>NC_057861.1:709651481-709955231 GCF_019393635.1 Dromiciops gliroides
TAGACTTGGAATTACTACTCAAGTGGAGAGAAAGGAATAGTGATGGTGACCTTCAGCCATCCCCAAGACTTCAAGGAAAAGGGCATACAACACCCTTGAAATATGAGAGGGGAGAGGGCATCTCAGGGTGGAGGAAACCAACTATAGGCAAAGCAGAGACAAAAATGAGCACGGAAAGTACTGGCCTTGGAGGACAGGCTGAAATCCTCATGAAGCCTGGTCCTGAAGGTTCTTGGCCTCAGGCAGTTGGTGATGGGGAGCAGGATTTATCCCCAAGAATGGCAACTCTTCATCCTCTGGGGGAAATCTCTGGGTTTGGAAGACAGCCACAAAAGCCACTGGGGTCAAGTTTGGTGAGAATGGTGAGAATTATAAAAGAAGCTTCAAAGACCAACAGAAGTTGCAAGGCAAATTGGTGGAGTCCCCAGGAACGAGGCAGTAGACTCATCAGCCCAAACACATGATTCCAAAATGTACTTCCCCCATATAGGGATTCCCAACTCCTCAACCTTCTTCTACTCAAAATGGAATTTTGAATGATATGGAATGGAATGGAATTTCCATGGCACCCTTATACTCTCTGACCATGATTCGCATTAAATTATCATAATAGAAACATTTTCTTTTATCCAAGACAAGGTGTGATAGAGAGAGACTAGTAAATTAGGGGCTGAGTTTTCTCATGTGGTTTATAAACTAACTTTTAAAGTTCAAATGATCATAAATCAGGAGCTAGAAAAGACCTCAGAAATCACCAAGACTCACCCTATTATAAAGAAACTGAGGGCCAGAGAAGTTACATGACTTGCCCAAGGTGGCATTCAAAGCCAAGTCCTCTGACCTGCACATTGTATGTCATTGGTCCTCTTTGAAAAGAAGGATGAGGCAGCTAGGTGGCACAGTGGATAAAACACCGGCCCTGGATTCAAGAAGACCTGAGTTCAAATCCAGCCTCAGACACTTGACACTTACTAGCTGTGTGACCCTGGGCAAGTCACTTAACCCCCATTGCCCCACCAAAAAAAGAAAAGAAAAGAAAAGGAAGGATGAACAACAATAACAATAACCACTAAACTGTCTCCTGCAGATTATACCACTAGTTGGTTTTGTAACCTTCAGCAGCTGTTATTATTTATCATTTTTAGACAGTTCTCACCAAATTTGGCCCCAAATGGCTTTTGGTTGTCTTCAAAATCTAAATCCTTTCTCAGAGAACAGATATGTACCATCAGTGACGAGGACTCCACATTGGACTCAGCAATGGTTGTTGGAAATTGATGAATGTCATCTCTTCAAAGCGGTAGCCACACATCACCTTGGAAAGTAATAGATGTATTCCCCTAAGCCTGCTACTGCTCAAGATCTTGTGGGAAAACCAACTTTTTTTGGAAAAAGCCTTTAAAGCTTGGGGTACTTTTTTGGTTGGGGGTCAGGGGGAGGGTATGCTAGTGTGCAGAATATCATCACTGATTAGAAAAACACCATACTTTAAGGATTTAATATTCAAAGACAGATAAAAGCCGGTCAGAGCTCAGTCCAATTAATAGAAGGTAGGTGTTGAGAGAGCTGGTCATCCTGCTTTGTGTCCAAATCAAGGTTAACTAGAAAGTAAACATCCAGTTGTTCGGTGAGTTTAGTAAATGGTCTGTGAAGGTGGCCCTCCCAAAGGAAGCGGCATGGAACAGGAGAAAGACCCCTTACCCTGAAGTCAGAACCTGGATTCAAATCTGATACTGACCCCTATTGCCTGCATACCCTGATGGGCATATCAATAATTTTACTCCCTGGGTCTCAGTTTCCTCATCTATAAAAGGAAAGAGTTAGACTAAATGACCCCTAAGGTCCCTTCCAGCTTTAGAGCTAGGAAGCTAGGGGTCCCAGTGGATAAAGTGTTGGAGCTGGAGTCAGGAAAATCTGAATTCAAATCCTGATTCAGACACTAACTTAGCTGTGTGACCCTGGGCCAGTCATTTGACTCCTATATGCCTCAGTTTGTTCATCTGCAAAATGGGAATAATAATAGCCTCATCTATTATCAGGTTCTCCCACCTCGAAAAGTTGTGAAGATCAAATGAATTAACATTTCACTGTGCAAGCCTTAAAGTGCTATATAAATGCCACCCATTGTTATTATGAATATTAGACTATGATCCTAGGTTGTTCTAAGCAGCAGAAAACATGATGGGAAGGTGCTATATTGAAAGAACACTATGGCATGTTTCTCCAAAGACCTGCTTTTATGTCATACCCATACTTCGCTCACCCACCTTCAAGCCAAGAAGAAGAAACAACAAAAAGTCAACTCTAACACTGTGGCCCAGAGGAGTCCTCTAAAGCATCTCAAGTAAATGAGAAATAGCACCACCACTTGATCATATCCATTTCACCATGACTGCTTATCCTAAGAATAATTCCAGGCTGGGTCACATTGATCCACAGGAAGCTGAGTCAAGTGGCTATACTAGAATGAAGAGAATCAAAAGGCCAGTTTTTGAAGTGTCTTGTTCACAGATGAATCCTGTCACCATTCATCCCCACACACTGTTGTGATCTTTAGGGACCCCAATGGACCATTTGCAAATGGGAACATTTGCCCACCAGTCTGGTCATGTGCCACAAGTCTGAGTTCTAATCTCTAGCTTTGGCACCCACTTCCTGTGAAGCCTTGGATGAGGCCCCTTTAAGTCTCAGTTTTATCATCTGTAAAATAGAGGGGCTGAACCAGGTGAACTAATAACCCTCTGGAGCTCTGGAATTTGATAAACTGTCTCATCTCTTTATGTCCCATTTTCTCAGTCCTCCCCACCATTTACACTACATTTATCTTGTACTTCAGACTTGTTTATGTGTTGTCTCCCCCACTGGAATGTGAGCTCCTTGAGGGCAGGGACCATGTTTTGGCACTTATCCTTACCGTATTATCTGGCACATGATAAGTACTCAATAAATGTTTGGTGACCTACTAATGGACGCTATGTCAACCCTTTGATAGGGCACACACACGAGGATAAAAGTTCACCCAAGGAAAAGGAGCCATTATACTTTTCAGGATTCCAAGAACTTGAATAAAGTGGAACCACTCAAAGAAAGATGGGGGTTACTTGGAAGCAAATGAGCTGTGGACCAGCGCCCAAGGCCCAGCTTTGTCACTAACCAACTGGGTCATTTTAGACAAGTCACTTCACCCTCTGTAAAAACAGTTTCTTTCTCCAGTCTCAAACACTTGACACTTACTAGCTGTGTGACCCTGGGCAAGTCACTTAACCCTCATTGCCCTGCAAAAACAAACAAACCAAAAAAAAAAAAAAAACCCAGTTTCTTTCTCATAAAAACAAGAGAGTTGGTTTAGAATATATCTAAGCAACCTTCTGACTCTGACTCACTATGTTCTCAGATCTTTTTCTGCTCTAAAATTCTATGTCCCAAGGCCCCTTCCAGCTTTTATATTCTATGTGTTCTCATGTTTCCCCTTGCTCTAAAGTTCTATGATCTGCACTCCCTTCTAGTTCCAACATTCCATGTTCTCAGGGTCCTAACTGCTCTAAAATCCTATACTTTTCCTCCCCAAAAACTCCTCTACCATCTTCCTCTCACCTTGACCAGCAATTCCATGTCCTCCACGAACCACTGCCAGCTTTGCTCACCTATATTTTTTTAAATAGTTCTCAACTTCTATCTAGTATACTTTTTTCAGCGAAAGGCTATTACTTCTTGTTCTGACCTCAATGACTAACATACATAACTGCCCTATTTATTCTACCCCTCTGCATATAGTATTTATAGACAGCTCCCGCTCCCCACTCACATCTTTCTTCTAACATCCCCTTCACCATGTACACTCCCTCTGTTTCTCCTCCAGCTATTTTCTTGATGGCCAATCAGCTCAGCCTGTTCTCACTGGCCCCTTCCCCTCTACCCCCACTTCATACTCACCTATCTCTCTATCCATGCTCAGACTTCATTCTTCTCTGAGATGAGGAAGGCAGGTAAAGGCAGATAATGAGCTCCCAGGCATGGGACTCTTACAACATCCCAGGAGATGTTTCAAAATGGTGTTGGAGAATGGCTACTGGGAGCAAAGGGGCCACAGTCCAGGGCTTTAGTCCCAGCTCTGTGACTAAGCAGCTGGCTCAACACCCAGCTCTGACACTTATCTGCATGACCAAGGACAAGGCACTAACCTTCCTGGAACCTCAGCTCTCCACCCGCCATCTATAAAATGGGAACAATATTATATGTATTGCCTATATCATAGTGCTACTGTGAGGAAAGGGCTTTTGGCCAAACATATAGAAGTGAGAGATATGGAATCCCACCTCAAATGTTGACTAGCAGTGAGACCACGGGCAAGTTGCTTAAAGTCTCTGAGCCTCAGTTTTCCTCATTTACAAAATGGGGATGGTGATATCCATAACACATCTCACAGAATCACTATGAAGCTCAAATGAAATAATGCATGCAAAAAGCATTCTGTAAAGCCAGAAGTGCTGATATTGCTACTATTAATCAGTTATTCAGAACCAGTTATTTCCATTATTAATAAATCTTAGAGTACTCCAGAAATTGTGAGTTATTTTATTGCATTATTTATCATAATTCATTGCCAAGGATCATGAATCCAATTCAGTTCAACTCAATAAGCCTTTAATTATCACCTAGGTGATATGATGTGTCAGATACTGAGCTATGGGTTAGGGATACAAAGTCAAAAGTAGTCCCTGGCCTTAGAGAGATAACACTTTACTGAGGGCAAGTAATATGTACATTGAAAATGAAATACAAAAAATGAACAAAATAGATTCAGATTCAGAAGGACATGAATTCAAATCTGGTCTCAGACACTTAACATTTGCTATGTGACCCTGGGCAAGTCACTTAACCCTCATTTCCCCCACACACACAAAAAATCGATTCAGGATAGGGCCAGGGGTGTTGTATATGAAGGACAGTATAATAACAAGAGAACTGGCATTCCAGAGGGCACAATGGAAGGATGATACAGTGGACCGGTACTCTGGAAGGAGAAGGCTGATATGGATGAGTATGCAAGACAGACTGGAGAAAGAAGAAAACTGGCAAGAATGTGAAGGAGTAGAGGGGGAGCCTGGGAAGGGAGCTTCAACCATGACAGGCAATGACTCAGGATGAAGACTGTAGGAAGACTCTCATGGCAGCAGGAAGAAAAAGGTCACAGAATCACAGCTCCTAGAAAGTGAAAAGGACCTCAGAGACCATGTATGTAGTCCAACCTCCAATAAGATTCTCTCATCTCCCCCTGCACTCCTGACAGGTATCAATGGAGGCTCTGTGGTTTCAGGGAGCTCACTACTTCCTCTTGCATCTGAGGAATAGAAAACTGAGGGGCAGAGGGAAGAGTCCCAGTGAGGGCCAATAAAGAAGTCTTTCTATCCTAAAGAGGATGATAAAGTGAGGAAACAATAGACAATGAGGGCAAGGAGAGAAGATTTCCTGTAATCCCTCCCATGGAGGGATATCACATTGGCTCTAGGCCCTTACCAAAGAAATCACAATAACATGCTGGCTTCTTCACCCAAGTGTCCTCAACAGAGAAGCCTCTGGGCTCCAGGGGACAAGTGAAAGCCAGATTGAATCCATCAAGACCCCCTGCTGGTAACCAGGAGAACCCCAGTGTTCTCTGCCTCTTAGGGAAACAGCCCAAAAGGAGCTAGTTTGGGGGTCAGAAGATACGCTCTAGGACCCTGATTTTAATACTTAATTGCTGTGTGACCTTTAGCAGGCCAATTCCCTCTCTGCACCTTCCTCATCTACAAAATGAGTGGGTTACACTAAATCATGTCTAAGGTGCTCAAAGCTCTCAAACCCATAATCCTGGACATCAATCAAGCAATAATTTGTTAAGCACTTACTAAAAACCAGGCACTGTGCTTGGTGCTGCAGATATAAGTAAAAGGAGTGAAACAATCACCACTCAAAAGCATGAGTATAGTTTGTGGTAAAATTGTTGAATCCTAGTAACATTTTTTGGAAGGGGGGGGTTCCTCCCTCTTCTCCCATGAGATGGTGTCCCTCTGCTTGTTCCCATCCTATCTGCCCCTCCTCAACTGCTAGTCTAGTATCCCTTCTCAGAGACTTGCTATTGGTTATAAACTAATTTTACAAGATATTAACAGATGCTGACTAAGGAATATTTGTGATCCAAAGCCTTAATTAAGTGACAGAAGGGACTCTGTACAGGGGGAATAGTAAATAATAGAAAAGTTATAAAGAGAACACAAATTATAAAGTCCCTTTTCAATCATGCCACAAAATAGCTGCTCATTCTAAAGGCTAGCACTGCATTTTAGGACAGATTTGTAGGAATCTGCTACCTACCACATAGTGCCCACCTCTAACCAGTAGGGCCAACCTACAGGAGGCCAGCCATGCCTTTGTTTATGCCATTCCTGCTGCCTGAAATGCTATTCTCCTCCTCACCCAAGTCTAGGTTTCAAGGCCTAGCTTCAGTACCATCTCCTCAGGATGCCCTCCCTGATGGTGCTAGCTCACACTTGAGGCTCCCTCCTCTAAGGAAATAGTGTGTACCATGCTAGAAAGAGCACAGGCTTAGGATGCTGAGGTCCACAAGTCAAATCACACCTTAGTTCCTTACTGTGGATCCTGGGGCAAATTACTTTTGCCTCGCTGAGTCTCCATTTTCCCCTCTATAAAATAAGAGGGATGGACCAAATAATTTCTAAGGTCCCTTCCATTTGTAAATCCTATGCTCCCAGTTTGAGCCACCCTGAAAAGACCTCCCTCTATCCTCTACTAAAAACAAAAATAAGGAGAGAGAGAGAGAGAGAGAGAGAGAGAGAGAGAGAGAGAGAGAGAGAGGAAGAAAGGGAGAGGGAGAGAGGGGGAGAGAGAAAGAGAAAAGAGAGGGAGGGAGAGAGAGGAGAGAAAGGGAGAGAAAGGGAGAGGGGGGAGAAGGAGGGAGAGGGGGGAGAGGGAGGGAGAAGGGGAGGAGGAGGAGGAGGAGGAATAGAGAGAGAGAGAGAGAGAGAGAGAGAGAGAGAGAGAGAGAGAGAGAGAGAGAGAGAGATCCAATGGAAGTGGATTCCTGGGCCCTGGTAATATGAAGAGATATCAGTGGAAGATAAGGTAACCTGGGTGATGTTTTACAAGAAAATGGATGGCAACCTTAACTTAATTAGCAATAATTTACAATAATATACGGGGCTCCTGAATTAGCTCAGATGTTCAAATGCTTCAGGCCCTCAGAGGAAAAATGGCCTGTCTGTGTCAGAAACTAACAGAGGCATGTTTGGCACACCCAGTGAAGCAGACAACCAGAGGCTGAGTTCTGAAAGCGACTTCTAGGTCATGGAGCCCAAACTGCTTCATTTTGGAAAGGAGGAAACAAAGGCAAGAAAGGAAAATGATTTTAAAGGGATCAGGGAACTTGTAGCATTTAGAGCTGGCTAAGACTGACTTAGAAATCTAGTTACAACACCCTCTGTTGCAAAATAAGGAAATCTCTCTTGGGTTCACTTAGGTGACTCATCCAAGTCAACTAAGTTGCAGAGCAGGGATCCAAAGCAGGTTTTGTTTCCAAATCCAAATAAACTTTCCAAAATGACACACTGTGTCCCAAAGTTAGCAGTGAGGCCAGCACTAGAACCCAGATCTCCACCCTCCTAGTCCCAAATTCTTTCTACTGCACTCCTCAGAATGCAACCCAAGGGCAAGACACCACTGGCAAGCTGGCAATAGTCTCAAATACAAACTAACTCTTACCTTTAAAAAAAAACCATTGTTTCCAGATAGAACCTATTTTTCACACTTACCTAAAACTGAGTTTCTCTTCACAAAGCTTTATTGTTAAAGTTCATTTGATTATATCTGAAGGAAGGGGTTCAGGGTAGAGTAATATGACTTGGAGACTTTAAAGCAGCCTGAGTGGTTAGTGTGAGATGGTAAAGTTAAAACATCCCCACCCCAAAATCTCGCTTGATATGCAATCAAACTTTACTTGCTGTCTACATTACTGATATACTATAGTGTGATTTTACATGGTATTTATAATAAATCCCCACAGACTACTCCAGGCCACTTGTAAGGGCTGTATAAGAGCAACAAAGTAGCCATGTGGTAGCAGAAGGTAGCAACCAAATTATTTGGTTTTTAGGTATTTTTGCTCCCCCAAAATGGCAATTTCTTTAGCTACTTTATAGAACCATATGACTGAGCTGGAAGAGAACTCAGAGTCATTTAGCCCAACTCTCTCTTTTTACAGAAGAGTAAACTGAGGTTTAGACAAGAGTAGTAACTGACCCAAGGTCATACGGTCTGTAAGTGGAATGAATGGGAATTTATTACATGCTAATTATGCATCAGGCATCAAAAAGGACTGAGGATACAAATGCACAGAGCATTATGGTCCCTGATCTTAAGAAACTCACACTGTAACAGGAGAAGGCAACCAACATAAGGGGGTGGTGGCTGGAAAGGTAGTTGTTTGGGAAGGGAGGTGTTTGGGGAAGCAAAAGGAATGGTGGTTGAAGCCATTGGGTAATTGACCAACATGTCCTTTTTTTTTTTCCAACATGTCCTTCTGAGGAATAGTTGTGTTGATTTCATTAATGTTCCCAGACCTCAAAGTGGAAAGTCAGGGAGAGGAACAGGAAATAGGAAGGGTACCTCCCAGATATCAGGGGATACAAGATGGCCAGAGAGCAGCCCAGTGGGGATCTTTGTCTGGATGGACAGACTTTTTTTAAACTGTCCCCAATGAAGGGCCCATGGCTCACCATCAAAAGAAGAAGCAAGATCAAAGAGACAGGGCATGAAGATGCCCAGAGATCATCAGAATCTTAGAAGAGCCCAGACTCAAAGCCAGGTCCTCTGGCTCTTTTACTATATCCTTCCTATCTTGGATATCATTACTATGGTCCTCTACCTGAGAACTAAAAGGTTCTCTTGTGGCTGTGACCTCAGGAACACAGTCCTCCCCTTACCTCTTGTCCCTCTCCTTAAGGAAAATTCTCCACAAAGCAATATCCCTCAGGGTACAATCAAAAAGAAAAACAGATGTGATCTCCAGACCCACTGGAGTAGAGAAAGCAGTTTGCCCTACACTGAATGGCCCAATTCTGATAGGCTTTTTTTATACTTTTACTATCATTGTTACATGTTGCATCTTGATGCTGTTGAGTGTGCAACATTCCTCATCCTCTTTTGCTGTAATATCCCTTCTCATTTGTTATTTCTAAGCTCTGGTTGGCTAGGATTTTTTAAGGTATGAGTAATTAGGTCCTCAGAGAGGTCTTTAAGGGGCTCTCCAATGAGCGAAGTAAGTGAACTTTAGAGATTGGGGATTTGGGAAAAGGGACTTTATAACAACTGCCAATCAATCAACAAACATTTATGAAATGCTTACTATCTACCAGGCTCTGTGCTAAGCACTGGGGATTCAAAGAAAAATTTTAAATTGACCCTGCCCTCAAAGAGCATATAGTCTAATGGGGATACAACACATAAACAAAGCAGGTAATTTATAAATATATGGTCTTTGGGGGTAATGGGCAAGGTGCTAGCTGCTCAGAGTCACTCTTTAATGAACATTTCCTAGTTCTTGGCCATATTCTAGATAGATGATGTTGATATGAATTGGAGTACATGAATCTAATGGAATATTGCTGTGCTATAATAACAAACATGAGGAATTCAGAGAAACATAGGAAGACTTGACATGATGTAGAGGGGGCAGAACCAAAAGAATAATATAGTAAATAACTACAATCATTTTAAAAACCACTAAGAGGAAGCCAAAACTCTCAGTAATAACCAATCTTGGTCCTGAAGTATAGGTGATAAAACATACCACCCTCCTTTCAGTAAAGCGGGGGGGGGGGGGGACAGCTGGGTGGCTAATGGATAAAGCACCGGCACTGGATTCAGGAGGACCTGAGTTCAAATCTGGCCTTGGACACTTGACACTTACTAGCTGTGTGACCCTGGGCAAGTCACTTAACCCTCATTGCCCTGCAAAAAAAAAAAAGTAAAGGAAAATGAACAAAATGATTACTAAGAGGTGGGGGACTATCACTGTGGAATGCTACATACAGTCTGACAGTGAAATATGTACCAACTGGTCTGACTTATCTTTTTTCTTTTTGACAATAGAGGGCTTGAGGCAGATGGGAGTAATATCCCAAATAACTATGAAGTAAAAACAAAAGGCATCAATCTATTCTTTTTAATTAGATAGGGTTGTCATATAGCAGAGTTCCATAGGGGTAAAGTAATCATCATATTAAATGCTTTAAACATATACATGTACAAGCACATATACAGGTACACATATTATAGTCTCAGCAGTTATCACAACGTTGACCAAAAAAAAAAAAAAATAGTGCTCAGTAAAAGAATTTCCCGAATTGCCTTCATCTTGTTACGTCTACAAGGGCCCAAACTAGGCTAATGCAACTGAGGCATTTGCTGTGGGCACACAAAACTATGGGTCACAGGAAAATATATCAGCTATACAGAAAACCATGCTGTTAGGATTGGGGGTGCAGTTTTATAGTTTTGCCTCAGGTACAAAGTTAACTAGTTACAACTCATACTCCATTAGAACACTGCCATTAGCATCACTGCCATTTTCTGCACTGGTCTCTCTTCTTAGATGTCATCTTCTCTTCCCAATCTAGTGTAGTCCAAGTTATGTTGGAGCATCCTAACTATTAACTGGGATTCTTTTCCTGCTTTTGGAGTGGCTGAAGTTCTAAAGTATCCCTCCAATCTAAGAAGCACCTCTTAAATACCAACTGTGAACAAGGCACTGTGCTATGAAGACAAGACACAAAGATAGATCCAAAAGCAGTCCCTCCCCTCAAGAAGCTTAGGGGCAGCTAGGTGGCGCAGTGGATAGAGCACTGGCCCTGGAGTCAGGAATACCTGAGTTCAAATCCGGCCTCAGACACTTAATACTTACTAGCTGTGTGACCCTGGGCAAGTCACTTAACCCCAATTGCCTCACTAAAAAAAAAAAAAAAGATAAGCATATACTAGGAGATCATTTGAAGGGGGAGAGAGTGCTCAGATCCTGAAAATTCAGGAAAGATTTCCCATAGAAGACAGACAACACATGGCCTAGATGTTGAGTGAAGTTTATAACCTCAAGAGATGAGGAGACAGGGCTTTCCTAGCCTAGGAAGAGCCCATTCAAAGGCTCAGAGGTGGGAGATGACATATTGAGTTCAGGAAATTACATCTAACTCCATTTTATTGCAACATACACTGTATGAAACAAATTCGGAAAATCAGGAAAAAGCCAGATAGTCAAGGGCTTTGAATGCAAACCTGAGGAACTTATATTTTAACCAAAAGGCAAGAGGAATACTAATGGGATTTTTTTTTTTAGCAGGAGTCAGTGACACGATCAGAATTCTCTTTAGGAAGATTATCTTGGTGACTATGGGATAGAATGGACAGTAGAGACTGGATGTCAAATTAGCAGGCAGCTACAATAATCTAGGGGAAAGATGGCAGCCATGTTGGGAGAAAAAACGATGGATGTTAAATGATATCATGTAGGCAGAATTTACAAGACATGGTAACTGACTAGAGAGATATAGCTCAAAAAAATAATCAATCCACATGCATTTTTAAAGCACATACTTTGTTATCAGGCACTTTGCCAGGTTCTGGGCAAAATGAAGACAGTTCTGCCCTCAAGGAGCTCACAGTCCATTGGAAAATACAACAAGAACATAAATAAATGTACACAAAGTCTATACAAGTTAAGTTTGGGAGAGAGGAGGGAGAGCACACCAGAAGCTGGAGCAACAGAGGAAGGCTTTATGAAGATGGTTCTATTAACATGGATACTCTCCCAGGAGGCAGTCCCTGCCTCTGCTGTCACAAAGGAATGTGTGGGGGGCAGCTAGGTGGCACAGTGGATAGAGCACCAGCCCTAGATTTAGGATGACCTGAGTTCAAATCTAACCTCAGACACTTGACACTTAATAGCTGTGTTAGCCTGGGCAAGTCACTTAACCCTCATTGCCCCATGCAAAAATAAAATAAAATAAAATAAAAAGTAATGTGTATCTCTCTCCTTTTGACCTCTGCCTCCTTGCCAGGCTCCAGGAGAGCCCATAGCACTCATTCTACTGTCAGAGAGCATTACTGAGATCTCAATACAACGAGGATCTTTCTGACCTCGGGAGAACACTATCAAGCTCCCCTTTTTCAAGGGATTGAGTTGGCAGCCCCAAACCAATGGAAACTTTGCTCTTATATCAGAGTCAAACACACCTCTTGGAAGCTGGTTTTCACTTCTCTAAAATCATCTAGAGAAGCCAGCATCCTGGACTTGAGGCTGAAAGGAACCTCAGAGACCATCTAGTCCAACTTGGCCTCATTTCACAGATAAGGAAACTGACTCCTAGAGAGTTTATATGATTTGTCCAAGATCACATGATCATTAACCAGAAGATCAGAACTCAGAATCTGCTTTTGATAAGCAAAGTCAGTCCCACAAGAATGAGTATATTTGCTTCATTTCAATTCATAACACCTACAAAATACCTACAATGTATGTTGCAGGTATACAATGTATACACCTACACCATGCTAGAACCCAGGAATAAAGAAACAATGAAGCTTAGACCATGACTTCAAGAAGCTTACAACTGTATCAGGGAGTACAAGTATCTAAATATCAATATAGTAGGCTTATTTAGTGGAATTAAATTTATATAAAGCAGATTGTGACAAAGATGACAATGGGAGATTCAAAGTACAATGAGAAATGTGAGGTCAGGAAGAAGGTAAAATTTCAAATCAGAAGACCAGGAGTTGAATCTCAACTCTGCTATTTACAACTAGTGTGATCTTGGTCAAGTCATCTAACCTCTGTGGTCATCAGTTTACTTATATTGAAAATGAAGAGTTGGACTCAAAATTCAAAATTCCTTCCAGCTCCAACATTCTAGTTCAGTCTACTTTGTTCTCCAGAATTGGGAATTTCCATTTGGAAACCATCCAGCAAAAAAGGCACTGAAAATAACCTTTCCACAGAGCAAATCCCAGCATTTGGCCCTAGGATCATAGATTCAGAGCGGGAGGGGACCTTGGGCTTCTCTCTGCCAGAATGCCAGGTCCCCAGCAGGAAGAAAGCTCTGTTGAACTAGTTCCATCTCTGAGATCCTCCTCAAAAGCTTATATACCCTCTATGTTTGTATAACTGCCCGCCATGTCAAGACAGACTACACACACATATGCACATGGACACACACATGCATCCATGCACACACATACACCCAGATACTCTCACACATACACATCTCAAAACCACGTGCAAAACTAACCTTCAATGGTGATCAATATATACATATGAAAGGTGGTATGGTGCAATGTGAAAGAGAATGCACTGGCCTTGGCATCAGAAGGCTTGGGTATGAGTCCTGTTTCTGAAGCTAGTTGTTGGCCTGTGGCAGCATGACTGAATATGTCTGAGGATCAGTTTCCTCATCTGGAAAATTTGAATAACAACAGCACCTACCTCACAGGGCTGTTGGCTCAAAATGAGATAATACATGTTAAGCAAACTTGAAGGGCCTGTGTAAATGAATAAAGAGTACTATACTTCTAAATTGCATTCTTCTCATCTTATCTTATGGAATTCACATAGAACCAGTCCTGGGACAAATTGTTGCCCTACAATTACTCATTTATGTTTAATGTTCTGTAGATTGCTGAGCAATAGATTCAATATTCTTAGTAGTATTACTACTGGCTGTGTGACCATGGGGAAATCACTTAATTTCTCTGACCATCCGTTTCCTAATGGAGATAATATTTACACTACATATATCACAGGGTTGTTTTGAGAAATTGAAAAATGAGTTCCAGTCATTGGAAAGTGTCTGCTCTGAATATTTAACATGAATATTAAACCTCATCTCCTAGAGGACAGGAACCAATTAGAACCTGACTACAAATAACAGGAATTATAATTAAAAACAAAAAAGCAGTATGTACTAGTCTACAGCAGAGCTTCTTAAACTGTGGGTCATGACCCCATATGAGGTCACATAACTGAACGTGGGAGTCGTGAAAATTTTGGCAACAGTAAAAGGTTATGTCTACCTATTTTATATACCTACATACCCAGGGTCACATAAAAATTTCTCAAGTGAAAAGGGGTCATGAATGGAAAAAGTTTAAGAAGCCCTACTCTATAGAACACTGACCTTGAAATTAGGAAGTTCTGGGTTCAGATCCTGCCTCTGACACATGCAGGCTGAATGTCTCTGGACAAGTCATTTAACTTGTCAGTTCTCCCAGGCAATTTTCTAAGACCATACATTGCAGAAGAGTTGCTAGCCTCCATTGTTGGAGGTTCACTGGGAGTCCCCTGGATACATACCAATAAATAAATAATACCTCCCTTAAGTTTCATGAGATCATAGATTTAAAGTAGAAGGTCACTCTATTTACTGAGCCACCAAGCTACCCCTTAATTGATGGATATAGTCCTGTAACTGGCATGTCACAGGCTAACCTAGAAACCAGATTTTCCCAACTCCAAGGTTGACTCCCTATTTACCATTATTATGAAGACCTGTGATATTACTTAGCATTATAATTACTAAAAACAACCATGTTTTTCCAAGAGAACTAATACAGTAAACATAAATTACAAATTCTGAGGACAGAGATAGGCTAGTCTTATGGC
Organism: Dromiciops gliroides; assembly: GCF_019393635.1. Taxonomy (NCBI): domain Eukaryota; kingdom Metazoa; phylum Chordata; class Mammalia; order Microbiotheria; family Microbiotheriidae; genus Dromiciops; species Dromiciops gliroides. Next base: position 709,666,189 of record NC_057861.1, read on the forward strand.
ATCATCAGCATCTACCTCCTAAAACCAGCTCCCAAGACATGGGTATATATTCCCATTCCATTGTCTGACTAGCAGGTGCCCTCTGCACACATGCCCTTGCGTATGTTTGGCCATGTGTGTGAGAGTGGGGGGTGAGGGGGCACATTTGCCCCATAGAGCTCAAAGATGGGGGGTGGGCAAGCGTAGAAAGCAGCAACTCCAGTAAAATCAAGGCTGTGAAAAGGGGAGAAATTACAGTAACTGAAAAGACTTGAGGGTTGAAAGAAATTAGCTTAATTTTCACTATGAACAGGTAGACTGATCAAAGGGCAATTCTTTAAGGAAAAAAACTCCAAGTTCAAAAGCTGGCTAGGCCTATCACTTGGGATAGAATAGTCTCCAAATTACTAGAAGGTCCAAAGCTACAGATTAATTCACTTTCCTTCTAAGGAATTCCTACCAGTTCAAGTAATCTAGGCCCTTGTCATATGCTGTCTCATATCACCTAGACCCAGAAGGTAACTTCGATATCATTAAGCCTAATTATAGAGGCAAAGATTTGAGACCCAGAGAGTTTAAGTGACTTTTCTGAAGTCACACAGCTAGGTAGTGAAAATTCAAAGAGTAGAACCCAGGTTTCTCAGATGCCCAGCCTCAGTGCCCCTGCCATGACCTCATGATGTCTCCCAATGCCACCTCCCCAGTCACATCTTTGCTCGATCTGCCAGTTAATTGTTGAGCCTTGCCTGAGTACTCTCCCCTGTCCCCCATTCTGGAAGACACACAGATCAGCAAGGGCAGGAAGGAAAGTTTACCAATGGAAAGGAAAAGATAAGACAGGACAAGGGCTGGTAGGAAAGAAAGGGGCGGAGACCAAGAAATACTGAGAGACCAATCCTTGATCACTGAGCATTAAGTTCAGTGGGAAAACTGGTTTCTAATGAACACCCCAGTGGGTGACAGGGAAGTGTTTGAATAAGGAGCCCAATGAGCAAAAACAACAAGATCTTGACAGGGCAAGATGACAGGACTTCTGTAGAAGACAGAAAGCAGAGAAGCAGAGCAGCAACATGTGTCTGCAGCAGGGAGTGGACTTGACCACAAAGATACATACTAAGGCTGCACATTCACATGCAGAGATCTGGGCTAGTGCACCAACAAGTCACATGGAGGACAGGGAGAATGCCCAAGAGGTGAGGAAGCTCCATAAAGAGAAGAGAGCCCAGGATTGGCAGAGACGGAGATCCATATTCTACTCTTGATCCCAGCAACAACTCACTGTGTGGGACCGTGGGCAAATCACTCCCCTACCCAGTCCTGGGGCCTCAAGCTCATCTTCAGTGAAAATGCAGGGGTCAGACTAAATGACCTCTAGGGTCTCATCCATCTCTAATAACTATGAACTCTCCAGTTTATAGGAGCCAAGACCAAAGGCAAGTGATCATGGGAACACAGGCAAAGTCATGAAACAGACTTAGTTAAAACCACTAGACCTCCTTCAAGCTCCTCATCCCCCACTCCCCAATTTCACCTTCCACATTAGCTCTGGCCCTCAAAGAAAGAGGCCTCCAAGATGCAGAAATGGCACCAAATTCAATCTGGTTTGGAACAAGAAGACTGAACCCACTGGACTTTGAAGACCTTCCAGTCTTCAGAGGATTCCTCTAGAGGAGACTGTGGCTGCTTTAAGGTCAGGGCAATATATGCCAGGGTATTCTCAGCCGACAAAAGCAGGATTCCCAGTAGAAGGAACAATCCCACCAGGTGCAGTCTATGAAGGAAGGGTGTGGTCTAGTGGATTGAGTGCTACCAGGCTTAGAATGGGGAAGGGATGGATTCAAATCCCACTTCTGACAGTAGCTAGGTGACCCAGAGAAGTCACTTTCCAAATCTCAGTTTCCTCATCTGGAAAACTTGAATGATAAAACTTTCAGGACCGACCACAGGGAGGTATTTAAGGGGCCCCAATGCGATCAGTTACATAAAATATTTCACAAACTTTAAAACTCTATACTGGCTGTTCCAAATTTCTTAGGGTAGGTTTAAACTTTAGTAGCTCCAAACTGTCCTGAGCCTTTTGGGACACCTTGTATAAATAGCAGTCATTAATTTTTCCCCAGATCTATGATTTCATCTGTATAGGGTGCTCCTAATGAGGAATTCCCTTTAACAAGTAAGATGACAGCTTTTTCTCGACTCAGAGGCTTGGAGAGTTTCTAGAAATGCTGAAAGGTGCAGTTCTAGGCAGTAGAAATCAGAGGAAAGATTTCAGTCCTAGTCCTCTTAACTTTCAGGCCAGCTTTCCTTTTAGAACACCCCAGTGCCTCTTAAATGCCAACTATTGTCAGCAAAATTCCTGAGAAAAACACAGGGGAGGGGGAGGATGGAATTATACAAATACAAAGGGTAAAGTCCTCCCCTGGGAGGAATTATGGCTACCAGTCTACTTATACTTAATCTCTGACAACAGGTTAATGAAACAAAAGGCAAGGGTGGTTCCAAGATGGTGGGAAAAGAAAGCAGTGTATTGAATTCTAGACAGGACTCTCAAGGGATCCAAGTCCCCTTCCTCCCACAAGAAAGAGTTCCTGACATAAGCCTCCCCCAGTTCCCAGGTCAGCTGAACAGAACTGTTTCTGAGAGGTGATGACTCCAGGAGGTAAACATACCTCTTCCCTCGGCTCCATCTGGCCTTTTATTAAAAGCATCAATGAATTTGAAGTGGAAGAGACATCAGGGGCCTTTGGCTCCATTGGTCAACGTAGTACTAGGATTTGGAGGATCGTAGATTTCAAGCTGAAAGGGACCATAGAGGTCATCTATTCCAACCTCCTTATCTTACAGATGGGAAACTGAGGACCAAGGAAGTTCATTGAATTGCCCAGAGTTCCACAGGTAGTAAGGGGCAGAGTCAGGATTCGAACCCAGGTCCTCTGATTCCAAATGCAGCACCCTATGATGGGACTGCTCTCATTGGGCACATTCAGAATGTGCTAATCATGAAGGAACCAAGATAAATCCATTTCTTAATTCTGACTGAACTCCGGAACAGTGCTCAATGGCAGTGACTTTTGTTTCTCCTCCCTCAGACAGCTTGCTCAGAAAACAAGAGGTTCAGTGGAATGAGCAAAGCACAATAGGTTTATAATTGAGGAAACCTGAGTTCCTACAGCCCTGCCATTTAATGGCAGTGTGGCCAACCGCAAAGGACTTTAGCGCTCAGGCTCTCCTTCCTCATCTGTAAGATGAGGGTCAGGATACTCCACTTACTTCCTGGGGTTCTTGGGAAATTCCATGAAGCCTAGTCATCTAGTCATTCCTAGCATTAACATAATAATTAGGCGAAGAAACATTTATTAAGCACCTAATACACGCCAGGAACTCAGTGAAGGGCCGGGAATACAAAAACAAAAATGAAACCATCCCGGACATGAAAAAACCTGATAATGACTGGCATTTAGATGGCATTTTAAAGTTGACAAAGTATTTCTAGGAACCTAGTCGGAAGGGACCTCAGAAGTCATTTAGTCCAACCCCTTTACTTTACAGATGAGGAAACTGAGTTGAGACTTAATCTGAGGATTAAGAAACTTGCCCATCCTCAAATAGGAGATGTCAGAGGCAGGGATTTGAACCCAGGACTTCCTAAACTCTAGGTCTCTGTCGACTTATTCCATGTAGCCTCTTTTAGATCCCATAGCTCATTTGACTTTCACCCCTGTGAAGTAGGTGCTCAACTCATCTCTATTTCACAGATCAGTAAACTGAGGCTCAGAGAGGTTAAGTAACTGCCCATGATAACAAGTGTGGATGGTAAGATTCAAAACCAGATCTTTCACATGCCCGGCCCTCTTTCCACTACTCTAAGAACCTATATTTTCTTAGGGGACCTGCACCCCCAAAGCCTTGAATTGTTCAATCTTCCTCCTGAAATGGCAAAGATCCCAAGAATCAAGTATGTTCCCTCACCCAAAGGCCCTCAGGGCAATGAAAGCATCACAAAATCAAGTGGGAGAAAAAAACCACCCTCCTTCACCTGGCCAAAAAAAAAAAGTCTGTGTTCTGAGTAGCTTAGGGGAATCCAGACACTGAGTCACCAGGCAAGCCATCCTTGCCTGGATAGCAATTTCTGCAAATTAAAAACAACTGTCAAAAACAACTGCATCCATAAATCCCATAAGCAGAGCTTAAAGAAGAAGCCACTGAACTAATAGGAGAGCAAGGGGGCCAAGAGAGCCTCGGGCCACAGCTCAGCAGCACAGTGATGAGAGAGTACCATGGAACTTACCAGCCTGCCCTAGATATAATACCAATCATAAGGGATACTGACCCACAACCATTGCACTGGAAAAGCCTCTCCTGAGGCAAAACTGTAATAACACCGCAGCTCTGATTTTAGCTCCCATTTTACATGTGTGAAAACTGAGGCACAAAGAAGTTATTAATAATAGCTAGCATTCTCATGGTGCTTTAAGATTTGCAAAGCATTTTGACAAAGGTTGTTTCATTTTACCCACACAACAACCATGATTATCCCCATATTATGAATGAGGAAACTGAGGTAGACAGAAGTAAAGTGATACAGATAGTAAGTGTCTGAGGCTGGATTTGAACTCGAGTATTCCCAGCTACATCACTCTATCGCTCTAAGATTAAGGGACTTGTCCAAGGTCATATAGTTAGTATGCATCAAAGGTTCCCTAACAAATCTCCTGGCACTCCATCCAAAGCATCAAATAACTGACCTAAATGAAATAATCATAAAATAAAAGTTCAAGGAGCAAATATGAATGAGTTTTATTGATCGTACTCCTCCACATCTACCAAGGGATAAGCCTCCACGTCTCAAGCGAGAAGAGAAACCACCATTGGGAGCAAATTTGCTGAGAGATGATGCTTTGAGGCCAATGAGGCAGTGGATGCCTCTACTTTAAATAGTTCAACTCAATATCTGTCAATCAATCAATCAAGCTGCATTTATTAAGAGCCTCTCATGTGCTGAGCACTATGCTGACACTGGCCAAGAGACCTAAGACCATAAGAGAGTAGATTAAGAGGCAAAAAGGACCTTAGAAATCATGTACCTACCTCTTCATTTTTCACATGAGAAAAACACCTAGTGAGTGGCAGGGTCAGGACTGAGAATTAGGTCTTCTTATTGCAAATCTGGGCCAATAAGTTGTTGTGTGACACTGGATAAGTGTCCTCTCCTCTATGAATCTGTTTCCTTATCTATAGTATGTGGGACTTGGACAAGATGATTGCTGAAGCCCCTTCTCAATTGATCATCCTGAGATTCAGAATTCTATGGTCTAGGAAGTCACACTCAGACTGATCCCCAGCACTGTTCTGCTCCCTGCCACCAGCCCTCAACCCCTGCTGCTGTGGTTTCTCTAGTCTTTTAAGGGCATGTCTGAACGAGTCCACTCCCTCCAAAAAATCCCATTCAGTGCTTCCTCCAAAGTGAAACTGGGCATGGACCTATGCACAAGTAAAAAGGGTCAGAAATTTCTCCCCTGGCTCCTCATGCACTACAATGAACAAAATGCCCTGATCGTAACAATTCATTTGACATGCTTACCCAGGCAAGCCAACGTGGAGGACGCTTCGCTGCAAGCCCATCTCTCTAGAGGCTGACCCACCCGACCTACACACTCATACCCCAGAAAGAAGTCTAGGAGTGAGCTCCCCAGTCCTCTCTTTCATTCCACAAAGTACAGCCCCAGACTCACACTCAGAATTGTCAGACATCTGCCACAAGTCTCCAGACCTCCCTCCGGGCACAGACAGATCTTGAGTTCTTGGCCACTCTGGACAAGGTGACCAGATCGAGGCTAGGTCAACCCACCCCTCTTCTCGAATACTGCCTCCACCTCTTCCCTTTTGGTTCCAAAGCACCGGGAAGGGGGAGGTTGTGGAGGATGGGTGCCAACTAAGTGTGACTACCATAAGTCACAGGCTCACAACTTGGCAAAACACTCGCCCCTGCCAAAGACAACAGGGCTTGATGGGGTAATTCTCAGCTCCCCCGATTTCCTTCTCATTTAACTTGGGCTACTGTTCAAATACTGTTTCTGATCCTATCAGCAAAATGACTTCATCCTTCATTACCTGGAACTTCTTTTGTTCTAAGGACTTACTGTAATTCAGCATTGTACACTATGAACAATGAGAGCAAGAAAAAAGGGATTCAGATTTATTTTATAAATTCAGCCAGGCCCAGGGAACAGAAAATTCAAATGGGAACAGGTCACATGAGCTGGAGTCACTGAAGAGACTCCAGGAAGGTGGCTCACTGGGCCCATGGGGGAGGGAAGGTTCAAGTAACAATGAGCTTCCTCTAAGAAGCCTCCAGGACTAATGGGAAAAGAAAGAGGAAGCAAGTTTCTCCTACCCTGTTGTGTCATAGAGTCAGGCAGGCCTGGGTTCAAATCCCACCTGAGACACTTTGCAAGTTATATGACCACAGGCAAGCCATTCTCAGTCTCTTCATCTGTCAAATGATGGGATTGGACTCAGTGGCCTATAAGGTATCTATCTTCCAGCTATCTACAGTCCTGTGACCCTTGCTCATCATCCCATGGTATGCCCTTCCAGCCTTCCTTAACCTGTACAAAATGTAAGCACACTAACAGCATGCACAATAATCTGTGACTTATCTGTATCATGAGGAAATGAACTGTTCCACACAAATGAACAAGTGAAGCATACCTTTTTAAAGGCCAAATCACTTTTGTGCTTGACCCATGAATAAATTATATTTCCTACCTTCTTTTAAAAAAACATTCTGAATATAATTTGATCTTTTCTTGTTGCTTGCGGGTGGGGGCAGATCACTGATATAAACAGCAGTTATTAGACTGCATTAGAAAGTAGCAATACCTTCAAACTATCTTACTGATACATTAAACGGCCCAGACAATACTTTTTGAGTTTTTATGTCTGCTTTGTATTCATTTTCTGCTTTTTATTATTTTTTTTATTTTATCTTTTTTTATTCTTCTCTTCCTCTCAGCTACCATAACTTCTTCCCACTGTCTGTTAATTTTTAGCAAGTCTCAAATTGATCTCACCCTTCTAACATGTTGCTATTAAACTGCTATGAGCTAGGAAATATGATAACCATGACTGTTAGAATTGTGTGTAAAGTAAGAATCAGTGGATTCTGAATGAGAATCTGAGGCACTCTCCAATGAGTAAAAAGAAAATATAAGTTCTAAAGCACAAACATTTGTGACATAAAAAGAAAGATTCTGGCTTTCTGAGAGGAGAGAAGGCAGACACAGGGAGAAATGTGGGCAATGTAAAAACAAAATCTTTCAATAAAACATTCTCAAGGCTTCTGAGTAGCTGAAATAGCTCTTTTCTGGATTTTTAATTATATTCCAAATTGGAAAGGTTACCAGATCAGTGACTTCTGATAAATGAATTGTGATCATTTTTTTCTCCCACAGGGGAATTTTTTATGCCTCAAATCACCTCATATAGCAAACAGCACACTGCAGCTATGTAGAATATACAGTCAAACCCATCCAGCCCAGCCCAAAGACAATCAGGGAAAAATCTCAAGTCAATGTCTTCCTTTGTGTGGCCTCATTGGCTTCTGTGCCCCACAGTGGGTTGATCCAAGGTTGACAACTAGAAGCCAATCAGGCTATCTCCCACACTGCCAGGGCTGTAGGGGACAGCTGAAACACCCAAGAATAAGGTAGGAAGTTGAAGTTATGCCAAGTTCATCAATCAAGCACAACAGTGGCCTCTGTTTATAAGAGAATAGGCACACAGGCTCCATGGATTTCTGGGCATTATGACAGGTAGGAGTGGCCACACAGGGGTAAACCATCAACAGACTCTAAGAGATACACATTGCAGGTGGGAGGGTATACAATGAGAGCTGAAAGGGCTCTCAGAACATTGAACATTAGAGCTAGAAGTGACCTCATAGGATAGAAGGTGATGGTGGAGTTAATAATGACTAACATTTATGTGATTACTGTGTGACAGGCACTTTACAATTATTATCTCACTTGCTTTTTAAAACAACTGGAAGGTAGGTGCTATTATCATCTCCATTTCACATACGAGGAAACTAAGGTAAACAGAGGTGAAGTGACTTGCCAAAGATCATACAGCTAGTAGATATAAGAGACCAGATTTGAACCATGATCTGGTTCAAAGAACCATGATCTGATTCCAGACCTGGCTAGCCATACACTGTACCACCTTGCTCTGTCCTTCTGGTTATCAACCTCATGCCTCTAAACACTGGACTTTTCCCCTACCCTACCAATGTAGTCCTAAGTCCCCATTCTCTCCAACATTCCAGTTCCCTCGTTTACAGGAAGTGCTTATTCACACCACTGGTCACAAGGTTAACACCTGCCTATGGAACCATACCAATTCTCCCAAAAAGTCTCATTTCCTCTAGGAAGTCTTCCCCTACCACTAGAGTCCTTGTGACGCTCTCCTTCTCTGAACTCTCCCTGCAGCATGTGTTGTAAGGAAGAGAGCACTGGCTCTAGAATCAGAGGACCTGGGTCCAAATCCCCTCAGGCTCTGCCACCTTGGGCAAACCACTTTTCCCCTATAGGCTTGGTTTTCTCATTTGTAAAATGAAAGGGGAGCAGGCCAGAGAAGACTCCGGCAAAGTTCCTGTCAGTGCTGACAGCCTATGGCCTAAGGTCCCTTCCAGGTCTGGCATTCTTTGTTCTAAGGTGAATTCCAGATCTAGCATTCAATTTTCTAAAAGTCTATATTCTGAGATTCATTCCAGCTTTGATAGTCTATAATCAATCAATCTCTGATGATGGTATGATGTACCAGGCACTGTTTGAGGTGCTAAAAACACAAAGGATATGTAGACAAATGAGAGAGAGACAGAGTCAGAGAGAGAGACAGAAAGGATACAGATTATCAAAAAATATAGATGATAGATAGATAGATGGATGGAGAGATAGATAGAGATCAAAAGATAGATGGATAGATTGGATGAATGGATTAATAGATGTTAGATAGAAGAATAAAGAAGGAAAGAAGGAAGGAAGGAAGAGAAGAAGAATGGAAGGAAAGAAGGAAGGAGTAGAGAGATAGATGGATGGAAGAATGGATGGATGGATGGATGGATGGATGGATGGATGGATGGATGGATGGATGGATGGATGGATGATTTACTGAGGACTTGCTATGTAGCAGGCATTACGCTAAGGACCAGGGATATAAATACAAGCAAACAAGGTAGTCCCTGTCCTCAAGGAGCTCACATTCCAAAAAAAGATGGAGAGAGTGGGGTACCATGGCTTGGACAACTATGAAATAATCTCTTCCTTCCAGAAGCTTACATTCTATTGGAGAAAACAACAATAGAAGGCCAAGATGACCTTCCTGACTTATGTGAACTGATGCTGACTGAGAGGAGCAAAACCAGGAAAACATTGTACACAGTAACAGCAACATTGCGGGATGAACAGTGGTAATAGACTTGGCTCTTCTCAGCAGTGCAACGATCCAAAACAGTTTCAAAGAACTCATGATAGAAAATGTTCTCAACATCCAGAAAAAAAGAACTGTGAATTATGAATGCATTGAACCATACTGTTTCTACTTTGGGGTTGTTTTTTTTTCTTCTTTTTTGAGGTTTTTCCCTTTGTGCTCTGATTCTTCTTTCACAAGATAACTAGTGTAGAAATATGTTTAAACTGATTGTACATATACAACCTATATCAGACTGCTTTCCATCTTGGGGAGGAGGGGGAGGAGGGAGGGTAGGGAGGGTGGGAGAAAAATTTGGAACTAAAAATCCTGTGAAAACAAATATTGAAAACTATCCTTATATGTAACTAGAAAATAATAAAATACTTTAAAAGAGAAAAAAATTTTTAATTTTTTAAATTTTTAAAAAGATGACCTTCCCACTATTCTCCCGAGACTGTTCCATCTCTCCACTTGGATCCCTTGCCTTGACCATGCCCTTTGCCTTCTCACCTTTGCCCTTTATAAGTCCTGGCTTCCTCTAAAACTCAACTCAAGCACCATTTCTGGTGAAAGCTTTTTATTGATACCACCACCACCTTCAGTAGCTAATGCTTCCCATTCCCTTGGATTCGTTTTATAGCTATTTTATATACAGATATGTGTAGATATGTATATGTGTATATTTCATGTGCACATTCCACCCACCCACCCAACTCACCAGGAGAATTTTGGCTCATTCAGGATATGGATCATTTCATTTTTCTTTATATCCCTAGTGATTGGCACATAATAGATGTTTGACTAATACATATTAATTGATGGATTAAAAAGCTTTCATTTTGTCCTTTCTTCAATGGTCCCGTTTTTTAACTACCCTTTGACTCCTACAGCTAGGCTGTATTGAGAGCTTCTGGAGGGCAGGCCTTCTTTCTCTGCACTGTCCAGCATGTGCTAAGGGCACAAAGTCTACTTGCCTGGGGAATTGGCAAATTGAAGACAATGATGCTCCGATTAAATCCCAATGTTTAGATGTGGTTTTGAGAATAAACAGATTAATCCTCAAATACCTTGGAACCAGCAATTAACATCCAACATATCAGGAAATGAATTGACATAGCCATTTATTTTATGAAAGCTTCCAAGCTGTAGTAGATGCAAGCCAAGTTTGTGGGGAGTCATGAGAAATCCCTAAAACACACTTGGGCCTTAGGAAGACCAGGCCTCAGGAAGCCTGGACATTGGCATACAGGGCCACCTAGCCTGGATCATCTCTGCATGGGTTAATCTGTTGGTTTCTCTGGTTGGTTCAACAAGGGGCTTACAATAAGCCTACTGATGCCCAAGTCACTCTCCCAGTCACCCACATTCAGAGCCAAAGAGTCATCCTTAAGTCTTTTCTCTCTCATCTCACCCCCATATCCAATCAGGTACTAAATCTTATTGATTCCACCTCTTCCACATATCTTCCACTGTCCTATTCACACCATAACCCCATCTGAACTAGTGCAATAACCTCCTAATTGGTTTCATTACCTTCAACTTCTCCCCTTTCCAGCTGATAGTCTACAAAATGCTAAATGGATACTCCCAAAGTACAGATCTAACCACATCACTACCCTGCTCAAGAAGCTTCCCTAGCTCCCAATTGTCCTTAGGCTATAACAAAAGCTCCTGAAGTACTTCACAACCTGACAATAGATTATCTTTCCAGGCTGAATCTACTTTACTCCCTCCTCACTCATATACACTCTATGTCCTACCTAAATTGGGTTACTTGCTGTTCCATATACATAACATTATTTCTGCCTGGAATAGTCTCCCTCCTCACTTTTGCTTCTTGGAGCATGCAGGTCTCTTTAACGCTCAGCTGAAGTGTCACTCGGTCAAGAGTCCTTTCCCCAGATCACTGGTTATTTATTTTCTATGTAACCTGCATAGACATATCTATGACCTTGTTATATCACTTTAGTAAATGTAAGTTTACTAAGGGCAAGAATTATCTCCTTTTAGTATCTGTACCCTCAGTGCCTAGCATAGTCCTTGGCACCCAAGAGCTATTTAATCAATGACGATTGATTGATTGATTGATTGAAATCCTAGGCATAATGATTCTTTCCATTTCCTTCCTGCCTGTACTCTACCAGACATCCCCATGATGCCTTAAGATCTTCTTCATTCTTCAAGATCCCTTTAGCCCTGGAACTCAGCTCTAGTGTCCTCTGCCACCGGGGCTCCTCTCCTCTGATCAGAAGGTAGAGAGCTCCTCTCAGAGCCCCCACTCAAGGAGGCCACCGCAGTCAGCCATATCTTCATTTCCCACTTGGTTGCACTCCTCTGGACTCATCCATCATGCCATCTATCAAAACAGGTAGTACCTTCCTTCCTCCTATTTAGCTTCCTCTTGTATATTACCTTCTCCCATGAGATTGTAAGCTTCTTGAGGATGAGAACTGTCTTTTGCCTTTTTTTCTAGCCCTAGCTAAGCTTAGCAAATCTGCTTAGCATATAGTAAGTGCTTAATAAATGTTTATTAACTAAGAAGCTTGTATATAGTAAGTTCTTAATTAATGCATTCTGAAAAGTTGTATACAAGAAAAATATTGTTGTTTGTGTCCAATGATATCAATATGTCTTGACTTTCCTGTGAATTGGATTTATGTGAGGCAGCCTCACCCTCTCTTCCTGATTTGTCAAAGTCCAGTGGTAAGACAAAAGTCAGGATGACTGGTGATTGCAAGGGATGCTGTGGGTAACCTTGGCATCTTTAATGCTTGACCAAGCTCTAAGTACTTCACAGTGCCTGCTTTGGCCACCTTCATAGCCATTGGAACAAAAATAGCCATTTTACTGGGGAAAGTATCACATGTTTGGGATAGATATCCCCCTAACTCACTAATGGGTTTGAGGCCTGTCAGTTACCCTCAACCTGGTTTAGCCCATCTGCCGAGATGGTTTACCAGGGTGTGGCTACTGTGTGTGCTACAGCTTCTTGGAGCCACAGGTGAGAATTGGAGACATCAGGTGGACACCAAAGGTGCGTGAGCAACCCTGCAAAGGACTTGACTGTCCTCAACTCAGAGGTGCTAATCCTCCTGAACATCCCATACTCCCCACCAGAGAGATAAAAAGGATACGAAGATGCCCTACAAGGCTTGCTGGGGAGAGGGAAAACACATGCAGGTTCCAAAGAGTCTGGGAAAACCTTTGGGTTAGCCTTGAAGGCCAATAGAAAGGAGGGGCAAGAGTAAGCAACTTTGCTGGAAGAGCAAGCATGGGTGTATCCTGGTAGGTCTTGTATCTTCAGAACAGGTCCATGATAACTATGGAAGCCTGTCAACTCAGGGGCCAGAAGAGACCTTCCAATTCAATTGGTTTCCAGAAATTCTAAGGTCATTTGAAGGTCATTTCAGGTGTATTGGAAGAGGAAAGCAGAGCCTGCCTTCAATGAATTTTAGCCTCCTCACCTTCTCCTTCCTCTAGAGCCTTGTTAGCTAATTTCCCGGCAGTGCTAACAAAAGGAGTCTCCTCTAATTTACTCAAGGACATCTGCCCAGAGCCTATGGTGTTATAATCAGAGGTATGTGAAATGTCACTCCTGCAATAAAACCTCCGGAGCTTGGACTATTGGGGGCCGTAAGAATTAGTGACAGATCCATTTGTTTGTTTGCTCATTTTTAATATTGCTTGAGCCATTACTTTCAGCTACTAAGAGGAACTCTCACTAAAAGAGCTGGCCCATAGAGGTCCTGGTTTAATGAATAGACAGCAACACTTTGAAATGAGAACATCAATTGTTTGTGAGTAAATGGGTACTTTGAAAATTCTTGAGGGTGCCTTGAAAGCCACCTGCTCTCCAAAGTAGTTTCGGCACTCCCACAATCCTGCTTCCACCACTAATTTGATCAACAAGCAAAGAGAGAGTGCTAATTCTGAAGGGAGAAGGAAAGAAGAGCAGGGATTTGTTCTATCGTCCAGAATACTCTGGAGGCCAGCACTCTACTCTCAGCTCTTCACTTACTAGCCTTGTGACCCTGGGCAAGTCACTTCTGCTCTGAGTTTCAGACTCATCTGTATAATGAGGATATTATGAAAGATGACCTCTAGGGCCCCTTTGGGCACTAATCTCTGTGACCTATTTACCTTGGCCATTGTACTCAGGAAGACCGATCTAGGAAATCCACTTTGTAGATTTCCTTCAAGTGTTGACAAGCTGACCTTCAATAGTCATGATACATTTTTGTTACTAAGGAAAGGTTTCCTGAGAAAATTAATGGCATAACAAAATTACAGAGAAAGTGAGTTCTAGCCAGCTTAAAGGGCTTGGTGCTTTTTAGTGACTACATTTTTAAAAGTGACCTTTAATAAGAAAATCTTGGCTGTGTTAATGTTAATAGCTCAACAGGTACGGAGAGCTTTATGATTACAGAGAACCTGACACGCCTTATCTCATTTAGATGCTCACACCTGCCCTAAGAGGCTAATAGGGCAATCATTGCTATTCTCATTTCACAGCTGGAGAGAGGGAATAAGCATTTATTAAGTGCCTACTATGTGAGGTTTTCTGGGCAAAGATAAGTGGAATGGTTTGCCATTTCTTCTCCAGCTCAGTTTACAGATGAGGAAACTGAGGTTAACAGGGTTGAGTGACTTGCCCAAGGTCACAAGGCTAGTAAATGTCTGAGGCCAGATTTGAACTCAGGAAGATGAGTCTTCCTGACTCCAGGCTATCCACTATGCTCCCTAGCTACCCTGAGGTATAATAATAGCACCTTCTTTCTAAGGTTGATATGAAGATCAAATGAGATCGCTGTAAAGCACTTAGCACAGTGTTTGGCACATAGTAGGCACTTATATAAATATTATTAATAATATCATTATTAGAATATAGGCATAGCCTTGGTGTCAGGAAGACCTAGATTCAAATCTTGCCTGATACATAACAACTGGGTGATGATGGCAAGTCATAAACTCTGAGTATGTCAGGAACCTCTCTAAGTCTTTAAGTCACAGCCCAATAATTGGGGTCCAAGAAGGGAAGGAGTTTCCATACTATGTGTCACCTATACCAGTGAAACCACAAGCCTGGATCATAAAAGGGAGAAGAGGAGGATGTATTGAAGGCAGGAATCAAACCAAAAATGGGTAGTGTGTCCCCTAGCAACAAGAGTTCATCCGCACCCACCACCTTCCTTTCCATCTTCAGCATTTCTGGCTACCTCTCCTGCTTCTCTTCTCTGGGAGTGTTTGGTCTTTGGCAATCTCACTGGTCCAGGAGCCACAAAAACATCTTCCCAGGCACAAACATCAGGTGGAGTCAGAGGATGCAGGTTCAGATCCGGGCTCTGCTATATGATACCTGACTAAACATAGCCAGGTCATTGAATTTCTCTGGACCTCATTTTCCTCTAAAAAATGAAAGGCTGAGTCTGGAGGATACCTAAAGTCCCTTCCAATTCTAGCTCCTGCCAGACCTATGAGACCCCCCAACTTGGACACTTACAAGCTGTGTGACCCTGGCTAAGTCACTTAACCTATAACTTGCCACGGGCAGCTCCCTAAGACTTATTGACCAATCATACATGGGCTGCAATGTACTCAGCTACCTAGGGAGTTGCTACAGTGACAAATCCTCCTATGTGAAGAGTATTGTGCTTAGGGCTAGGGATATGAAGACAAAACTTTTCCTTAGTAAGGAAATGTTCTAACAGCTAGCATTTATGTATTGTTTTAAGTATCCCAAAGCTTTAAATGTTAATTTATTTGATCCTCACAACCACCTTAAAAGGTAGGTACTGTTATTATCCCCATTTTATGGATGAGGGAACAAACACTGAGAGAGGTTGAATGATTTGCCCATGGATCACATAGCTAGTAACTGTCTGAGGCAGAATTTGAATTAATGTCTTCCTGACTCTAAGTCCTATGCTTTACCTAGTTCACTACCTGGTTGCTTTGATGCAGCTCCAAGATTCTTGAAGATAATCCTCAAGTACGGTCATGTTTCCTACAGACAGTTCATCAGGTAGACAAAGTACTCACCTATAAGGGGCTTACAGTCTAATAAGGGAGATTTATCCTCAAGGAGCTTACAATCTAATAGGGAAGATTTACCTTCTAGGAGCTGACAGTCTAATAGGGGAAATTTACCCTCAAGGAGCTTACAGTCTAATAAGGCAGAGAGAGAGAGAACTTCCGTTCCTGCCCTCACTTTTAAGTTGGCATCCCAGAAGTTCCTCGTTCCTCATGTTCTCCTCCCCAAAAGGGAGGTCCTTCAAAAGCCGCTTCGGTAGCATGTGCAATCTCTCAAATGATTCAGCTAAAACTTCCGATATTAATCTTTACCACAAATAATTTTTACCATACCCTCAATAAGCTTATAGACAAATAGAGGAGATTTACCCTCAAGGAGCTTACAGTCTAATAGGGGAGATCATATGCAAAATAAATATAACACCATTAAGAATGTGAACTGTACAAAGGAGACATCCAGAGAAAGTGTTGTAAGAAATTTTAGTTCTGGGAGTTAAAGATGACTTCATAAAGGATGTGGCAACTTAATTGGGCCATAAATTAGGGAAGTACTAATGGAGGAGGAATCGGAGTAGGGGTATCTAGCCGAAGCCTTTCCAGGCACAGAGAGGAAAAAGAGCTGGGATGAGGATGGGGGAGAATGAATAATCTTGTTTGGTCAGAATGGAGAGCAAGTGAGAGTGGTACCTCCCTTATCCATCCCACTCCAGTTAGGTCGGCAGCTCACATATGTCTGCATACTCACACATGTCTGCCAACCTGACCTCATTAAACAAATATCAAGTCCCTATCTACTAGAGGCAGCTAGATGGCTCACTGAGTCCCAGGCTTGGAGAAAGGAAGACCTAAACTCAAATCCCATCTTAGTCACTCACTGGGTGACCTGGGCAAGTCAATTAATTTATCTTAGCCTCAGTTTCCTCATCTGTAAAATAAGGGATTTGGAATCAGTGGCCTCAAGGTTCCCTTCAGGTTCTAAGTCTGTGAACCCATGATTCATAGGCATTGCAGTGGGGTTTAGGCATTACATTAGATGCTGCCAGAGATGTGGTGATAAATAAAATGCAATCCCTGCCCTTGAGGTGCTGATGATCATCTATGTTCAAGGCACTGTTCCTGGTGCTGAAGAAGGAAAAAAGATAAATAAAGCAAGGTCCTTCCCCTCAATGTGCTGATCATGTCAAAGAAGGGAATGACAAAAATGGGGGCAAAAGTATAATACAAAATATATAACTGCAAAAGAGTAAGAAACAAAGCTATGAGATCCAGTAAAGAAGTACTCACACAGCAAGATAGGACATGGGAAGGCCTCCCAGCGGTGACAGTTGAACTGGGCCTTAAAGAGTAGAGATGACATCAACATGCAAAGATGGGAAGGAGGGCATTCCAGGAATAAGGAACAATGTGGATGAAGATGGGGAGGCAGGAAAGAGTGGGATGTGTGCAGAGGACAGCAAGGAGCCCAGTTTAGCTAGAACATGGCGCATTTGAGGCGGAGGCGTGCAAGCTAAGGCTGCAAAGGTGGGTGGGAGCCAGATTGCAGAGAGCTTTGAATGCCTTGTGGAGATGTGTGGTCTTGATTCCTTAGATAGTTAGTGGGAGCCAAAGAGGGTTTTAAAGCATGGGAGTGATTCAATCAGAGCTGGGACTAGAGGTAAGCAAGATAGGCAGTATCCCTGAGCATGGTAGACAAAGAGATGGAAGGAGCACTTGTTAATTACTCTTCATGACTGCAGATTGTAATATCAGAAAACTCGACTCTCTAAAGCACATAGGTATTTCTTTTGGGTTAAGTCAAGTCACTCAAGGCCTCCAGAGAGAGTTTGTTGGGCTGGTAGAGTCCTGGGCTTGAAGTCAATAAGACCTAAATTCAAATCCCACTTCTCATACTTACTAGTCACATGATTCATGAAAAAAAAATCACTTAAACTCAAGGGCAGGTAGGTGGTGCAGTGGATAAAGCACCAGCCCTGGATTCAGGAGGACCTGAGTTCAAATCTGTCCTCAGACACTTGATACCTCCCAGCTGTGTGACCTTGAGCAAGTAACTTAACCCTCATTGCCCTGTCAAAAACAATCACTTAAACTCTCTGTGCCTCAGTTTGTTCATCTGTAAAATGAGATGTTGTGAGGCTTAAACGAGATGATATATTTTATCCTCTTTTTTTCCTTTCTTTTTTTTTTCAGGGCAATGAGGATTAAGTGACTTGTTCAGGGTCAAACAACTAGTAAGTGTCAAGTGTCTGAGGACAGATTTGAACTCAGGTCCTCCTGAATCCAGGGCCGGCACATTTTCCACTGAGCCACCTAGCTGCCTGAGATGATATATTTTAAAAAACACTTTGTAATGCTTAAAGTGGTTTATAAATGTCAGCTATTGTTATCAGCAGGTAGACATCAATACACAGAAGTTCCAATTTCCAAACACTTCCCAGGGCACCAGCTGAAATGAAGTCAGATCTTGGGCATACCACTTTTCAAAAGTTGTCATTCTGGGGGTTAAACCCTTTTCTTTTACTTAAGCTTTTCTTTTTTTGTAAATAGTATTTTATTTTTCTATTTTCATGTAAAGATAGCCTTCAACATTCATTTTTGTAAGATTTAGAGTTCCAAATTTTTCTCCCTCCCTCTATTCTCCCCTCCCCAAGAAAGCAAGCAATCTGATAGAGGTTATATATGTGCAATCATGTGAAACATACTTCCACATTAGTCATGTTTAAACCCTTTTTCAAGAAGAAATTTCATTTCTATTTGACACCAATGACATGGTATCCCATGGTGAAAGCCCATGGGATCCTATGTTCCCAACTCAAAAAACATGCAGACACAGTGCAGTGTAATATGAAAGAGCCTGGGATCTGTTAACAGTCTTGGGTTCAAATGCTTACTCTCCTACTTACTACCTGTGTGATCTTGGCCAAATTATTTCCCTTTTCTAGATTTTTTTCCCCCTTCTCTGAAATGAGAGGCTCATATTAGAGCAGAGACTTCACCATCTACTGTGCCCTGGTCTCCCTTTAGCAGTGTGGTGAAGCCTGTGAACCCCCCCCCATTAGAATAATATTTAAATACATAAATTAAAATATATATGAATACAAATAAAGCCAATTGCAATTCAACTACAGTTTCCAAAATTTTATAAATATCCATATAGATATATTGATATACTCCAGATTATGAACTCCTGGTGATCTTGAAGACCTCTTCCAATTCTAAAACCAATGATTTTCAAAACATTTTTAAGAAAAAAAGTAAGCCATTGGAGGCAAGATGGAGTGGGCCAATGGCCTGGAGGTGGAGCCATTAAGATATGGATACAGATCAACCCTCATACATCTAGACATTTACTAGCTCTGTGATCTTCAGCTTTTATTTCCTCATCTGTAAAATGGGGATAATAATACCCCTTGCCTCACAAGGCTGCCCTGAGGACCAAATGAGATAACATACATAAAGGACTATTTTCATTATTGTTATTATTATTAGAACGGTTCTTCTCTTCCCAATCCAATCCAATCCAATCCAACTAGAATGTTTGCCAGTAGATATGCTAGGTGTTAGGAATACAAAACAAACAACCAAACAAAAAACCAGTGCCTACCCTCAGGTTTCTTCTATACTACTGGAGAGATCTAAGATGTAAACAGACAGATGCAAGATCATCGGTGGAGAAGGAAGGGAATGCTAAGAATGTGTCCAGAAGGAACAGCAGGGAGTGCATGTGAGAGGGTCCTGGATGGCTGTCTAGGGTCCAAGCGCCCTTTCAGCTTTGGGATTCGGTGAACCAAGGCAGACGTGTCAAACTGTGGGTGTGTCAGATTGAAAGGTCATTGGGAAGTGTTTAACAAAATAAATACAAGTACAACACAGATGATGATCATTTATCGTTTTCCACTTCTCTGAGTTAGACACCACTGAACTCAGGGGAGCAAGAAAGGCTTCCCCCAGGAGATGGCATTCAAGATAAGCCTTAAAGGAAGCTGGGGATTCTCAGAGGCACTGGGGGAGGGAGAGAGGGAGGGATGGCTTTCTAGATATAGGGAACAGTTTGTACAAAGGAATAAAGAACTCGGAACACCCTGAGTTCAGTGAGCAAGCGATTAGACCAGGTTAGCTGACTTCAGAAATGCTTTTTCTTTAACCTAATTTCCAACCCACTCCAAGCCCAACATCCATGTTTATGTTCCCTATTATTAATATTTCAGTATTTGGCAAAAGAACAAGAAGGAAATGGAAGTGATTATGTAAAAGGTTTGGAAACAATCTAGTGAGGCCCAGTTATACTGTAACAACTGAAAGGGCAGCAAAGAGAGGCATTGCAGATGCCTGGGTACTGTGCTAGGCTGTCTGGCTGACTTTAACTACACGATTGGCTCTCTCTCTCTCTCTCTCTCTCTCTCTCTCTCTCTCTCTCTCCCCCTCCCCCCCGCCCACCCCGTGTGTCTCTCAGTCTCCCTCTATCTCTCTGTGTCTCTCTCCCTCTTCTCTCTCCTCTATTTCCCTCTTTCTCTTTGTCTGTCTCTCTCTTTTCTTTCTTGCTTCTCTGTCTTTTTATCTGTCTCTGTCTTTTTGTCCCTCTCTCTCTGTTTCTCTCCTTTCTCTATTGTGCTGTCCTTCTCTGTCTTTTTTCTCCCTGTATCTCCCTCTCTTTTCTGTCTGTCTCCCCCTCTTTTCCTCCTCATCCTCCTTCTGTCTTCTCTCTCTCTCCATATCTGTGTGTCTCTCTCTGTGTCTGTCTCTTTCTCTGTCTCTGCCTCTATCTCTGTCCTTCTCTCACCTCCACAGAGAACAGAGGAGGTTGAATTCATCAAGGTTTTACTTACTATTTTCTGCCCTGTATCCTTAAACATCCAAATGGTCTTTGTATGATTCATGGAAGGCTGCCTGACCCTTGGCCTGCCACTCCCTTCCTCCCAGTCACAACTATGCTGCACCCTCCCCATCACTGAGGACTGAGCCCTTCTTGCCTTTTTTTCATGCCCACCATTTACATGATCAATAAATGCTGATGAGTCCTAAAAAACCAGCAAGATGATCCTTCCATAATGCATTGTCTGCACAGTAGCACTGATGGATGGCACCAAATTAAGCCTTTCCATTGGGCTAGCAAGCTTCATTCAAGATTGGCTCCAAGCTTGATTCAAACCCAATTAATTGATACCCAAGGGTTCCTTCTGGCCCACTCAAAGACTCACCCTTCGATGTTTGCAGGTTACAAGGAGGGCTTCAGGGACAGGAAGACAAGATTCATAGCCAGGCCCTTCTCTAGGGATTGGAGTATCTTGGCTTCAGATCTAAAAGGAGAAACAGAATAGAGGTTAACCATATTTCCAGAAAAGATCCCAAGTGGGCAAACTCATTCATTAAGTCAACAAAGCTCCTATCATATACCAGGTATGATGCTAGGAGCTCTGGGAAACACAGTGATTCCTGTTTTAAATGAACTTTCAGTCAAGAAAGGGGGGTGATACTAACATCATAATTATCATGACTAGCATTTATCTGGTGCCTGGAGGTTTGCAAAACACGTTACATATCTTTTCCCATTTGGTCCTCACAACAGTCCTGGGAGGTAGGCACTATTATTATTTATTTTCTAAAATACCCATTTTACAAATGAGTAAACTGATGCACAGAAAAATTAAATGATTTGCCCAGGGCAACACAATTGATGTCTCTAAAGCAGGATTGAAACTCAAGTGTTTCTGACTCTAATTCCAGTGCTCTGTGCACTATGATATCATAAAGCTTCAATGGGGAGAGTATGTTGGATAGTGTCAAATGTTAGCATTTAGGTCAGGCATTCAATCAGACACCTTAGTTACCTCAAATAACAAATATTTAATAAGTACCTCACATATGCAAGGTATTATGCAAATAGCTATGGGTGACACAAGTGATGCAAGTGTACAAGTCTTTTTTATTATTATTATTATTATTTTAAGTATACAAGTCTTGGTCCTTTTCTTCCCTGAAGATATTTTCAATCTGCCTGGAAAGACAGCAAATCTATGTTCAAAGACAGCAGCCAGCAAATGATTAATCCCCAAGTGGAATGTAAAAAAGTAGTGTGGCAAATCACTAAAATCTACTTACTACCATGAGACCTTAATCAAATCACTTAACCTCTCCATGTCCCAGTTTCCTCATTTACCAAATGAAAGAATAGATCTAGATAACATCTGAGGTACTTTTCAGCTCTGGATCATATATATCCTGTTAATACATAGCTACTTTCATATTGTTTCCTCTATCCCCATTAAACTATGAGCTCCTTAAGGTCAGGGACTGTGTTTTGACTTTCTTTGTATGCCCAGTGATGGGATCTATGACTCTATGACCTTTAAGCTCAAAAGTTATAATCTGTGTGATACAATGAAATACAGAAAATTATCTGTGATCCTGGGTGGTGCAGACAGTTGGCTAATTCAACCCATTTACCTTTAATGTCACAATCAATTCTGAAGCGTGGCATGGTTCCCATGAAAAAGATCTGAAGGTGTTAGTTGACCATAAACTAAATAAGAGGCAATGAGTGTTGGGGATATTACAGAAAGTAACTGAAATTCTTGGTTGTATTAACTGAATATTAGTGCCTACACCACAGCAAGAAATGATCAGTATTCTACATTACTCAGAACGCATATGGATACTATACTGAAGGTAATATTTGAAGGGGGATATTGACAAACTATTGTTTCTAGAGTAAAGAAACCAAAGTGGTAAAGGTTGAAAAAATACAATTAAATAATATAATTACAATAACCTCCCCCCAAAAAAAAACAATAAATAAGTAGAGAAATTAGAGGTGCCAGATCTAAAGAAAAGACAGGGTAAGGGGATATCATTTTCAAGTACTTAATGGTTGTCATAGAAAAAGATAAAAATAACCTGATAATAAGAGTGTTTTAAAAGCAGAAACTGCTTTTTTTGTTTGGTCTTTGGAGCCTTCATTCATAGTACTTTGCATATACTAGGCATTTAATAAATACCTATTGAATAGAATTGTTCTGTGGATCTTAAGAGGGAAGATTCATAAATAGTGATTGTATGAAAGATTTCTTCTCTATATAAAGAAGTGTAATGAAGGCATTTTGTAGTGGAGCACACAACAGATTTGGAGGGGGGAGAATTACAGAATTTAGAATTTGTGACCTTGGATAAGTCATTTATCTTTTCTCAGTCTCAGTGTATAACTGAAAAAAAGGTTGAGGGGATGGAGAAACGTATAGCTTTTATTCACTCAACAAACATTTGTTAAATACCTACTGTGTGCCATATGCTATACACAGAAATCTAAAGTAAATACAAAGTTATTGACAGGGGAGAATTAATGGTAGGGGAGGGGAAATCAAGGAGAAGGAAATAGGAAAAACCTGATGTAAGAGGTGGCACCATTTTCATCAGACCTAGTCAAGTTTTCTTCAAACCTTGCAACTCTAATGAGACTCCCTATGAAACCTTGTCTACAGGCACTGCCTTAAATGTCTTCCTAATCAAGCTTTTTTTTTCATGAAGCATTCTTCATGGACTTCAGAAGCTTTTAGCTCTCAATCAATTCCCTGATGGGGAGAAAAAGAAGGTGTTATCTAAAGGTATCCATGTGGATGCACAGGGAACTCATTAATCAGCTTAGATTTTGGAATGACAGGTACAAAGATGAAAACAAAATCAGTATTGGAAGGTGAATACAAAAGTGTGGTATGGTCCTACTGGAATAGTTTGAGGAATGCTAAAGCCCAAAATGAGCTAAGGATGGCAAGTAATGGTGAGGAGAACAAATAAAGATTTTTTTTAACATTATTCTGGAGAAAAGTTGAACGAAAGAAGGGATAAGACCTTTGCTCAAGATGGATGGAACGTTGGTAATGGGTCATAATGAGAAGAAAGAACTGGTCATTTCTAATTTTGCTTGTTTGCTGTGCCAAGCAAAATGATTCTTGGACTGGAAAACACAGAACAAAATGAGTAATAAGGAGCTGAAACCCGTGATAAGAAAAGAGGTGGTAATAGGTCATCACATGGTTTTAATGAAAATGATCATGTCTGACTTAACTTTATTTCCTCTTGTGAGAATGTTAGTGAATTGGAAGAACTAGAACGTCTGTATCGATAATTTGCCTAGATTTCAGCAAGCATTTGACAAAATTTCTTATGCTAATTTTATAAATAAGATGGAGAGATGTGGGCTAAACATAACACACCTAAGTGTGTTCAGAACTGGTTGAACAGAGACCAAGAGTAGCCATTGTTGGTCCAATGTCAATTTGAAGGAAGGTCTCTGATGAGGTGCTACAAGGATCTTTCCATTTCCTTGTGCCATTTAATATTTTTATCAATGACTTATGCAAAGGCAGAGATAAAAAAGGCTCTTTGAATTTGAAGAAAACAGTGCTAGAAGGTTAGCTAACATTGTAATATAATTTCAATGGGATAGAATGATAGGCTGTCTCTAAAAGGTAATTGAAATAAGTATATCAGTTTCACAACTACAGGATGGGGGAATCACAGCTAGATAGAAATTTGCCTGAAGAAGATCTGAAGGTCTGAGGGATTACAGGCTCAATGAGTCAAGAGTGAAACAAAGAAGCCCAACAAACTAATACAGTCTGAGCCTTCATTGTGAGAAGTAGAGTACGTAGAGCAAGGATGTTGACCGTGTGCATGTGCTCTCATCTGGTCAGAACCAATAGAGAAAGCACTGGGTTCACTTCTGAGGCCATATTTGACAAAGAACTTTGACAATCTGGAGAACAAGCAGAGGAGAATGACAAGGAGGGTTGGAGAATGAACAACCTTGGGATCTCACCATTAGAGGGATCAGTTAAAGGAACTGGGAATACTTAACCTAGGTAAGGGAACAATATGGTTGGGGAGGAGACAGGGAGGGGGCACATACTAATTGAAGGCTGTCACATGGAAGAGAAATTAGCTACATTCTGCTTGACCTAGAGGGAAGAACTAGGAGTGATTGGGTACAAGTTATAGCAAGGCAGCGTTAGGATGAACAAAAGTCAAACCTTCCTTAGGGCAGAGTAGCCTAAATGTGTCATGAGCTGCTTCAAGAGGCAACAGGTGGTTTTCTGATTTCAGGTTTTTCCTTTGTGCTCTGATCTTTCTCATATAGCATGACTAATGCAGAAATATGTTTGATGTTATTGTGTATATTTAACCTATATCAGATTGCCTGCTGTCTAGGGGAGGGGGGGAGGGAGAAAAATTTGAAATTTGAAATTTGAAATCTTATATAAGCAAATCTTGAAAACCATTTCTACATGTAACTGGAAAATAATAAAAATACTTTTATTTAAATTTTTTTAAAAAGAGGCAACAGGATCTCCCTCACTAGTGGTTCTCAAAAAATATTTTGACAACTTTGGGGGGAGATGATCAAATGAGAAAGCATGTGTAAAGTACTTTGCAAGTCTTCAAGAGCTATAAAAATGTTAGTTGTTATAACTATTATGTTATAAAGAAGATTCTTCTATGGGTAGGGAATCAGACTAGATCAGAGGTTCAAATCTTTTTTTGTATTATGGAGCTTCTGATCATCTAGGGAAGTCTATAGAACACATCTCACTGTTTTAAAATTATTGAAGGAAATGCTCAATTTCAATTACAAGTTAATAGAACTAAAGGCGTCATTTTTCCCCATCCAAGTTTATGGACCCCCCTGAAATCTATCGACAGATCTAGAGGCAGCAGATTAAGAAGCCCTGGGCTGGAGGGCCTCTAGGGTACTAGTGGCTGTGATATTCAGTGTGTGAAGAGGGGAAAGAGTAAAAGCATGAAGGTCTGTTGAGAGACTATTGCAATCATGTAGCCAGGTAGTAATAATGGCCCAGGGTAGACTGACTGCAGTAGAAATAAAGATGAGGGATGGATTGGAGATAGAATCAATGGGTCTGAGAGCTGATTGGATGTGTGCAACAGGAGGGGGAGAAGAAGGGAGAGCCAAATATAACACTGGGGCTTCTAAAATGGGAGCCAAGGGAAAAGTTGGTGCCATTGACAAGAACTGCAAAACCAAACAGAAGGAGCAAGTTTGAAAGGAAAGACAATAATGATAGGGTAATATATCAGTTATTATTAAAGTGACAGAAAGGGAGAGGCAGAGAAATACAGAAAGATGAAAAGAAATAGACAGAGACAAAAACACACAGTGCCTATACAACCAGAGTCGAGATTTTAACTTCGCCCTCTACCTAGGTCCAAGCAGGCATGCCCTGGGAGATTTGAGGGACAGAGAAGGAGAAGGGGCAGAAAGAAGTCAGCAGTGGAAGGCACAGGAAATCCACCTGCCCTTTCAGAAGAAAAATATCACTCACCCCAAATCCAAAAGAATTGAGTGAGACACACCCTACAGTTCAGGCATGGTGCCCTATTGGTGCACAACCTAATCATTTCCATCTCCCATCTCTGTGCCTTTGCTACAACTGTCCCCCATGCCCAAAATGTCCTCACTAGGGTCTTCAAATTCCTGGCTTCCTTCAAGACTGAGATCAACCATCACCTGCAAAACTGAGGATAACAAAAGCTAGGGGAGATTGCCAATATGCAGGATGAAAGAGACACAATCTAAATGGAGCCCAATAGACTAGGAAACTGGATTGTATCTAGTTCAGGAGACTGTTCCCCATCCCTTCCAAAACCTAGTGCTTCTCCTTCTAAGGTTATGTGGCATCTCTTCTGTATACATCTTGTGCATACCTATTTTTGTACATGTTATCTCCCCCATTAAAATCTAAGATCATGGAGGTTGGGAACTGTTTTCTATTATTCTTTTGTATCCCTAGGGCAAAGTATGTTTAAGCACTTAATAAGTGTTTGTTGATTGACTGATTGCTGAAGGAAACTTGGCTGTAAGTGGTCAGACAGGGATTAGAGCTCAGCCCTTCTGACTCCGGATTCAGAAATCTTTCCAGTAGGGCTGTGTCAAGGGATCATCTACAGTGTTGGAATATCCCAATATTTCCATTTACTTTTCTCCAGGGAGGGAAACACACATAGAATAAACCAGCCTTCAACCTAGGTGATGTGAGATGGGGCAGAGGAGGTAGGGGGATGGGAAGTTCTTTGAGGAGAAAGTTGGGGAGTTATGAAGAACATGAGGGGAAGATCCTGCCAGGGTCCTATTTGTATACTAAAAAACTTGAGCCCAGATCATTCACACCTTCAATCATTCGTTCATTCATTTGGTAAACATTTATTACTGAAATAAGAAGAAAATAAGCCAGGGGCTTTGTTCAGATGGAAATTCCAAATAAGACTGACTCTGGAAAGTGAATTAATGAGAAGAAAAGACTTCTGAGCCCACCTAAGGAAAACTAGAAGGATAAATCAGTACCATTCTTTCTTCTTCCTCCTCTTCCTCCTCCTCCTCCTCCTCCTCCTCCTCCTCTTTGCTGCTTGAATTTTTTATTTTTGTATTTGGTTATTGAAATGATTTCTCTGCCTCAGTGGGATGGCTAGGCTAGAGGGCAATGCAGGGTTATTCATATTTGATTATAGAATACAGAAGTGCAAAAAGAGCAGCTACAGCTGCCTAGCTCTGCTCTCTATTCCCCTCAACTCCTATGATGAAGAAAGCACATCATCAGGTAATTTCCTTATAGACTGTCAACCTGGACAGGGAGCAGAAAAAAAATATTTTTAATAGGAATTACAGTAATCAGGAGAACAGAGCACTTGTATTTGGGCCATCTCCTGAGTCTGGGAAATAGCTTCTTTATACAAAGCCCTTATAAGGGAAATTTCACCTGGATCTATTGGTGGGGTACAGGAGGCTTGATATTATTAACCAGGGAAATGTTAAACTACTTAAGAGTAGAGAATTTCATGGCAACATTTACAAATGTGAATTTGCCAATTACAAATGAATTCTTCTCTTGTTGTAACAGCACTTAGAAAGATTATCCAACATGAACATCATTGCATTTACTCAATATTGTATTACTCAGATTTTTCCTTAATTCAGACTGACCTCCTTTTCTTTCCTCCCTTCCCCTCATGACTGACCTTCCCAATTTAAGGGTAATTTTTGAGTTTTTAACATATATAAAATATATATAGGGAGTACTGTATCTAAGAATCTTGAAACCAAAAGCAGAAAGGGGAAGGAAAGGATCGACAATGGGGACCCAAGAGTGGAAAGGAAGAGAGGAGAGAGGCAAAAATAAAAGTGATGAGGAAGAGATGAGGAAGAAAAGAAGAAACTGGCAGGAAAAAAATGGAAGAAAAGGAAATAGAGTGGGAAAAGGTAGAAAAATGAGATGGGTAGGGAAAATGAGATACAAGCAAATAGAACCAAAATTACCCATGTGGGAACCCAAGGCTAGCAACACTAAAACTAAAACAAACAAACAAAAAACCCTAAAGAGCCTTCAAATCAACTTAAGAAAAAAAATCAATGAGGTCAGAGTCCTGGCCCATAAGGTCTTGTGTTCCAGATCCTGAACACAAGGCCCTAGGTGGGAAAAGGCCCCAAGACACTGCTCCACAAAAAGAAATAGACCCAGGAATACCTCACACTTCTGGAGATCTGTCAGGCTAAAAGGTGGGGGAGCAGAGCAGAGCAGAACCAGAGCCACATAGCAAGGAGCTCACCTGAGTTACAATCATCTTTTCATAAAGGAATATTCTTGCTAACTAGGAATGAAGGTCAGTTGTTCCTATACTGCTAAAGGAGCATTAATAAATCAAGGAGACTTTTAAAAGTGCTTAGGAAGTGCCAGGAACTATGCTAAGTGTTGGGAACAGGAGGACAAAAAGGAACACTGCCTACCCTCAAGACGCTTATAGGCTATCAGCACTCTAACTTTCCATGACCTAGAACAAAGCCTCAGTCACTTCACCCTAGATACAACTCTGAAGGAAAGAGTAAAGGAAAGTGCCAGATATACAAGTAATTTTCTAATGCCAAGTTAGAAAATTGTCCGGAAACAAGGATCTCAAATAAACACCAGGAAAAAACAATCAAAAGAATTCATCTTGGTGTGGGGAGTTTTGCTGAATTTTGTTAGATTCTTGACTAGGTTTGGTGGATCAGGCATGTACTAAAATACCATGCCAGGGAGAGGATTTCTAACCACTACACCTAGCAGATGGGAGCAGAGAGCAACAGATTGCCTTGAATGACTGAAGCCCAGGAGATGGTAGCAGGGAACAACTTGGCAACCAAGATACCATCAGGGAGTAGAGATGTGATACCCAGCAGAGAATAACAAAGAATCATTCAATTACAGACAGAGTAAATCCGCAATTGTGCAGCATTGGAGGTGTGAGCTGCCCTGACTACACACACACACACACACACACACACACCCTAGACACTGTCTCTACATGTGTACATTCCACTTATGTACCCTGGACACATTTGTTCCTAACATGTATATTCTTAAAATGTATATTCTGTCCATACAGCCTCCTGTTGTGTTCCGCTTCATGCATGTTTCCTGGGAGGAAGGGGGTGTCTCCATATTGCCTAGTCATTTGTATTCTCTGTATGTGTACCCTCCTCCCACTGAGGGTGTAGTATTCTGTGGGAAAGCATGCCCCAGTGTGCAGAGTGTGGAAGAGGATCTTTTCTTGTTTCCTGCATTTGTGCCACTGTTTGATTCGATTTCACTTGTTTTGAATTCATGCATTCTTAGATGAGCCAGTGTAAGGAATAGCATAACCCTAACACTCAGGCCTGAAGTAGCCATTTTGCTAGTCCTGAATGAGAGGGCTCCTAAAATGCTACATGATATGCCCCACTACATAAATGTAAGTTGCTATTATGATTATTATTCCTGTACTTTGTGCAACTCTCATAATGCTTATTCTGCTTTGTGTTAAAGGAATGTTCAGACTTGTCCTAGCTCCCCTACTAGAGTGTAAACTTCTTGAGGACAGGGATAGGCTTATTAATTTCTGTATGCCTTTCAACACCACTTAGAGTTGTTGTTATTCAGTCATTCTTCAGATGTGCCTGACTCCTTCTGACCCCACTTGGGGTTTTCCTGGCAAAGATATTGGAGTGGTATGCCATTTCCTTCTCTAGATCATTTTACAGATCACAAAACTGAGGGAAACAGGGTTAACTGACTTGCCCAGGGTCACATAGCTAGTAAGTGTCTGAGGCCAGATTTGAACTTAGGAAGATGAGTCTTCCTGACTACAAGTCCAGAGCCACATAACTGCCCACTTAGAGAACATAATAGACATTTAGTAAATATTTGATGAATTCAATTAAGACGTTGTGAACTTGCCACTCTCTTCTCAGGTCTCCTATCACTGGTGGTTATGCTCCCTTTCTTCTTTCACAAACTGTACATGGTATCCCATTTCCAAGGCATTTAAACCCCTTAGGGAGCTGCTTTCTCAAAGCCTTGAGTTTACCTTGCAGAGTTATGATCCCCAATAATATTTCCCAGAATTCTTAATGGAACAGATCACCAAAGGGCAGAACTATTAAATAAAGATGAAGTCAGAAATCTGCCCACACCCAATGGGACAGCTCCACCCAGGGTGAGGAAATCTATCACCCTTCATGGGACAAGTCAGGGGCAAAAACTGACACTAGAACCCAAATGTCCTATTTCCCAAGACAAAATGTTGTGCCACATTGAGCCATACCATCATCTCCCTGAATAGCCAGAATGTGGAGTCAGCAACCTTTCTCCATCAATTTCATCTCATCCTTCATGGAATCAAAGATTTAGCACTGGAAGGAACCTTAGAGGTCATCAAATTCAACCCTTTAATTTTACAGATGAAAAGCCTGAAACTCAAAAGAATTAGGAGACTTTCCCAAGGTCACACAGAGTAAATGGTAGAGGCAGGATTTTTAACCCTCAGCTTTTGTCTCCAAATTCAGTGATTTTCTCACTATACCACACTGCCATCATGCTCTAGGAGTCTGAAGCTTTGGATCTTAGAGAGATCCTTGTGAAAATGAAAAAGCTCACCCCACCCCTCAAGAGTAGGAACCAACTAACCATTACTGGGGAAAACATTAGAAGGGATAAAAGTATTCGCCCCCCCCAAAAAAAAAGAAAGAAGAAAAGGGTCCATGTGTTCAGTTCCATATTTGTAAAGGTCCTAATATGTGCCAGGTACTGTGCTAAGCACCAGAGATACAAATAAGAAAAATAAAGACAAGCCATACCCTCAAGGAACTTACAATCTAACAGAAGATAACACAAAAGGAAGCTGAAAAGGAAGTAAGAAGAGAGTGTGACAACCCTGGGACTGTTCCCCAGAATCAAAACCAAGCAGAGGTACTGATGGAAAGTGGAAAGATTCCTATCCCAGTCCTCATTAAAGGAAGGTTTGGGGAGGAGTTGAGTGCTCCACCCTCCATGTCTCCAGTCAGAGGGGAGGAGGCTAAAGAAGTTGAGCTGTTGAGGATCAAAAACTGAGTCATTCAGCATGATGATGAGATTTCAGGTGATCTGCATATCCTGGGAGGGGCATGAAGTTCTGAAATCAAACCAAAAAGCTCACCTGGTGGGAGTTGTTTCCACATATTACCTCCATATGTAGAAAAGTATTTGTAGAAGTTATTTCTGTGGTGGCAAAAAACTGGAAACTACAAGAGTGCCCATCAAATGGGGAATGATTGAACAAATTATGGTATATGAAGGCAATGGAATACCGTTGGGATGTAAGAAATAAAGAAAGGAATGGTTTCAGAAAAACATAGGAAGACTTATATGAGCTCAGCCAGAGTGAAATGAGAATAATTTATTCAATAACAATATTTTAAAGACAAACTTGAAAGGCTTAAGAATTCTGATCAATGCAGTAACCAATCCCTATTCTAGAATATGGTGTCAAAATGTGCCATCTACCTCCTAACAGAGGTGATAGAATAAGTGTGCAGAATGAGACATATTTTTTTGGATGTGGCCAGATGTGGGTGTTGTTGTGCTTAACTATGCATATTTGTTACAAGTGCTTTTTTAGGGGAAAAGGATTTTTTTTAATTTTTTAAATTATTGATTTTTTTTAAATGGATGAGAGTAAGGGGCAGCTAGATGGCGCAGTAGATAAAGCACCAACCCTGGATTTAGGAGGACTTGAGTTCAAATCCAGCCTCAGACATTTGACACTTACCAGCTGTGTGACCCTGGGAAAGTCACTTAACCCTCACTGCCCTGCCCCAAATTTTTTTTTTAATTTTAAAAATGGATGAGAGAGATGATTGCTCCAAAAAACACCCAAATAATGCCATAGGAAAATGCCCAGAGCAGCAAAACTCACAGAAGAATGTGCTGAAATCATCTTCTAACCAAGAATGGCTTGGAAGGTCAGAAGGAGGGAGCTGCTGTGCTGATACAGGAGTTGAGCCCAACTCCACAGTCACCCTGACACAGATCCAGTCCCAGGAAGGCCTCACCAGAGAAGCAGACCCCCAGAGTCTCTGAATCAGCTGAAGCACCAGTGTTGTCTGGAGCTAAGCTCACAGTCTGGGAGTGGGCTGAGCCCTGGGCAGGGGGAAGACTACAGGGGTATATGTTGGTGCTAAGGCAGAACTTGGATTTTACACCCCTGCTGAGAACCAGAAGGTAGGCTCAAGTAGCAGTGACCCAGGTGGAGGAGGGGCACAGGCTTGTCGGAGCTAACAAACACAACACACAAAGCTGGTTGATTAGCAAATTGGTCTGGGGTCATCTAAGGACCAGGGAACAGGCCGGGTGAGTGAAGAACTTGATCCTCCTTAAATCATACCACCTGGGACTTCTTAAGCTTGGGATACTGCAGCCTGGAAATAGTGCCCCACTTTAAGGAGCTAAAAGTCAAGTAAAAGAAAGGCAAGATGAGCCAACAGAGAAAAGTGAGGACCATAGAAAGTTTCTTCAGTAACAAGGAAGACCAAGGGGCACCCTCAGAGGAAGATGTCAACATCAGGGCCCCTTATCTAAAGCTTCCAAGAAAAATACAAATTGGTCTCAGGCCATAGAGGCACTCAAAAAGGACTTTGAAGATAAAGTTAGATAGATAGAGGAAAAAATGGAAAGAGAAATGAGGGTGATGCAGGAAAGACATGAGAAAAAAGTCAACAGTTTGAAAAGTCAAATTGGCCAAATGGAAAAGGAGGTACAAAAGCTCTCTGATGAAAATAATTGCCTAAGAATTAGGATTGAACAAATGGAAGCCAGTGACTTTATGAGAAAGCAAGAAACAATAAAGCAAATCCAAATGAATAAAAAAATAGAGGGCAATGTGAAATATCTTCTGGGAAAAACTGCTGACCTGGAAAATAGGTGCAGGAGAGATAATTTGAAAATTATTGGTCTACCTGAAAACCATGATCAAGGAAAGAGCTTAGACACCATCTTCCAAGATATTCTCAGGGAAAATTGCCCTGAAATTCTAGAAGAAGCAGTTAAAATAGAAATTGAAAGAATCCACCAATCACCTCCAGAAAGAGATCCCAAAAGGAAAACTCCTAGGAATATTATAGCCAAATTCCAGAGCTCTCAGGTCAAGGAGAAAATATTGCAAGCTGCCAAAAAGAAAGAATTCAAGTACTGTGGAGCCCCAGTCAGGATAGCACAAGATATAGCAGCTTCTACATTAAAGGACCAGAGGGCATGGAATATGATATTCCAAAGAGCAAAGGAAATGGGATTACAACCAAGAATCACCTACCCAGCAAAACTCAGCATTATCTTTCAGCGGAAAAAATGGGGCTTTAATAAAAAAGAAGACTTTCAGATATTTGTGATGAAAAGACCTGAACTGAATGGCAAATTTGACTTTCAAATACAAGACCCTAGAGAACCATAAAAAATGGAGCTGGGGGACATACCTGGGGTAATACAATGGGCGACTGTCTTGTGTCTGAGGCCGGGTTTTGGCTGGGATCCCCCTGGGTCCAGGGGTGATGATTTGTCCACTGTGTCATTTAGCTAGATGATAACATCTTTAGGGTTAAATTGAGGGGTGAAGGGAATTCACTGGGGGAGGGGAAAGGGCAGAAGTGAAATCCTACATGAAAGTAACAGGAAAAACCTTATGGAGTTGGGGAAGAGATGGGAGAGGAGCAGGGCAGTAAATGAATTTTACACTCCTCAGAAAAGGCTCAAAGACCTTAAACTCATCAGAGCTGCCTCAAGGAGGGACTAACAAACACACCCAACTGGGTGGAGTAATCTATTTAATCTGGGCAGTAAATAAACCTAACACTTATCAAAATTGGCTCAAAGACCTCAATCTCATTAGAATTGGCTCCAGGAGGGAATAATGTATACACTCAATTGGGTAGAGTAATCTCTCTAACCCTGCAGGAAAATAGGAGGGGAAGAAGATAAAGAGAGAGGGGCAAAAGAAGGAAGGGCAGAGTGGGGTAGGGGACAGACAGAAGCAAATCCCTTTTGAAGAGTGATAGGATGAAAGAAGATTGATAATATAATAAAAATAATGGGGAAGGGAATAGGATGGAAGGGAAACAGTTAACAATAGTAATCATGAAAAAAAGAAAAGGGGGGGGGAATTGTACAAAAAATATTTATAGCAACTCTTGGTAGAGGCTAAGAATTGAGAATCAAGGGAATATCCATCAATTGGAGAATGATGGAAAAAGGTGTGTTGTATGATTGTAGTGGAATGGTCTTGTGCTATAGGAAATGACAAACAGGATGATCCCCAAAAAACCTGGAAAGACTAATGAACACCAGTGTATAGTGAAGTGAGCAGAGCTGGGAGGACGTTGTGCATAGTGACAGCAGTATTGTTCAATGAGCAATTGTGAATGACTTAACTACTCTCAGCAATGCAATGATCCAAGACAATCCCAAGGAACTAATGAGGAAGCTTACTATGCACCCCTATAGAAAGAACTGATAAAAAGAACACTTGTGGATTGTACCTATATAACCTGATTGCGATCTTGTGAGGGGAGAGGAAAGGAAGGGAGGGAGGGAGGGAGAAAAATTTGGAACTCTAAATCTTATGAAAATGAATGTTGAAAACTATCCTTACATGTAAATGGAAAATAAAATAAATGTTTGTTGCTGAAAAAAAAATGGATGAGAGTAAAGCCAGATGGAAAACACAGGACAGGCCCCCAAAAGAAGCCAAGAACAGAAAGAGAAACAGAGGGGCTTTTAAGACCAACCTCTCCACATAATACTTTTGTTCCTGCCTGTTATGACACAATTTCTCATAGAGTTTCAAGATTAAAGTCCCATTCTTGACATGATTTTCCATCACTATTGGCTTCCTCTGTTTCTTTTAATCAAAAGTGAGGTCTCATTGTCACTGTACCATCTGCCACACACCAGCTAAAAGACAGAAATATTTACCTTTGGTAGATCTGGAATATTCAAACTGCCATGTACTAAACAGTCACTGGGTCACCCTCCCCCCAGGATCCTGTCCCTTTCCAGGTCTATGGGGATGGATAGGGAGAGAAATTCAAGGCAAAAAAAATTCAAGCCTCTCTTTTCCTTTTCCCTAATGTCATCAAAGAGATATGTGAACAGAAAAGGAGGAGGCAAATCACATAGCGAGATCAAGGGATGACTAATAGGCAACCTTTGTGTTCCATTCATATCTAAGCAATGCCAAGAGATCTAGAAGAAGGGTCCCCTGTGAAAAAATTCTGGAAGGACATAGACAAGTCACTCAGGATGAGAAGATATGGATCTAGGGTTTGATCTATATATACAGAGCACCTGCATTAATGAGATCACAGAAGCATCCAAAAAGCAACTGGTTATAATCCCATGTACAGACCAGAGAGGACAGGGCGTATAGATGGGTCCATAGATAATAATGGGTTTAGAAATGGAAAGGATATCAGAGATCCCCTAGTTCAACCCTCTCTTACAGTTGTACAAATGAAGAATTTGAAGCTAGGGGAAATTAAATGACCTGATATAATTACACAGACTCTTAAGAAGCAGAACTGGTACTCAAAGCCAAGGACTCTTCTCTGATTCCAAATACAGTGCTTAGTCTAGGGGAAAGAGAGAGTATAATGAAGTGCAGTCATCAAGGAGATGGTGAACCCTTTAGAAATAATAACTGGAATCACAGGACATCTCAGGATAGAAATGGAGGCTGATCAGGGGACCTTGGGACCCCAAACAAACTGGCAACAGCAACTCGGTGAAACAAGGATGGCCTTTCAACATCACCACCCTCCCCCCCCCCAAAAAAAAAAACCTAGAGTCCCTGGAGAAAAAGACCTGTGAGAAAGCCACCAATATTTGCTGGCCACATTGGTGGCCAACCCTGTGGTCCATACTATGGGAAGAAGTATGATGTACAGTTCCTACCTCAATGGATCTTCAAGTCTAGTTGAAGAGATAGAACTAATACACATGAATCAGTAAATAATACACGGTTCCATACAAATAATTCAGCGCTAAATTGTTTAGCAAGTACTATAAGGAAAGAATCTCTAACATATCCTTGAATGAGGACTTACAGAAGCTTAGAGTTTGAAAGGACCATTACAGGTCAACTTAAACAACTACTTAAGGGGTATTTTCCACTTTCCTGAAGCCTTGAGATCACCATTGCTAGGTAGTGCTGAAAATAAAATCCCTTCAAGAAGCAGAGAGGGAGAACCTCTTGCTGGCTGCAGTCCCCATTGTCTCTCATTTATAAGATCCCCAGGAAAGAGAGTAGTCAGGCAGAAGCAACTGGATTAACAGCAAAGACTTCAAGATCCACCTGTGGACCCTGACAAATTGGTCATGGGCTCTTTCTATAGAGAAGGGGTCCTTGACCTTCTTTGTGTGATGGATAGCTTTGGCAATCTGGTGAAGCCTGTGGACCTCTTATCAGAATCACGTTTTTAAATGCATAAACCACATCAGATTATAAAAGGAAATCAATTATGTTAAAATAAAATTATCCAAAAAAGTTTAAGTTCATGGACCCTGAAAAACCCCTGGTTGCAGAGCATTCAGAGATCAGGAGGTTTGGCATAATCAAAGAAGACTTCATGAAGGAGGTAGAATTCAGATAAGTGAAAGCAATTAAAACCATCAGAGAAGTCATCCAGTACAAATCTTTCATTTTTCCAATGAGGAAACCAAGAATCAGTGATATGAAATAACCTGCTCAGTCATGTATATAGAAGCAGCACCAAGATTTGAACCCAGATCCTCTGATGCCAAAGATAGTGCTCTTTCCACTGTATCACACTGGGTAGGATGTAAGTAGTGGGAGAGAAGGATTCCATATATTGTTGGTGAATTTGTGAATTGATGCAACCTATCTAGAAAACAATTTGGAATTATGCAAATAAAATGGCTAAAATGTCTACACCCTTTGACCCATTGATTTCTGCCACAAGAATATATTCCAGGGGCAGCTAAGTGGCAAAGTGGATGTATAAAGCACCAGCCCTGGATTCAGGAGGACCTGAGTTCAAACCCAGCCTCAGACACTTGACACTTACTAGCTGTGTGACCCTGGGCAAGTCATTTAACCCTCATTGCCTGGCCCCCAAAAAACAAAAAAATAAACAAAAAACAAAACAAAGAATATATTGCAACAAGGTCACTGACTTTAAAAAAGACCCTATGTATGCCAAAATATTTATAGCAACACTTTTGTGGTAGCAAAGAATTGGAAAGAGAGTGATGCCCATTGGTTGGGGAATGGAAAAAATGGGTATTCAAATACAATGGAATATTACTGTACTTTAAGAATTATAAATATGATGGATACCAGAAATGGACAGAGTTCTATGAAATGATACACAATGAAGTAAGCAGATCCAAGAGAGCAATACACATGATTGCAACAATGTAAATCGAAAGAAACCACCACAAATCAATAAAAATGAATGTTACAAATTACAAAGAAAGTACCAGGCTTCAAAGAAGAGACAGTAGATGATCTCTCCCCACTCTCTCCCTCTCCTCCTCTCTTCTTTGCAGAGGAAGGGAGTCCATGGGTGTAAAACATTGCATATACTTTCTTTTTTATTGTTTATTGGTTTTTTGGTTTTGGGGGGGGGGTTGTTTTTCATTTATTTAGAATTTTATTTTTCCCAAATTACATGTAAAAACATTGCACGTACTTTCATATTTTTTCTATGAATTGATTGGTTTTACACATTTCCTCCCCTCTTCTTCTTTGTACTTGAAAAAAATGTTCTTTATTATGGATTTCTGGGAGAGGAGGAGTGTATGCAAGAGAAAATGTAGGTGATATAAAAGCAAAGATATTGATTAAAAAAAATTTTAAAGGAACAAAGAACAAGTTGGCTCCTCTACAGAGATGTATAGGGGATATAGAGAGAGGGAGGGTCTACAGGTGTGGAGCATTGCATATGTTAGATTTTTCCAATGTACTGATTGGTTTTATTGAAGTTTTTCTCTTATTCCTTTTTTTTCTTTTTTTAATCCTTTATTATGTGGGGTGGCTCTCTGGAAAAAAAGAGAAAGATTAGGGACCAGTGGAACTAAGCATCTAAAAGCAAACAAGTTGTGGGTATATGATTGTGACATAATACTACTGTGCTATAAGTGATAAACTCAATGATTTTAGAAAATATGGTAAGACATGAAATAATGAAGAGCAAAATGAGCAGAACCTAGAGCAAATTGTATACAGAAACAACAATACTGTTTTAAGAACAACTTTGAGTGAATAAGTTATTTTATCTATTATAAATACCTAGGTTAACTATAAAGGACATAGGAAGAAAGACACTATCTGCATCCAGAAAAAAGAACTGATAAATAAAAATGAAAAATGAAAATAAAAGGACGTCAATAAAAATCTAAAAGCATTTCCAAGGGAGAACAACCCAAATAAAGAGACTTCTGGCTTGCCTTGGTGTGACTAGCCTAGTGTGGTAGGGAACCCAAGAGGATGGATAGAATTGTGCCCCTGTTACGGAGTCCCTGGGCCAGGAGCACAATACTCACCTATGGCAGGTTTTCCAAGGATGAAGTGAGGTCAGGATTCCAGTCTCTCATTTGACATAGAAGGAACATGTGAAAGGTAATGCTGAACTCACTGTACTTCTTCCACACATATGACCTAATCTAAGGATGAGCCAACCAATGGGAGCAAAAGACCAAGAAGTGTAGCAGAAACAAGCCCAGACAGGGAGCCAAGAAACCAACAGGGGTTCTAGTCCCAGCTCTGCCAATGACTGGCCATGTGACCTTGGGTAAGTCACATTTTCCCTTCTGAAAACAAGAGGGTTCAGTGAGCTGATCCCTAAGGCCTCATTCACTCTGAAATTCTAATTTGGATGGAACAGCACCTCAAGAGCAGATGCCACAGTGATGTGACTCAGGTCTCCAGAAAAATGTTCCAGGAACCCTACTATGCACCAAGCAGAGAGAACTAGGAAAGGGGCCCATCCTTCTGTTCTCCACAAACCTTTATAAAGCTACCCTACTGTGCTTACGTCCTGATGGAGGACAAGGCACAGTCTATTTAAGGCAAAGGGGGTAATCACACCCACAGTAAGGCAGGTAGGGGGAAGAGCTGTTGACTTGGCTCCAAATACACAAAGCCACTGCAATATTCTCACAGGCTGTGGAATCCCAAGTCCCCACAGCACTAGATAGAAATAGCAAAAAGGAACCCTTCTTTCCTCTTTCTTTTTTCTTTCCTCCTTCTTTCTTCCTCTCTTATTTTTCTTTCTTACTCTTCCTTCTTTTCCTCCTTGTTTTCTTTCCTTTTTCTTTCTTCCTTTTTCTTCTTCCCTTCCTTTCATTCCTTCTTTTATGTCTCTTCCTTCTTTGCTCTTTATCACTTTTTGTTGATATTTAATCAACTTAAGTGGCTAAAAACAACATTTCGTGCTTGGGGTTTGTTTTGTTTTGTTCAATGAAGTAGAACCAAATGTAAACACAGTGTAGAGAAATTTGGACTGATCAGTGCTGCCTTGCCAAGGTGTTCCCTTAAGTTAATGCCCTCCATAATTCATGCCACAGAGTCCTTTTCTAGATGTGAAAGTCATGGCAGCTGCTTCCTTACCTTAGCTGACACCACCCAAGGGCTAGCATCTTTAATCAATGCATCGTCATAGATTAAAAACAGCAACAACTTTCCTTGACTCTGCCACCATTTCTCTATCTCTCTTTTTTACCCTCTCTGTATTTCTGTCTCTTTATCTCTCTCTCTCTCCATATCTGTCTCTCTGAATCTCTCTACTTGTCTCTGTCTCTTCTCCTTCTCTTCTCTATCTCTCCCCTTCCTCTTCCCCTCCCCCCTTCCCCATCTCTCTCTCTCTCTCTCTCTCTCTCTCTCTCCTCTCTCTCTCTCTCTCTCTCTCTCTCTCTCTCCCTACTTCTCTTCCTGTCTGTCTGTCTGTCCATGTCTGTGCCTGTGCCTGTGCCTGCCTGTCTCTGTCTCTGTCTCTCTATGTGTCTTTCTCTCTGTCTCTCTGTATCTCTCTGTGTCTGTCTGTCTGTCTGTCTGTCTGTCTCTCTCTCTCTCTCTCCCCTTGTCTCCTTTTCTTACTCATTATTCTCCTCCTACCTAAAACTTGCATATCCCCCAAGGTTCTACATTGGTTCTCTTGTACTCTGTAATGATTGGTTCTCCCTTATCAATCCCTTCCATGTCCCTATCACTTCAATCCTTGAAAATAACTCCCATATCTATACAGCCAATCCTGATCTCTCCTAAGCCCAATTCTCCCACTACCAATCACCTGCAAGGTGTCTTCACCTGGTTGTCTACCCTGGATTTACGTGACCTTCCTGCCTTCAAATTTCACTTCCTCTCAGGTTCCTTTTTTTTCTATTAATGACATAACTATCTTCACAGGACCCAGGTCTAAAGCCTTAGATTTTTCACTCTTCCCTTTCTCTTATTTCCTACATCTAATCAGTTGTCAAGTCCTTGTTGCTTAAATATACACAAAATACTCCAGGTTTTTCTTTCCACTCCCAGGGTAGCTACACTAAGCAACAACATCATTCCCTTCCCCCTAAACTACTGAAGAAAGCTTTCTACATGGTCTTCCTGCCCTCAAGTCTTTCTCCCTACAATTCATTTTTCACACCACTGCTCAGATAGGTTTAACACAGTGCTCTGAAGCTGCTAGGTGTCACAGTTGATAGAGAGCTGGACCCAGGAGCTAAGAAGAACTGGATGCAAATCTATCCTCACTGAATATTTGTGTGACCCAGGGCATCACTTCAACCATATCTGCTTCAATTGTCCCATCTATTAAATAGGGATGAAAATAATTGAACCTACTTCTCAAGGTTGTTGTGAGGATCAAATGATATGATATTTATCAAATGGTTAACACGGTCTCTGGCGCAGAGCAGGAGTTTAAGAAATGCTTGCTTAAGAAAAAAGCCTTGTTGGGGAAGCTAGGTGGTGCAGTGGACAGAGCACCAGCCCTGGATTCAGAAGGACCTGAGTTCAAATCTGGATGACACTTACTAGCTGTTTGACCCTGGGCAAGTCACTTAACCCCAATTGCCCTACAGGAAAAAAAGAAAAAGAAAAAAGCCTTGTTATGAGGATAAAATGAGATAATATTTATAAAGAGGCTTTGAAAACTTTAAA
Source organism: Dromiciops gliroides (assembly GCF_019393635.1). Taxonomy (NCBI): domain Eukaryota; kingdom Metazoa; phylum Chordata; class Mammalia; order Microbiotheria; family Microbiotheriidae; genus Dromiciops; species Dromiciops gliroides. Next base: position 709,707,169 of record NC_057861.1, read on the forward strand.
ATGCTATACAAATGCTAGTTAATAATATATTTTTCTGGGGCAGCTAGGTGGAGCACCAGCCCTGGATTCAGGAGGACCTGAGTTCAGATCTGGCCTCAGACACTAACACTTACTAGCTGTGTGACCCTGGGCAAGTCACTTAATCCCAAATGCCTCACAAACCAAAAAATAGACCTTCAAGACATGGCTATAGCCTCTGGATCTAGTCTTATACCATGATACACCCCTGCACATGCTCTCTGATCCAACCCCTTCTACCCTCTCCTATCTTTGTGCCTTTGTTCCCATGGTCTCTTCCAACTGAAATGAAATCTTCATCCTTCCCCCACTGGGCCCCACTGGAAACCATCCCTCCAAAGGCCCATCTTGGCCATCTGACCCCTCCTGGTGAGGCCTGATATCTCTGATCTGAACAGGATCTCATCGCCTGCAAATATTTCTCATAGCCCATTGTAAGAACCCCTCTGTTGTGTTCATCACATCCTGCCTTTTTAATAATTATTCATGCAGCATAGTAGGCCTAATAAATGTTTGTTGGCTGACTGACTCCACATTTCATCATCTTCTTTTGAATTGCAAGTTCTTTGAGGATAGAGTAAACGACATTCTATTTCTGTATCCCCAGCACTGAGGACAGAGCCTCATGCAGTAAGTGACCAAACAATCAACTGAATCGCAATGAGAATCTGGGAGCTCAATGGGACTTTCCAGTGAAACACAGAATTGAAGACGTGTTACTGGGTTCAAAGCCTGGCTCTGCCACTTACTCCCTGGGGAGTGGAAGAGGAAGGGGAAGTTTTGCTGTCCCACTTAATCTAGTTCCTTCATTTTTACAGATAAGGAAATTGAGGCAATCACTTATCCAGGGTCATACCCAGACCAGACCTGAGGTCTCCTGATTCATTCATTTAGAGCTATAGGGAATCTTAGTCACCATCCAGTTCAATCCCTTCATTTTATGGGTGAAGAAACAAGCCCAACGAGTTTAGAGATCCAAGGAAAAACAGGCAATGAGGGCAGGGTGAAGATTCAAGGACAAGCCTTCCTCTGCATCAGGTTGCCTTTCTGCTGGCCTTGAACTTGCTCTGGCTATGTTCCCATATCCCCAAACACCCTTCCTGCCTCAGCCCCACTCTGTGCCTGCCTTCTCGGCCATCTGGCTGACCCTGCTGGATCCAACTTCAAGAACACGATGCAACAGATACTTACGAGCTATCTAATCAGGGAGGTACCAAGGAAAGAGCACCACCTCCGGAGTCATAGGGCCTGGGTTTGAATCATCCCCACTTTTGCACAAAGTGTGCTAAATTTGGAGTCAAAGGATCTAGGTTTGAGTCCTGGATCCTTCACTATGAGTGAGTTTGAGGAAGTCTCTTCACTTCCCCAGGTCTGTCTCAATTTCCTCACCTGCAAAATTAGTGTTGGGCTCAGTGGCCTCTGAGGTTCCTCCCAGCTCTCCATCTATGATGCTCTGATCCCAAGGGCAAGATCATGTGCTATCAGGAGAACAAGAGCAATTCAATTCTCTGTTCCAAAGGGCCTTGCTACATTGTGGGTCTAGTGCTAACCACTGAGAGGGACACAGAAGAGATCATGAGATGTGGCACCAGCCTCATTAGGTTTTGTGGTTGTGGTGGTTGCTGTGGTGGTGGTGATGGCTGAGTCATTTCATTTGCATCTGACTCTTTGTGATCCCATTTGAAGTTTTCTTGGCATAGATATTGGTTTGGCCTTTCCTTCTCCAGCTCATTTTACAGATGAGGAAACTGGGGCAAACAGGGTTAAGTGACTCGCCCAGGGTCACACAGCTAGGAAGTGTCTGAGGCTGGACTGGAAATCAGGAAGATGAGTCTTCCTAACACCAGGCCCAGCCCTCTTTCCACTGCAACAACTAGCTGCTCCTGTGGTCTAGCTGGGAGATAAAACCAGGACACATGAAAGAATTTGAGATTATTTCTGAGCAAATCTGTATGAGACATGCTGTATGATTAGTAAGAGTTCAGATAAAGGAGGAATCACTGTCCACAACAGTAGGGGAAGGCTTTGTAGCTAAAGCCTCTGAAAGCTAGCCACCCTCCCTCCTCTTCCACCATGCTATGTCCAGTCTTTGACTTATTGTAGCTCATCCCCATAGGGGCACACAGTCAGGCTGGGCTTCCAAAGAGCAGCAGATACTACATGGCAGCAGAAAGGGAAGATGGAATAGGTGACATAGTAGATGGAGTGCCAGACCTGAAGTCCAGAAGACCTTAATTCGAATCCTGCCTCAGTTGTGTGGTATGGCCCTAGACAAGTGATTTATCCTCTCTCAGCCTCAATTTCCTCATTTCTAAATTTGGAAAATTTTCTAAAATGAGGATGATAAGAATTCCTAATTCACCGGATTGTGGTGCAGATCAAATGAGATCATCTATGCTTTGCAAACCTTAAAGCACGAAATAAAAGGTAACTATTAGCATATTAATTATAACTATATCAGATATAATGTACTAAATATAATTGAATTATTATCAATGTATTATGATGATGTCTTATTATTTTATCTTATCTCATTAAAGGGAAGACTTTCTAAGTAGACAGAGTATGGCTTTTCTCCATTTTTCTAGAAGAGGGATCTTTCTGAAATGTTTCACTCTGATAACTGCCTCCAGCTTCAGGTACAACCTCTTTGCATTCAAGGTCCCTTTGCCTAGCTTCCTGAGCAGTCTGTATTCTCCTAATTTCATTTCAAGCTGTGTTCTCTATCATCTGGCCATCTGAGAAGCCTGTCCTTTTTACAATACCAAATTGATGCTGAGCTAGGCAACACAGCATAGTGAAAATAGTTCAGGGAAGCATTGCTCACTCTTTCTTCCTTTTCTCCAGTCTCTGATAGTGACAGGGCCTTTTCTTTGGCCATGGTTGACCTCTCTATATACACCCTTGATGCCATTCCTGCCCATCTTCCCCAACTGATTTATTATAACCTTCATCATCCCCACCTCTTCTCTAACCTTACCTAAATGACTTCTAATAGGACCAAGTCTTTCTTTTTTTTTTTTTTTGGTGAGGCAATTGGGGTTAAGTGACTTGCCCACGGTCACACAGCTAGTAAGTGTTAAGTGTCTGAGGCCGGATTTGAACTCAGGTACTCCTGAATCCAGGGCCGGTGCTCTATCCACTGCGCCACCTAGCTGCCCCGGACCAAGTCTTTCTGATCCTTAAAAAAAGAACTTTGCTAGGTGATACTATCCCCTCAAGCTATCATCCTCTATCTTGCTTCCCTTTCTCAGACAAAGCTCTAGAAAAACTTGGCCACATTTGCTGCAAACACATCTCCTCTCACATCTCAACTCTGAAATCTGGCTTCAGACCTCATCTCTCAAGGGAAAATGCTCACACCAAAGTCACCAGTGATCTCTTATCTTAATTGCTAAACCCGATAGCATTTTAAGACCTCATCCTTCCCAATCTGTTGCATTTGACCCTGTTGGCCATTCCCTCTTCCTGGATACTCTCTCCTCTCTGGACTTTCTCACTTACTCTCTCTGGTTTCTTCTACTACTTGCCTGACCACTCAGTCTACTTGGTTGGTTCATTATCCAGTACACTTCCTAAAGGTTTCCAAAGGCTCTGTCTTAGGCCCCCTACTCTTCCCTCTCTAAAACCTCTGACTTAGTGATTTCATCAGTATCCATAGGTTTACCCATGATCTCCACACCAATGCCTCTCAGAACTATATATTGAGCCAAAGCCTCTTCCCTTGAGCTTTGGTGCTACACCACCAATTACCTACTGAACATTTCAAACTAGATATCTCAGAGACATCTCAAACTTAGCATTTCCAAGAAGAAGCTGATTATTTTTCCCCTAAAACACCTCATTCTTCCAAATTCTTCTTCTGTCAAAGGTGCCAACATTTCCTTCTAGGCTCTCAGGTTCATAACCTTGGCAGTGTCCTAAGGTTCTGCCTCTCTCCCTCACCTCATACACCTAATTAGTTACAAAGCCATTTCTACCTTCCCAATATCTCTCACACCCAACTCTTTTTCTCCATTCACAGATCCAATACCTTGGTTCAGGTCTTAGTCACCTCTTGCCTAGACTATTAGATTGCTAATTTGTCTACATGCCCCAAATTTCTACCCCTTTCAATCCATCTTCCATAAATAGCTGCCAAAGTCATTTCCCTTATGTGCAGATCTGACTGATTCATTGTCTTACTCAATAAACTTTGGCGACTTTCTATTGCCTATAGAATTAAATAAAAATTCCTCTCCTCTGTTTTGCTTTGAAAGTCCCTCACAATCTTGCCCAACATCTACATATACTATTTCCTTTTCCATTCTGGACCCAGCCAAACTGCCCTTCTCTGTGTTCCTCACGTGTGACAATCTATCATCTATCTCTATACCTTTGAACCAACTGCTGTCACCCATGGCTAAAATAGACACCCTCCCTCCTTCCTCTTTATAGAATCCCTCTCTCCCTTCAAGACACTCCCAAGCATTACCTTGTATATGAAGTTTTCCTGGTCCCTTCATTCTTTAGTTCATCCTTTCTCCCTCAAACTAACTACTTAACTACTTTTTTATTTATTCCTATTTATTTTCTTTCTACTTATCTCTGAACACTTTTGTGTGTCTTTGTTGTTCTGACAAGAAGCTAACTGGGAGTAGGGATTGTTTCATTCAGAGAACTTGGAGCACAGTGCCCGTCATGCAGTAGGCACTTAATAAATGTTTGTTAGTTGATTGATTAATTGGAAGGCAGGAGTTCTAGGTTTGAGTCCCAATCACCATGAAGTGACCTTGGACAAGTCACTTCACCATTATGGGATCAATTTCCTCCTCTCCAGAACTAGGGAATAATACTCAATGGCTTTGAAGGATTCTCCCAGCTCTAATGGTCTGTGTTCTCTGTATTCTCATTTCTAGGTTTGGAAGTACCTTAAAACTCTGAGATTCTATACTTTAATATTCAATGTTAGAACTTTTCAATTCAGGCTTTTTCAACTTTGTCAATCACCCTTGAGAGGACCCCTTCTGCTTAAAATTATCATTCCATTCTTTGACAATTTTTAAAATTTTTTCATTCTCGCTGTAGCCTAGAGAAAACAACTCCCATGGACTAGCCACATTATTCAAATGTCAAACATATGTTTGTCTAAAATACTATTTTATAGAGAACTCACACAAGGCAAGCACTCATATGGAGGTCAGAAGAAGCAACAAATACATTCCTGGGGCATCTCTGCAGAACTTTGGAATTGATTGTACAACATGGGAGACACTGGCAAAGGACCGACCAGCATGGCATGCCTGTACCATAGAAGGTGATATGCTCTATGAGCAAAGAAGAACTGCAGTAGCTCAATAAAAAACAACACAAGATGCACAGATTTAGAGACATCTAATGTCCATGTGGACTGTGCCCAACCTGTGGTGGAGCCTTCAGAGCTCGTATTGGTATGATTAACCACAGTCACACACACTGTACTTTGACCCCCACCATAGTGATGTCATTTTGGTCCTCATCAAGCTCAAAAGACAACAACCAATCAGCCTAGAGAGACTTACTCATCCTAAGAGGATCAATTGCTAGAACCATGTAAGTTACTACATGGTAAGAATCATGTTCAGAAAACAGTCCATCCACTAACAACCCTTGCAATCTACAAAATACTACCCAGGAGCTGCCTAAGAACCAAAAAAGCTTAGAAGAGTCATCTAAAACAATGTGGCAGGGCAAAAACAAAACAAAAAAACACTTTCACATGCGGTGAAAAATAAAGAGTTCAAAACTAAGTCAAAAAAAGAGTGAATTTGTTTGAGTAACTTCCAGGAAAGGTCTGCTAAACTGATTTCATTGTTTTATAACTCACCATCTGTTCATTTACCAAAAGGTGTGACTTTTTTAATGTTTCTAATTATTTTTAACTGAGTTTTATTGTATCTGAGCCCCAAATTAATCTTTTCTCTGCACCTGGGCTAGCCTAGGCTGGCAATTAGCAATGGGAGTTATGAATCAAATCCATTTGTAAATTGGCTTATTTCTTCTCGGGTTTTTTTGGTCTTTGCAAGTGGACAAAAGAAAATCTATATAAATTTGTCCCAAATTGGCAACTTTAATACCTAGAAGCAACTAACAAGAGATCTTGGGAGAGAGTGTCAGCCTCAGAAAATGGAATGGCCTTTGGTCTACTTTTAAAAGTGTAATTTAGGAGCCAATATCAATCAACCAATCAATCAATTAATAAACTCTTATTAAACATCTACTATGTGCTAAGCACTGTGATAAATGCTGGAGATACAAAAAGAGGCAAAAAGTCCCTGTCCCCAAGGAGCTTAAAATCTAATCTTCTCTCGTCTGACATTCAGTCTTGGGGATGAGCCCTAAAGATAGTTGTCAGCCAACTGGTCATGTTTCCCACTGGCTAGTCCTCACTCTCATCTCCACCTGGTTTTCTGGGGAAATCAAGGGGTTTCCATCACTGGCCAAAGTCAAGGTTGTCATCCTCACTACCACCCACCATCAGACATTTACAGGACACAGGCCACTATCCTAGATACCAGAAACATAAAGAGATAAAACACAGTCCCTACCCACAAAGGCTTGCAGTCTAGTTGGAGAGACAATGGTCAGTAAGTTTTCAATCCAGATGCTCCAATACAACAGGAAGGGAAAGGCAATAAAGTCCAGGGAGCATAAGAATATTGGATCTAGATCTGGAAGGATCCTTGGAGAAATTATCTGTAAAATGAAGAGGTAGGAATTGATGGTCTTCTAAGGCACCTTTCCAGCTCAAAATCAATTATCCCTATTCTCTATTAAGTGTCAATCTATAGCCTTCATTTATAGGAGCATGAGCTAAAGCCACAAGAAGTTAAAAGATTTGCCTAGGATACACAGGTACTAAGTGGAAGAGCCAAGATTCAAACCCAAGTTTCCTCCATTGAAATCCAGTGTTCTTTCTACACTACACTTTTTTTCATCCTCACAGGCCTATCGTATTTCATGGAAGGGCTCCCACCCTCTAGACTTCTGATGCTCACAAGTCTCTCCCTTTATCTTTTGAGAACCTAGCCTTGAGTCTAATTCTCAATAGACATCACCTGCCATATCCTTCAGTCCAATTAAACTCCTAGCCCTGGAATCTCATCTTTTCTGCCCTGCCAAACCACCCTCAGGACCAAGGTATTGGTTTCATTTTCATTATAATTAGATCCTGTTACCAAGTGTCAGAACTGGGTCCCAGTACAAATGAGGGTGTCCACACCAGTAACATGGCATGGTTACAGCCAATGAAAAAGGCACTCTAGCTTGTTCTTACAGCCAGGTGTGCTTGAGGCAGGGTTGGCAATTATGTGCCAGAAGCCAAAACTTCCCTCAAAACTACTGAGATACAATAGTTAAACTAGCTACTTATATTAAGGAGGAAAGTTGACCTCATAGGCATTGTAATCATTCTCCTCCTTCTTGGACCCCACTAGTGTCTTTTCCAAAGTCTGTCTCTTACAGGACTTGGGGAATCTAAAGGAAATGAGGGTTCAAGCCAGTGGAACATGAATCAGATCTGGCATCCATCTCCCAAGCTGATGGTGTTAAGAGAAGACTTTGCAGGGCTCTGATCATTAGCTTTAAGTATTTTTCTGTATGGCCACACAGAGCACAGCCCAGGACCAAAGGGTTATAAATGGTGATGCTTTCAGCTTAATACAAGGAATAACAATTAAAAACCTCTTGTCCATTCCATTACCTCAAACTATCATCCTGTATCTCTGCTCTCCTTTATTGCCAAACTCCTAGAAACGAGTCATCTGTGATGGCTGCCTTACACAGATACCATTTGGTCAGCACCTACCCACTCTTCAACCCTGCACAATTTGGTTTCCAACATCAACACTCTACCCAAGGTTACCAATGGGCTCTCCATTGCTAGATCCAAAAGCTTCCCTCTGTTCTCATTCTCCTTTACCTTTCTGCAACATCCAACACTATTCACCACTGCTTTCTTCCTATATGTCCCCTTGATGCAGGGCACTGCTCTTCTCCCAGTCCTCCTCCTACCTATCTGCCTGCTTCATCTTGGATCAATCAATCTGGCCTTTTACCAGGTTGGTTGCTTGGTTTTTGTTCTTCATGCTTGAAGAGGACTGAGATGACATCATTACATCAGGATCAAGGTACAGTGTGCCCAGCTGTGGCTGATTAGACCAATATGGGCTTGGAAGGCTCTACCACAGGTTGGACAGAAATAGTCCATATGAACATTTGGAGAGGAGATGTCTTTAAATGTGTGTATCCCGTGTTTCTTTTGAGCTACTGCAATTCTTCTTTGCTTATACAACAAAGCATTTTTCACCAAATGTGGGTATCTCCAAAGGTTCTCTTGTGGACCACCTTCTTTCTCTCCAGTCTGACCCTAAGTAAAGCCACCTCCCATGACTAATTACCACTTCTATGTAGATGTCTCCCAGATCTTTATTTTTCCTCTCCAGTCTCTTCCTTGAGCTCTGGTCTCTCAAATCTCCAAATTCTTGCTGAACATCCCCAGCTGGAAGCCACACTAGCACCTCCAGATCATCCCATCTGAAACAGAACTTTTCATCATTTTTTTATATTCAGCCCTCTTCCCAAAGTCCCTATTTCTGCTGATGACCCATACCACTATCCTATTAGTCATTTTGTTGTTCAGTCATGTCCAATTCTTCATGGCCCCATTGGGGATTCTCTTGACAAAGATACTATAGTGGTTTTCCATTTCCTTCTCCAGCTCATTTTACAAATGAGGAAACTGAGGCAAACAGGGTTAAAGGACTTACCTGGGGTCACACAGCTAGGACATGTCTGAGGCCAGATTTGAACTCAGGAAGATGAGTCTTCCTGACTCCAAATCCAATACTCTATCCATCTATCCATCTATCCATCCCAGCTCAAAACAGCAGAGTCATCTTTGACTCTTCCTTCTTCCCCACCTGCCATATCCAATCACTTGTCAAATTCTGTGCGCGCTCTCTCTCTCTCTCTCTCTCTCTCTCTCTCTCTCTCTCTCTCTCTCTCAATACAATTTCTCATTTCCATCCAGAGTCAAGCCCTCATCACCTCTCACCTGAATTTCTGTAGTAGCCACCCATTCAGTCTCTCTACATCCTATATAACCTTCTCTCCCATCCATCTTTCACATAGCTTCCAAAATTATCCTTCCAAGACAGAAGGCTTGCTGAAAAAGCCCTAATGATTTTCTGTCACCTTTCAGATAAAATATGAATCTCTCAGCCTAGAATTGAAGACCCTCTAACACATTTTTCCACTCTATCCACTATCACTTTCACATATTCTAGGTTCCAAAGAAACTGTACTAATTGTTCTCAAATATCTTCCTGAACTTTGCTGCCTCCTTGCATTCACACAGGCTGTCTCTGATGCTCTAAATGCACTCCCTTCCCATCTCTGCCTACTGAAATCTCTCTTCCTTCATAGCTCATGTCTAGTGGCAGGTCCTTCATGAAGCCTTCCCTGTTCTCCCCACATAATCTCTACTTTGCCTCAATTACTTCCCACCTTTGTTGCATACATATTTTTGCATATATTCCATGCCCCCTATCAGATTATAAATTTCTTGAAATTTTTATATTTTCTTGAAGTTTCTCACAAAATCATATATGCAGAGCTGGAAGGAACCACAGAAACCAGCTAGTCCACCTTTGTCATTTAACAGATACCAGGAAATACCAGGAAATTAAATGACTTACCTAAGGTCATTCATGTTGTAAGCATCAGAGGCAGAATTTGAACCCAGGTCCTCTGAATTCAGAACTGATGCTCTTTGTGCCCTTCCTGCCTTAGAGACCAAGTGGTGTGGGTTTTTTTTCATCTCTCTATCTCCAATGATTAGCACCATGTCTTACACCTAACAGGTATTTGAGAAATGTTCATTGAGGGAGACAAATTGTAAATGACAAATGTAAACAAATTGGGGGTAGTGGTGTTTTTTGGTTTGCTTTTTTAGTGAGGCAATTGGGGTTAAGTGACTTGCCCAGGGTCACACAGCTAGTAAGTGTTAAGTATTTGAGGTCGGATTTGAACCCAAGTCCTCCTGAATCCAGGGCTGGTGCTCTATCCACTGCGCCACCTAGCTGCCCCCAACATTTAACACTTTAAAACTCTCAATATGTAGCCCAAAGAGATCCTTTTTTGCAGGGCAATGAGGGTTAAGTGACTTTTCTGTGCCCACACAGCTAGTAAATGTCAACTGTCTAAGGCTGAATTTGAACTCAGGTCCTCCTGAATCCAGGGCCACTGCTTTATCCACTGCACCACCTAGCTGCCCCAAAAGGGATTCTTATAGATGATTTTTACCTCCTTTTAGTTTGAATTTGATATGACTTGTCAAGAACAGGGGTTCATTCTTAAACAAGGTCCATGGACCCTGCAAGTCAATCGTTAGATCTCTAAGGAGTCTGTGAACTTGGATGGGCGAAAAGTTACATCTTTATTTTCTAACCTTTAACTGAAATTTGAGCATTTCCTTTGATTATTTTAAAGATATTACTTTGGAAAATAGTCCATAGACTTCACTAGGCTGCCAAGAGGGTTCATGATATAGGAAAGATTAAGCATTATGGTCTGAAAATCCCTGCATCAGGTTGGGGAGAAGAGGCATCTCAATGACCTCTGATGTTCCTTGCAACCCTCAAATTCTCCAATTTTAATTTTCCTATGTGAAACATATAAATAATTTAATTTAAAACAATAATTTCATCATAATTGCAAAATAATAAAAATGTAATAATCAAGAGAACTTATTTTAATGGAATTCTTTTGGCTCAATCACAGGATCCCAGAACTTAAATATGGAAGGCACCCCTACTGCCATCAAGGTGAGGTCATCCATGAAAGGAATCCCCAGTACAACATACCCAACAAGTGGTGCCCCAACCTCAACTTAAAGACTTGTAAGGAGGAGAAACATCACCTCTCCAGCAAGCCCATTCCACAGCTCTAACTGATAGAAAGTTTTTCCTGACCTCAAGTCCAAATTGACTGCTTTGTAATTTTTGCCCATCATTCCTAATTTTGTCCTCTGGGTCCAAACAAAACAAGCCCAATCCTTTCTCCATCGGATAATCCTTTAAATATTTGAAGACAGTTCTCCTAGCCACTCTTCAGCCACTCCTAGCTATCTTCCTAGACAACTCTTCAGCCTTCCCAAGTCTTCTCTACTGCGGGCCACTAGTTCCTTTAACCAATCCTCATATAACATGAACTCAAGACCCTGCACCATACTGGTTGCCCTTCAGACAAGTTGTATTTTTTGAGTAATTAAGGCCTATAATCTAGCAAATAACCATGCCATGGAACCAGTCATTACTTTTGCCCACAAGTCACACTTCAAGAAAGGAGTGATGCTTCACCCCCTAGATCCTAGAAGTCAGAAGAATGGCTCTAATTAGAGATGTCCCTCCTTCTACGTGAAGACAAGGGTAGAGTGGTATTTGGAGCCAAAATGAATCCTAGCCTCAAACAAATCACTTCACTTGGCATCAATTTTATCTTTAAACGAGGAGGGGAGAGTAGATGATTTCTAAAGTTCTTTCCAGATATAAACCTGCTAACACCTGGTCAAAATGGACCATGAGTTTGTGTATGTGTGTGTGTGTGTGTGTGTGTGTGTGTGTGTGTGTGTGTGTGTGTGTGAATAGGAAGGCGAGAAAAGAGGCTGAAGAGAAATTTTCCATAAAAAAAAAAGCTGCTATAGCAAAAAGAACGTTGAATTAGTAAGCAAAGGACTTGTGTTTGGATTCCATCTCTGACACTAGCTATGGGACCCTAGGCAAGTCTGTGTACCCTTCTGAGCCTCAGCTTCCCCATTTCTAAAATAAGGGTATCAGACTAGACTAACACTTCCAGGTCTAAATATCTGATCTTAAAGTTTATGATCCTCTGAAGAAATTCACAGACTAAAGACTAATGGACAATAGCTGCACACATTGAAAAAACACCCAAGACCCTGCCAGAGACAAGGATGGATTTGTGGACAATCATCTCCCCCTGCCATGCTTATTTCTATCAGATTTTGTCAAGCTAGCAAAGTCATTGCACTGAGTAGAGATTGATCTAGAGGGCATGAAAATCCACCCAAATGATAATGCAAATGTTTTTCATTTTCACCCTGGGGTAACCTCATCTGAGTCTATTCATGATTCTTAATTAGTCAAGAGGACAATTAGTCAAACTGAAGAGCTGGGAGTTTGTTCATGATATGGACCAAAACAATGGTTCATTCAGTGGATTCATTGAGAAAAAACCCCACGGGCAGTCTTTTTTCTAAAAGGAAAATCATCAGCAAATTGACTATAAATCCTTTCTTTTTAGGCTAGTTAGGGCATCAGTGGGAAAGGCCAAAACATTCTGACAGCAGTAACATATGCATGCCTGCCTTTCATTTCAGAGAATCATATATACTCAGCATTCAAAAGCACCTCCTAAATCCTCTAAAGCAGGGATTCTTTTTTTAATTATAAAAGTATTTTATTATTTTCCAGTTACATGCAGAGATAGTTTTCAACATTTGTTTTTATAAGATTTCTAATTTCAAATTTTTCTCCCTCCCTCCCCTCCTTCCCCCTTCCCCAAGACAGCAAGTGATCTTATATAGGTTATATATGTACAATCACATTAAACATATTTCTGCATTAGTCATGCTGTGAAAGAAGAATCAGGGGAAAAAGGAAAAACCTCAAAAAAAAGAAAAACATCAGCACCAAAAAGTAAAAGAAATAGTATGGTTCATTTGGCTTCCATATTCCACAGTTTTGGAGGGGTTTTCTGGATTTGGAGAGCATTTTCCATCATGAGTCCTTTGAGACCATCTTGTACCATTGTATTACTGAGACCAATCAAGTCTATCACAGTTGATCTACACACAATGTTGATGATACTGCATACAATTTTCTCCTGATTCTGCTCATCTCACTCATCATCAGTTCATGCAAGTGCTTCCAGGTTTCTCTGAAATTCGCCTTAAAGCAGGGATTCTTAACCTAGGGCCTATAGGGCCCCAAGGGGTCCATGGATAGATTTACAGGGAAGGGGAGAAATCTGTGAACTTGGATGGGGGAAAATGCATCTTTATTTTCAATAACTTCTAACTGAAATTTAATGTTTCTTTCGATTATGGTTTTTGGTTTTTTTTAGTGAGGCAATTGGGGTTAAGTGACTTGCCCAGGGTCACACAATTATGTTTTTAAAAAATATTATTCTGGACTGCTTTCCATCTTGGGGAGGAGGGAGGGAAGGGAAGGTGGGAGAAAAAAATTTGGAACTAAAAATCCTGTGAAAACCAAATGAACAAAAACAATATTATTCTGAAAAGGAATCCACAGGCTTCACCAGCCTGCCAGAGGGGTCCTCCATGAAACTAAAAACGTTATAAACCTCTGGTCTAGCATCTACCAATTTCCCACCAATTGGAAAAATCCCCACTCCTCCAATCTGCCTGAGTGGTCATTCACAGGATAATAAATTTAAGGCAGAAAATAACTCAGTGGCTATCAAATCCGACACCATCATTTTACAAATGAGGAAACTGAGGCCCAGAGAGATTAAGTAATTTAGCCAAAGCCACACAGGTGGTAAGCCTCAAGGATTCAATTCAACAAGCATTTATCAAGTTTGTACTATGTGTAAGACACTGAACTAAGTGCTGGGAATACAAAAACAAAAAATGAAAGGATCTCTACCCTGTAGAAGGTGATTTTCTAATGGGGGGGGGTGGAATAGAGCCCATACCCAAATAAGAATAGAAAGTAATAAAGATAGAACTAATGCCTCAGAGAATCAATTCTTAGAGAAGGTGGACCCTGAGCTTAACCTGGAAGAAAGATATTTTTTGTGTGGGGGGCAATGAGGGTTAAGTGACTTGCCCAATGTCACACAGCTAGTAAATGTCAAGTGTCTGAGGTCAGATTTGAACTCGTCTTCTTGAATCCAGGACTAGTGTTTTACTCGATGCACCACCTAGCTGCCCCCAAGATAGAGATCTAAAGAGGCCGAAATAAGGAGAGGAAGCATATGCCTAGAAAGAAGATGGCTTATACAGATGCCAAGATGGGAAAAGATGGAATGACAATCTTGGTGGCCAGTTTGGTTGAATTACAGATTGTGTAAAAGGGAATTACAGATTGTGTAAAAGGGAAATAATGTGAAGAACACAGGGAAAGTAGGTTAAAGTCAGATTGTGAAGGGCCTGAGATGTCCAGCTATAGAATCTAGTAATAGGGAGGTAATAGGGAGCCATTAACTATTTTTGAGGAGAGGAAGGAAACTTGTGCCTTTAAAGAGTCAGCCTCCCAAAGTAGCCCAACCCCATTTTAAATCCTGTTCATTGTTAAACCATTCCTCTGCAGAGCGTGCTTTCCTTTAACTTCCACTCTCAGAAAGTCCTCACTGAGAATAAGGTTAACAGTTTATTTGTGTGCCAAATCCCCTGATGTTGAAGGGTGACAATCATTTCCTTCTCTGTTTTCTTTTCGCCAGGCAAAGAGTCATCAATTTAGAAGGATAGATTTAGAGCTGGAAGGGATCTCATCTAATTACCTCATTTTTACAGATGAGGAAACAGATTAAGTGCATGCCGTGGTCACATAGCTAGTAAGTAGCAGAACTAAGATTTGAATCCAGGTCCTCAGATGCCTCAGTCTCATTGTGGCTGCCAAGATTTCCCCAAAGTAAGAGGCACCTTTACACCCTCAGGAAATGGGAGATGAGGCCATGGGGGTGGGGGCAATAAGGAAATAGAAGGTAGAATTGACAAATTACACAAATGTACTTCCTCTGCTTGGATCTAACAACAAGGGACCAGGCTATAAAGAAAATGTTTTGCTATAAAACTCATCTCTATTTTTAGGATGCCTTATATTTAGAAATTGATTTTTTTCCTAAAAAAACTGACTTCAAACTTCCAGCCCAGCAATTGAACATAATTACTCCCAATTACAATTATTTCATTCCCTGAGGAGTGAAAAGTCTCATATTTACTAGCCTTTCTCTGTAACCAAATGCAAAATACCCATTTAAAAGGTTGACTCTGAGCGCTTTACTACAAGTACATGGGGGCCACGCTTCCAGGGAATAAGTGACACGGAGGGCTTGTCACGGCTTCCCAAAGATGGCTCTGCAGAAATTCAAGCAGATCCTGGTTTCTGCTGCATAATGGAAGTGGAGGTCTTTGTGCCCCTGCCGTGACTCACTGCATTTACAGTGGATGGAGGGGGACTGTGTAGGAGTGAAAGCACTTAGGTATTATCAAGGACGCTGACAGATGAGGCCCATGGAGTTGCTACTTATAGAAAAGGGAGAGCAATGTCTCATTCTTTTCAGTTTGTGCTAAGTGGAGTGTGGAGTGAATATCTTTAATTAGACTAACCCCCTCGGTGCCAAGAGATTAGAATCTAACCTTTAAAAATGCACAAGGGGCTTGTCTTGAGTTCAAAGAATGATGTGGGAGGCCTTGAGATCCTGAGATGTGTCAGGTTGTGAGATGGCGTGTGTTGGGTAGCCCCCATGGCAACTGGCCCATTTCAGATATTCGTGTAATAAGCATATTAAGCACCTACTATGTGCAAGGTACTAAGCTATGGTGATACAAAAATCCAAAATGTCCAAGAGGCATTCATGACATAAGACTGGAGCTCAGGAAAGAGATGAGGGTTGGATATGTATATCAGGGAATCAGCCACAAAAAAAGAGATCTGATGAGGTGATCACGCAGGAGACTGAGTGCACAAGATTGGGCCCTCGGGTCTCTCCATACTTAGAGGGGAGAATGAGGAAAATGATGTAGCAGATGATGCTAAGAAGGAAGAGGAGAACCAGGAGAGAGCAGAGTCACAAAGACCTAGGAAGGAAAAGATATCAAGGAGGAGCTAATCCACAGTGTCTAATGCTGTTGTTTATGTGTCTGGTCTTTTTCTTCTTTTTTTTAAAGCACCAGAGTCCCAGCACAATTATTTATAGTCACCATATTCTCACACAGTCCTATGAACACTATCACCTAAAAAAAAAAAGTCTGGCTTCAAGTTCTCCTGGATACCTGCTCTTTAACCCAAAGTCAAGGCTTGATGCACACACAGTAGGGCAAGAGGCCATGCGGTAGGTATCCACTGTGGGTCTTGGTTAGCACTCTCCATGAGTTCTGGCTTACATAGGGTAACCTGTGATATTTCTGTTATTGAAGTAAGCTTGTTGATTTAATTATTGTAGGTTGTCCTGAAAGAGGTTTGTTAAACATTTTGAAAGTCCTGTATTAATGTTCTTCCTTCCCTTTGTCCCACATCATGTAGGGTACCGCTTTCTTTCTTTTTTAAAAAAAAAGTTCTTATCAGGTTCATCTTTTATTGAATTTATGTAGAGTCTCTTTGAACAATAAAGATTTTTTTTAGTCAGATTGGTCTGTTCATTTCTTTTTTTAAATATTTATTTATTTAAGTTTTCAACATTTGTTTAGATAAGATTTCCAATTTCAAATTTTTTCCTCCCTCTCTCCCTCCCTGCCCCTCCCCTAGACAGCAGGTAATATGATATAGGTTTTTATATGTGTGTATATATATATATATATGTATATGTATATATGTGTGTGTATATATATATGTATGTGTATATATACATAAATAAAATAACTTTATATATATAAAATAACATTAAACATTTCTGCATTAGTCATGTTATATGAGAAGAATCAGAGCAAAAAGGAAAAACCTCAAAAAAGAAAACAGCACCAAAAATAAAAGAAATAGTATGGTCCAATCAGTGTCCATATTCCACAGTTCCTTTTTTTCTGGATTTGGAGGGGTACTGCTTTCTTAAATCTGGGGAAGGATGGAGAACACATTAGCTGCCTATTAACTCTGTGGGATGTTAGATGATGGTGAAGCTATCTGGTCCACCAATCATCTGTGACATTTTTATTTAGATGGTCCACAGGCAAACCCAACAAGTCTGAATCAGAGATCATTATCATTCTCTCTAAATTCCTCCCTTCTTAATTTTTAAATTTATTTTCAGGGAACCACAATCCTTTGAGTCACTAGAGTTCCAAACATTGGAGTCATTCTTGACTCTTCTCTCTCCCACATCCCTTCTGTATTCACTGTGTAGACAGGTTTTGTCTCCACTAAAAAAGCCACCCTCCTCATGTAGATAGGTCCTCAAAGATGCCATGTGAGAGATGCTAATATTCCCATTGACATGGCCCAGTATGGCTTTTATGAGTGGTCAGCAGAGGGCACTTCTGCAGTTATCATAAATTACTGGCACTTGCCACTATATTGGATTATTCCGCCATGAGAGGCATCCTAGGGCCTTGGAGCACTGGACTTGGAAACAGGAAGATCTGAGTTCCAAATTCTGCCTCTGACACCTACTAGCTGAACAGCACATGACAAGGCCCTTAGCCTCCATGAGTACAGTTTATCTATAAAAGGGGATGATTAAATTTGATGGGCTCTAAAATTCAATCCAGTTCTATATGTATAAACCCATGAAAGAAGACAAAGAGATAGAGAAAAGAAACCTATCCTTTCTAAAACACAACATTTTCTGGTGATGCTCTAGGTCTATGGAACAAGAAATGTGACAATCTTTGAAGAATCAAAATTGTGGGTGACCCAAAGGAGAGAAGCATACTATAGCACATGACCAGCAATGACTTGAACCCAAGAAGTAGAGTAAGAGAGCTCTCACAGAGGACAACTGAATGTTGATAGCGGTGGGAAGCTCTTGTAGAGGCAATGAACGACAATCTAATTGCTACAACAATCTAATTGCTACACGAGTACTTACACAATGTTAAAAGCTCAAAAGGAAGGACTCCAGATTGGATAGGTGTCCTTTGAAAGATAAAGAGTAACACAAGTTGAGAAGGTATGGATGGGCTGTGAGCCACAATGTTGGAAGGAGGAGCACTAACATTAATGGCAGCCACAGAACCACTGAAATGTTGAAGCATGAATTTAAGTCCCTAGGTTACCTCTCATGGGGGAGCAAAGAATAATAGAGCACCAAACTTTACAAGTCCAGACTACTTGGAGTTGCAGGAATGGAAAACTACCCATTCTCACAGTAATCTATCTCTGGTCTAGATTCCTTCTTCTGGTTAACCCTCCCCTCCCCATTTTCTGGAATAACCCATATCTGGCTAGAACACATATGCCCCCATGAAACCTTACTAATTGGTGGTCAATCATATTAAGGGTGAGAAACCACTTGAGTGAGAGCCTGGCCCTTCTTACAAAACACCTGGCCTTCTTTGGAATCCTCAAACCTCCTTGTGTGGGATGGGACCTAAGCACTCCTGCACTGAATGAAGAGAAAGGGCACACATCTGGAATAACCTGGGTGCTGGAGGGAACGTTTTGAATGATCATCAGTCCTCTGTAGTTCAGTAAATAAAGTTTTGGGTCTGAAGTCAGGATGATTCAGCTTCAGACACTAGCTGTGTGGCTCTTGACAAGTCACTTCACATCTGTCTGCTTCAGTTTCTTCATCTGTAAATTAGGGGTAATAGCACCACTCTCACAGGGTTATTGTGAGAACCAGATGAGATAATATTTGAAAAGTACTTAGCATAGTACCTGGTACAGAGAAGCTGCTTAAGAAAATCTTATTTATTATTTATTTCTGTCCTTCCTCACCTCACCCAAGGCCTGCACTGCCTAAGCCTCAAGCTTCCCCCCTGCTCCAATCAATCCTCCACACTGATCCCAAAGCCTCATTGCTCAAACACGGGTGTGTCCACATCACATGAGCTTCAAAGACTCCCCTGGGATTAAATGTAAAATGCTCTGACATTTAAAGCCCTTTACAACCTAGCCATAACCTGCTTGTCAGAGGTTATTATGCATTACTTCCCTTCATGAACTCTTTGGTCTAACCAAACTGGACTTCTTACCATCCTTTACCATGCAATGTTTTATCTCCCATCTTCCTGTGTTTGTATAGGCTGTCTCCCATGCCTAGAAGATTCTCTATCCTTATCTGAGACTCAAAGAATCTCTAGTTTCCTCTGAAGCTCAGTTCAAATCCCACCTCCTACAGGAAGCTTTTCTTGGTCCCCTAGGTAATCATGACACCAAGCTACCCAAAAAAATTATTTTTTATTTATTCCGAATACATTTCATACACACACACACACAGAGACATATTTTTCTATGTAGGGGGTATGCAAAGACTAATTGTTAAACATTCAGTATGAGTCAACACTACAAATGGGGGC
This sequence comes from Dromiciops gliroides, assembly GCF_019393635.1. Lineage (NCBI taxonomy): Eukaryota > Metazoa > Chordata > Mammalia > Microbiotheria > Microbiotheriidae > Dromiciops > Dromiciops gliroides. Next base: position 709,726,424 of record NC_057861.1, read on the forward strand.
TTGATTTCTTGTTGACTGGCCAGATTTTAAAAAGTGATCGATAATAACGCAGATTAAATTTAAAAGTGTGTCATGCACACTTTTTGAGGAGAAACACACCACTGCTTAAGTGTTGTCTCCTATGGTTAGATGTAGACTCTTTGAGAGCAGGGATCATTAATTTTTTTGTCTATGGAACCCCCGCACACATCCCATAGTAGGAACTTAATAAGTTCTCAATTGATTGATAAACCCTGCCCTTCCAGAAATCTGATAATTCCCCTGTCTCTCTGGTCATTGTGATCTGGATGACCCCTTTGCCCAATCTTCCCATGTGTGATCTTTCCCCCTCACTCACACCAGACCCCTTGGGAGTCCTAGAATAAACCACAAGTCTTTCTTTGTGTAAATTAAAATGCATCCAATGAAGACCTGTTGCCTTTGAGCGTTACTGGCTAGGGGAGCTCTGTGGAAATCCCCAAGGCCAAAAGGACAACCATAATAGATTGGGATGGTTTAAACCTGCCTCTGCCAGTAACTCACTGTGTGACTTGAAACAAATCACTTCACCCCTATGAGACTCAGTTTCCTCATCTGTAAGATGGGGAGGAATACTATAGTACCACTGTTTCCTCCATCCTATAACAGAATTTGCTCAGGAGCAAGAATTTAGAAGAATTGCTCATTTTGTGGGCAGGGCCAACAGTTATTTGGAAGGAACTTGATTTTCTCTTTTAGAAATACTATTTTCTGTTTGATAAATAAATAGAACTACAAAATGCCTGGGTTTGTTACTATGTGCTGAGTAGTTGCTAAGACTCAGGATCTCACCAAGAACCATTGTTTTAAACTAAATAGACTTTCCTAGCAAGATGCTCCAAAACTGTAGGATTTTGTTTCATTCTCCAGACCTTTGGAAGACCACAGCTACAGACCTATTCAACTCCTAGTGGACGCTTCCTTTCCATGGTTCCACCTTCCACTAATGATGATGATCAACAAATGAAACTGACTCCCTGATCCAGCAGCACCATGGAAGGAATACCAAAAGAACCCAGAGGTGGGAGATGTGGATCCCAATCTAGCTCATCATTCTAGCTTGCTAAGTGACTCTGGGAAAGTCCTTTCTCTCTCATTGACCTCAGTTTTCTCCTCTATAAAATGACAGTGTTGGACTAGACCATCTGAGGTTTACTTTCCCCTAGTCCATCAGGTATCTGATACCCTACTGTTCTCTCCCTCTAGGCCCATATTCATCCTAGTGATCTTTCCAGATCTAAGCTTCTGTGCTTTGAATACTAAGAGTCAGGAGATGCTACCGCATCTCTCCCCCCAATGCAAACTCCTCTGCCTGATGTGTATGGCCCACCATAACCTAGACCCAGCTTTACTTTTCCAGTCTCATTTTAGCCCCTTCAGATATTGTCCATCATGGGTGTTAAACTCAAAGAGAAATGAGGTCCACAAATATCTACATCAGGATCCCAGTGGGCCACACATTGACTTAGTTCTAAAAAGTAGCACTATCTATTCTTTGCTGTATGTTTATTTATTTTGGTGACTATTTCCCAGCTGCATTTTAATATGGTTTGGGCCACACTCCGGGGTACTGTGAGCAACATGCAGCCACATGTTTGCATGGCTCTCTGCTCTATATCGCCAGCAAAGTTGGCATTCCATCTTTTTCCCCCATGCATTTGCATAAGCTTCTCATATTCCTGGCATGCATGCCCATCTCATTTCCAGTTCTCCAAATCTTTCTCTTCCTTCAAGCCTCCACTCAGATGCCCCATCCTTCAAGAAACTTTCCATGATCTGCTTGATTATTAATGTTCTCTCCATATTCAAATTACTGTTTTAAAAAATTTATCTGTGACTCTTAATATATCCCATCCCAACACCACCCTACCCTCAGCATAATATAAAGAATGCTCTGAAAGAAGGCATTATTTCAGGTTTTGTCTTTGTAACCCCAGCATTCAGGACAATACCTTGAATACAACAGGCACTTAATAAGTGCTCATTGAATTAAATTGAATTGAAATTAATCATAATTGCATGCAGACTGCATGGCATCATGGTTTCCCTCAAAGGAAGAATAACATTTCTCATCTCATTTCCAGTCCCCTTCCTGATGTTGCTAGCCTTCTGTTGGCCTAATTGAAAAAGAACACAGAGCAGGCACCTGCAAGATAAAGTCCATAGTGACTACCGGGTGCCTGTCTTTCCATGGACATATCACAGAGCCTGCTGGCCCATGAGAAGAGCTAGGATCGGTTTTGCCCCAAACACATCCTCTTACACTAGCCCACACTGCAGCCCCGCTGGCTCTCTCCAGCCCACCCCCACAACCTCTTCAAACCTTCCTAAGGCCTGTCCCCTGTAGTAGCAGCCTTGGCATTGCCCAGCTCAGGAATTCACTGGCTCTGTCTGCATGGGCTCTCAGAGTCATGTGCAAACATGAAGATTCTGTGGTGCATTGCACCACCCAGATCATTTATAAAGATTTATGCAAAACCAGTGCCAGAATGGATCTTTTGGGGGACCCAGCTGCCATCCTGCAGACAAAAGAAATAGAGGACCTAAAAAAAGTTCTAGCTAGAAAGGACTGAAGCATTTCACAGATTAGGGAACTGAGGCTGACAGTGGGTAAACGAGTTGCCCGAGATCGCACAGATGGGATCATAGTTCTAGAGCCAGGGACCTCAACGGCCAATTAGTCTCAGCCTCTTGTGTCACAGATGTGGCAACTAAGGCCCATAAAGGGAACACAACATGGTTCACATGTCAGATCCCTCTAAAAAGGTCACCTCTGTGTGACCTTCATTTGTGTCATTGTATTGCCAACACATAGTGCCTGCACATATATAGCAGGATAGGTGTCACAGCTATTTATATAGTAAGAGCTTAATAACTGCTTACTATTCAGTGACTTCCAGAGTTCACCCAGTCAGCAAGTAGCAGAGGTGAGATTTGATCACAGGTCTTCTAGGTGGCTCAGTGGATAGATCGCTGTGCTTGAATTCAGGAAGACTCATCTTCCTGAGGTCAAATATGTCCTCAGATAATAATTAGCTGGGTAACCCTGGGCAGGTCACTTAACTCTGTTTGCCTCAGTTTCCTCATCTGTAAAATGAGCTGAAGAAGGAAGAGGCAAATTGCTCCAGTATCTTTGCCAAGAAAACCCCAAATGCGATCATGAAAAGTTAGACATGAAAAGAACAACATCTTCTTACCACAGAGCAATGCTCTTTCCATTGTGCCACACTGCTTCATGGGCTTATTTCATTGGTTCAAAATGCTCTCCTCACAACAACTCTCGGAGGGAGGTGGCACAGATATCATTAATCCCATTTTACAGATGATGAAACCAAAGCTCAGAGAACTCATTCACAGTCACAGCTAGGAAATGTCAGAGCCTAAACTCAAACCCAAGCCAACTGGATGGAGATCTGATTCCACCATACATACATGACTTGAGTTCATATTAAAGGGTATGATTGCAGTAGTCTGGTGAGATCAGGGTAGGTTTAGAGGTGAGCATGGCTGCCATGAGTACTCCTCAAATAGCAGAATTAACCAATGGGAGGAAAAGGACAAAGGAGTAAGGGCAGAGAGTATTTTCCCCTTGTTTTTGTAACCCTGCTACCTAGCATGGTGCTTGGCACCTCATAAATGCTCATCAATTTGAACTGAACCAAACTCTAAATTCTCTCCACTTCCCTCCAATCATACTGGTCCCATTGGGTTTTGATGCCCTGGCTGACATTAGCACTAGTCTCAGTTGATTCATCACTTACCAATCACTAGTGACTACAAGATTGAAAGCCCCACCTGTTTATCTCATTATCCACAGAGCAGCTGATCAGCTGCATGACTGACAGCGAGAAAGCCTGAGAAAGGTGAAGGCTGCCTCTGAATCTCTCTCTCTCTCTCTCTCTCTCTCTCTCTCTCTCTCTCTCTCTCTCTCTCTCTCTCTCTCTCACACACACACACACACACACACACACACACACACCTATCCATACCACAAAACAAACAAACAAAAAACCAAAATCCTCCTGACTGCTGGTAGTCATTGAGTTACAGGAATTCATGACTTATAGTGCCTCCTCATGTAGTCTAGAATGCTCACACAGAAGGAAAGGGAAGAGTGACAGAGACAGAAACAGAGACAAAGAGAAACAGAGAGACAGAGAAGGAGGTGGGGAGAGATGGAGAAAGAGAAAGAAAGAAGGAGAGAGAGAAAGAGAAAAGGAGAGAGAAAAAAAGAAAGGAGGAAGAGGGGAAAGAGAATAGGGGAGAGAGATGAAAGGGAGAGCAAGGGAGAGAGGACAGAGAGACAAACAGGGAGAGAAGGGGGGATAGAGGGAGGGGGAGAGTGAGAAAGAGAGAGACATGAGAGGGAGAGGGAGGAAGGGAGATAGAGGGAGAAAAGGAAGGAGGGCGAGAAAGGGAAGAAGTAAAAGAGAGAGTGGGAAGGAGGGCAAGGGAAGAAGAGAAGGGGTAAGGGAGAGAGACAGAGAGAAGAGAGGAGGGTGGGAGGGAGATGACAAGAGATATATAGAGATAAATAAGAAATAGATTACAGAGATGATAAAGTTGAGAAAATATATTGACATATGAGAGAGAGATTGGAGAGAAATGAAAGAAAGAGAGAGAGGGAAAGGGGGGAGGGTGATTCTTATATTATTCTATGACACATAGCAACCACAATGCATTGTTAGACATTTTGTCACAAGTGGAAGAAATAACACCAGGGGACACAGAGACACTTCCAAAGTTGTGAATCCTGTCATTGTCTGAAGGAGTATACCAGGAGGGAGGGTTTCTTCTCAGCATGGTATAAACTTTATCCTATAAGACATTAGATTTCACACTAAAAGGCCCTGGTTCACCTTCCAGCTTCTGCTATTTCCCATCTGTGTGTCCCAGAGCAAGTTATTTTCCCTCTCTGGGCCTCTGTATAAAATGAGTTCTGAGGGCTCTCTCAGCTCCAGCTCCTACGATGCTGTGGATCCCTTGGTCCTCTCAGTCTATACCAGAGGAGACTTGTATCTATTTCAATGACATGAAGACCTTAGTTTCTCATTTGTAAAATGAAAGAGTTGGACCACAAGATCCCTCAGGTCCCTTCTGTGTCTAATGATCTATGGTTCATAAACCTATGAGGCCATTCCCCTGCCTCTCTCCCCACAAGTCAAGCAAGCCTAGAAAGCATAACCTCCACTAAGCCTATCATAATCCCAGGTGTACCTCTAAGAGAGACCTACTCAAGATAGCATCACAGCCACATCATCCTGAATCACCCAACTAGTACATTCTTAGCTGTGAAATTAGGCTGTGGATGAGCCCATCACAGTACACAAATGTAATGAAATACTATTGTGTTCTAAGAAAAAAGAGTAGGAATTCATCTGAGAATTCCTTTAAGAAACAAAAATAAGAATTCTTTATATGAACAATCCAGAGAAATTTGAGAAGACTTATATGCACAGATGCAGAGTGAAGGAAGAAGAACCAAAGGAATGCTATACTCAAGGACCATGAGATGTAAAAGAAAATAACACTAAAATACACCAGAATTCAGATTAATAGAATGAACAATCTTGATTCCAAAGGACTGGCAGCAAAACATTCTACTCCTTTCAATAGAAAGGTGGTGGACTATGGATGCAAAATACTGAATACACTATCAATTTTCAATTTGTGCATTTGTCTTGCTTACCTATTTTTCTTTATTATAAGGGAGGATTCTAAAGAGGAAACGGGAATTGGGATGAAACAGTTTGTTGTTGTGGTTGTTTTTTTAAAAGGAACTTCACTACCAGACGGTTATCTAATTAAGGCAATAATGTATATGTTGGGTTTTTTTTTAATGACATGGTTATAAGGACATTTAAAATGTGCCAGTTTCCACTCCCTCCTTCATCTGTACATTTTCAGTGTATGTGAAACATAAAAGGAAAGAGGGGGAAAAAAATGCAGACTCTCTCCCAGGCAATTTCGTCTCTCCCCACTCCCCAGTACTGGAAAGATTAATCATTAATGACCACAGAAAGTGATTCTGCTTTTATCCAACACATGCCTTCCTGCATGGCTATTTATAAGCCATGGGGATATAGGCAGACAGACCTCAACACTGTCAAGAATCGACAGTCATTTCTGGACAAAAAAAATAAAAATTGGTGTGTGGCTCTGCTGAAGCTCACAGAAGAGGAGTTACAAATTGGTCTGAGCTGCCCTTCTCCTTCTAACCTGCTCTGCAAAAGGAGGACTTGAAATGTCTCTGGTGCGGAGGTAAATAAAGAGTCTGGTGAGAACACAGATGCTTTGGGAAGTGTGAACTTCGGAAGACTTATAAAAAGACTTTTCAAACTCCTCTGCTGTTTCACCTTAAAATACTCGCCACAGATGCTTTTGGGCTTTCATTTGCAGCCTCTCGACTCACAGGACCCTTGAAGGTTGGATTGGTACAGGGTCTGGACTTCGATGCCACCAAGTCCTACTCTGTTCATTTAAAAAAATAAAGAAACTGAGGCTCAAAGACAAGATAGTATGGTATAACATAAGGAGAACATAGGATTCAGAGTGGGAGGACCCAGCATGTAATTTCAGATCTGATAATCAGATCATCAATCACTTTCTTTGGGCCCTAACTGATTCCATTTCTAAGATGAGGGAGCTGGCCCCAGGACCTTAGAAGTTCCAGATTCCATCTATGTATCCAATGATGGGAGAAGTCTGAGGTTAGCCACCTAGTCAGTGGCAAACCCTGCCTGGGCCAGAACCCAGGCAGTCCTAACTCCTAATACTACATCCATTTGCCCCCAGGAGGGTGTCCAAAGATGGCATGTCAGCTTTTGATCCAGTTCGTTAGGCTCTGCAAAGGAAATTCGAGGAAAGAAGAAATTTTGTAAGGGGGAGAAAAGGTGAGTGGATATCAGCACAGCTAAACCTGGGCAGTAGGGGGTGGAGATGGAGGAAACCATGTAAAGATGGGACAGATCACCATATATAAACCAAGCCCACACGCCCTACATAATAATTACCCTTATTATAGCTAACATGCATATAATGACTTGAGGATAGCAAAGCATTTCACATACATTATTTCATTTGGTCTCTTTGAGGTAGATGCTGTAATTATCCCCTCATTTTAGAGATGAGAAAACAGAGGTTGTGAGGGGTTAAAAGACTTGCCCAGGGTCACATAGCTGGAAGGCCAATGAAGCAGAATTCTGCCTTTTTGAGTGCCAGGCCAGTATTTTGTCCACTGTGCCACCCATCTTGTTTTCGTGTGGCAATGAGGGTTAAGTGACTTGCCCAGGGTCACACAGCTAGTAAGTGTCAAGTGTCTGAGGCCAGATTTGAACTCAGGTCCTCCTGAATCCAGGACCGGTGCTTTATCCACTGTGCCACCTAGCTGCTACACACACACACACACACACACACACACACACACACACCTATCTTGATATAAGTAAAACTCCAGTTCAAATGAACAATTGATGGCCATTTGGAATGAGAAAAGAATTCATAAAAGGCAGCCTGGGAGGAAAGATTTGGAAGGAGCAGGATCTTCACCTTGGTGTTAGAGGATGTGATAGCAGAGGTTAGGAGCTAGTTATCTGTCTCTGAAGCACAGGGGTATATTTTAACCTCAGCTGGTGAAGCCATCTCATTATCCCCACCCCCCATCCACTGACTCCTTGAATCACCACCCAACATCACCCCATCATCCAAAGAACAGGGCCCAGAATGGCTCCCCCCACCCCACTTTTGGGTACAGGCAACATTCAGGACAAAAGGAAATGTCCTCAGATCCTCTTCCTACTTGTAATCACTCATTAAGGTCAGAAAGCAAGAAAAATCCACAGCTACTAGAGGGGGAAAAAAGAAAAATGCAAAAGAAAATGGAAGGAAGGAAGGAAAGAGGGAGGGAGGGAGAGAGAGGGGAGAGGGAGGGGAAGGGAGGGAGGGAGGCAGAGAGAGGGAGGGAGGAAGGAAGGGGGAAAGGGAGGAGGGAGGAAGGAGGCAGGGAGAGGGGGAAGGGAGGAGGGAAGAGGGAGACAGGGAGAGAGGGAGGAAGGAAGAAAAGAAGGATGAAAGGAGGGAGGGAAGAATGAAGAAGGCAGATCAGAGTCTCAAGAATCAGGCTAATTTTGTCTATGCCAATACTAAGAATCACCTCTAATAGATCTACAAGCCTTCCTCCTAATGAAATCAAAGGATAGGGTACTCTATTTCCTGTTTATACAATTTTGCTTTGAAAGGTTAGGGGTCATTAAGCCCAATTGACAAACAGTCTCTCCAGGTTGACATAAAAGAGACTGACAATAGAGGAACTGAATTTTACATTTCCTCACTAGCTTATCTATGCATAGCCCTGCCTGTCTATTGGCCCATAAAGTAGTTCCCAATAAAGAAAATTTTTCTTGTTCATTTGGTTTTAGTCATGTCCAACTCTTTGGGGTTTTTGGTTTTTTGTTTTGGTTTTTGGTTTGTTTGGGGGTTTTGTTTCTTTGTTTTTTGTTTTTTGGCAAAGATACTAAAGTGCTTTGCCATTTCCTTCTCCATTTCATTTTACAGAAGAGGAAATTGAGGCAAACAGGTTAAGTGACTTACTTGCCCAGGGTCACCCAGCTAGTGGGTATCTGAGGTTGGATTTAAACTCAGGTCTTGGGGGCAGCTAGGTGGCATAGTGGATAAAGTACCAGCCCTGGATTCAGGAGGACCTGAGTTCAAATCCGGCCTCAGACACTTGACACTTACTAGCTGTGCGACCCTGGGCACTTAACCCTCATGGCCCTGCAAAAAACAAAAAAAAAAAGAAAAAGAAAAAGAAAAACAGTAAACTCAGGTCTTCCTAACTCCAGGCCCAGCACTTTATCCACTTTGCCACTTAACTGCCCTTTTAGCATTGTGATAAAAAGTACAGAAACTGTTCTTGATGATTCACACATTAAGGTCAATGTGTTATCAAAAAAATGCAGTGTGCAACCAATTTAAGAGGCAGCAAGGTAGCATGGTGCATAGAGTAACCAGGCCTGAAGTTAGGAAGACAAGTTTAAATCTAGCTTCAGAGGCTCATGAGGTGTGTGGTCCTGGGCAAGTTACTTAACCACTGTCTGCCTCAGTCTCCTCATCTATAATATCACCTATTTCTCTGAATCGTTGCAAGGTTAAAATGAGATAATATTTATAAAGTGCCAAGCACTGTACCCGGCACATAGTAGGGCTCAATAAACGCTTTTTCCTTTCCCCCTTCCCTTCTTCCCACAGGAGGCCTTTTTCCTTTTCTTTTTTTTTTCTTTTTTTTGTTTGTTTGTTTGTTTGTTTCATCTCAGGACACCAATTAAGAATCCCATATCCCTCCAGGAGATATCATTATAGGGTTTTGGACTTGGAGTTAAGAAGACCTAGGTTTGAATCCTACCTCAAATACTTCTTAGCTCTGTGACCCTCGGCAATTCATTTAACCTCTCTGGGACTAAGTTCCCTCTGTAAAATGAGGAAGTGGGATTTAGTGATTTCTACTAGCTCTAAACCAATGATGCTACTGTACTGGGGCTTGGGATGTTCCATAGCCCCTTATCTGAATTAATGTAATCACAGAAGGGCTAGACTCCTCATTAATTTAATCAATCAACCAATTAAAAACACAAATTTGATAAGAACAAGACCTTAATCAATTTGAAAAGAGTGAAGGGCTTTGAGAAATTAGATAAATCAGATGGCACTACTTGGCACAGGAAATTGCTTGAAAGAATGAGGCAGACTTCTGAGCCTCTGTGTGTATGTGTGTGTGTGTATGTGTGTGTGTGTATGTGTGTGTGTGTGTGTGTATGTGTGTGTGTGTGTGTGTGTGTGAGAGAGAGAGAGAGAGAGAGAGAGAGAGAGAGAGAGAGAGAGAGAGAGAGAGAGAGAGAGGAGGGGAGAGGAGAGGAGAGGAGGGGAGGGGAGAGGAGAGGAGAGGAGAGGAGAGGAGAGGAGAGGAGAGGAGAGGAGAGGAGAGGAGAGGAGAGGAGAGGAGAGGAGAGGAGATGAGAGGAGAGGAGAGGAGAGGAGAGGAGAGGAGAGGAGAGGAGAGGAGAGGAGAGGAGAGGAGAGGAGAGGAGAGGAGAGGAGAGGAGAGGAGAGGAGAGGAGAGGAGAGGAGAGGAGAGGAGAGGAGAGGAGAAGAATCAAACTTTGGGAACAACTTATGCAGGCAAACTTCTTGTGCCTCCACTAGGGGGAGCAAAATAGGATGGGAGCAGGGAGCCCAGAAAGAGCACCCTCCTCCCACTCCACCACTGATCAAGTCATGGGGCAGACAAGACTAGTAATAAACAATGTCTCCATCTGAAAGCTGAGACACCATGAGAAGAAGCAACCTTTCCAAGGCAGAGAGAAGGCAACTCCAAGAAGGCAATTCCACAAACCCAACAGACAGATGCATCTAAAGGGAATTTCATAAGAACTCCACAAAGAGAGAAAGGAATTCCATCCAACCTGGAGTTGTGAGTTACCCCTTTGCCATATGTGTTCTTTCCACTCAAACCCATTCTTCCCTGTAGTTTGAATATACCAGTGGGAGATCGTATCCCATATTTTGGGGGTATTAGTTTTGTACAAATTATTCTTACCAGATGACCTTACTAATTACTGGTTTCTAAATGCTAATTAAATTTGCCTGGCTGGTAATAAATGAGGAACACACTGGATGGGGGCTCATGAGCCACTCCCAACCACTCAGGTTAACATAGAACCCTGAGAGGGAAAGTAGTCAGCAACCCTCTAGAAATGCAATCTGCCAGAAGTAGAAGAAATCAGAAAAATGATCTTAGAAGGGGTGGTATGTGAGGAAGATACATAAAATAACTCTCTGACCCCTCCAAAATAGAAACATCAGGATCTATTTCCAAGGTAGAGATGTCTTTCTCTCAGGACCCACCAGTGGTGGAATCAACAAGCCTAGCAGATACACTAAATAGTTTGTGTTGTTAATCATAATCTTTGGGTCCAACCTAAAAGCTTGATGTGTTCAGAAATCTGTGTTGCCCTAACCTGAACACTTCCCCTTTCCCACTCACCAGTTCTATCAGAAGATCATTGTCATCTATAAACTCTAATGGCTATTTCTAAACCATGCTGAGAACCAAGGGGATAGACCCCCAAAGGCACCAGCTCCAAAACCATCACTAAACCAAGCCAGACTCAGAAGTGTTTCCCATAAAGATGCTTATCTATAAATCAGACTGGAAAATGGTGTTAGTGTCATCATGGGGTGGGGGTGGGGGGTAAGCCCAGTGACTAATTGTTATGACATTGTAATCCATGGTTCCTGAATACTTCCTAACCAAACAGATTCACTGATAAAGGCTAAATTATTGTTTAGATTAAGTAGTACTTTCAAAGAGAACAGAGTTTATGTGAATGAGGTCACTATTTAATTGTCAGTCTACCCAAGCCATGGTAAATAAGAGATTTTCCAAGGTTCTTCATACTCAGTTCTCAGGTTACCATTTTCCTTTGGAAACCTCCACTGTGGTGGCAAATGTTTCTAGAAGTTGCTCTTAGGTGCAGCTCACTGTTGGGCTTCTACAGTCTTGGAATTACTTTCTCTCTAACCTAGAAAGGTCATGCCCATGAAGCTTCCTTTCCTTGGGGAGACTAATTCAACGTTTCTCAGCTTTTAGCTGGGATGAATTGTTTATTACCACTCCAGTATGTCCCAGTGTGGTGCTAGAATGATGGACTTAGACATCTGGAAACTTGTATTTGAGTCTCACCTCAGATACTTACTATGTAATATGATGGGTAAGTGATGCAACTTCTCTGCAAAATGGAGATAATAACACTTGTAGCATAATCAACCCTATGAAAGATTGTGCCACATCACTAATAGTAAAGAAATGTAAATACCTTGAACCCATCAGATTGGTAAAGATGACAACAGATGGTATCAATGTTGGAAAGGCTGCAGAAAAACAGATGCACTAATGCATTGTTGGTAGAGCTGCAAATTAGTCCAAACATCCTGCTAAGCAATTGAGAATTATATGAAAAAGTGACTAAAATTTCTATACCCTTTGGTCCAGATATTCCAATGGTAGGCATAGAGGTCCTAGAGGTCAAAGACAGAAAGAAAGATCCCATATACACCTAAATAATAAGAGAACATTTTTTTTCTGGTAACAGGGAACTGGGAATAAAGGAGGCATTATCAGTTAAGGAATAGCTAAATAAAATGTGGAATATTAACATAATATAATATTACCATACAACAAAAAATGATGAATTCAAAGAAGTATGAAATGATTTACATCAACTGATATAGAATGAAGAAACCGAACTAGGAAAACAATATACCTGGTGACAACAATGTAAATAGAAAGGAGGGGGAGAAGGAACCTGAATGTTGCATAATTATAAAGAACAAGAAACTTGTCTCTGGACAAGAACTGAAAAATATAGTTAGATTCCTTTGATGTATTAGATGGTATTCTTGAGTTGCATTTTCTTTTCTTCTGTTTAAATTCTTCGTTGCAAGGAATGGTTAGGGAAGGGGGAAAGTGTGATGTGTTCCAAAAGGAAAGTAACACAAAAATAAAAGCTATCACTATTTTTTCTAATTTACTTTAAAAATAAATTGGTATTATAAGAAAAGTACTTTGTAGACCTTGTAGAGGTAGTGGGTAATTGCTATCTTGCTGGGGTGGAAGCAACCATACCACTTCCCAGACAATCTAAGCTACACTGCATCTAACTTGACCATCAATTTCACCTCTTCCCCACTGGTGTCCTGGACACTGTCCCTGAGTGCCCCAGCTCTTATTAGTCAGCTTTTAGCTTCTTTTTCTGGGGTCCAGCTGTCTCACCATTTTTTACCTCTCTACATCATGGTAAAGTCCAAGCCCTTATGCAGTCTTCCTTCATTAAAATGTAAACTGCTTGAGGACAAGAACTGTCCAGCTTGCTTGTATTTGTACACTCAGCACTTAACATAGTGCCTGGTCCACAGCTAGTGTCTAATAAATGCTTTCACTATCTCTCCATTTGGTGAGGAGAAATAAAGAAGTCACATAAGCATTCAGCATCATAGGTTATAAGAAGATAGAAATAAAAAAACAGGGTAGAATTGTAGTTTAAATGGGAAATCTGCACCTGGTAATAATGTTGTACTTTCTAGAAGGTTTGAAGTGTTCAAGGAGATTAGACATATGGAGGTGATATGACAATAAGACATGTGAAATAGCATGGGGAAATATTTCCACTATGAGACATGAAAATATATCTATATGTTTGATGACATGAGTCAAAGGTACAAGCTTAGCAAACTTATGCCTCCACCACACTCGTCTTCTGATGTCTCGTACTGTTGTGAAGGTAACAGTGGCTTTTCAAAGTTAAAAAAAAAAATTCCTATATGCTGGAAAATGAGGTTGAGGATCAAGAGAAGGAAAAGTTCAAAGTGTTATAGACTGCTCAGAAGCCTTGAGCATGAAGAGGGTCAAAGAGCCACAGAATCATTGAGATGTAAGAGACCTCGATGGCTATCTATGACACCTAGACACAAAAGGAAGCTGGGGAGCAGAGTGAACATGAAACTACATCACAAAAAGGGAAAGCAGGACATCATGGACAGAGATTGCTTACAAACACAGCAATCATTCTAGAATCATTTGTCTTGTGTCTAGGATATAGTGAGGCAGCATAGAGAACAGAGGACTGAACTGGGAGTCAGGAAGACCTGAGGTCAGATTTTGCCTCAGCTGTGTGAACATGATCAAGGCACTTGACCTCTGTCAGCTTCAGTTTCTTATCTGTAAAATGGGGATAATAAATAGTACCTACCTCCTAGGGTTGTTATGAGGATCAAAAGTGAAGATATATGTAAAACACCTTGTAAACATTAAGGTGCCTTGAAAATATCAGCTGCTATTATTATTATATTACTGTTATTACTCATATTATGGACTGTTTATATTCTATTATTATAATATAAATATAACATGTTATTACTCATATTATGGACTGTTTATATTCTATTATAATATAAATATAACATATTACTCATATTATGGATTGTTTATATTCTATTATTATAATATAAATATAATATATTATTACTCATATTATAGACTGTCTATATTCTATTATTATAAATACATAATCTATATGTTATTACTCATACTATGTATATGATGTACTATTTATAGCAAAGGTCAAAGTACATACCAAATTATAAAGATAAAATTGGAAAAATTATGATGCTAAAGTAGAGCCAATCCAATCTGGGAAATAAAATATCCTTCCCCCTCCTTGCCTCAAAAAAAGGGGGGGAATGAATAAATTAAAGAAACTGACTCTGTGAATCACCATTTCTTAAAGAAGATAAATTGATACAACAAAGTGGCCAACAGAGCCTCATTATAAAATGGTGAAAAACAATTGAAGAGAAAACAAGTCTACAGGAAGATTAGCACAAGATCAACATTAACTAGGTCAACCAAAAAGGAAGAGAACAAGGAGACAAAATGGAATCGAAATGCTGGCATTTCTCTGGTGATGTGGACTCCTCTGTAATGAGAGGAGGAACCACCAAAATTGGCTTCTATGATGAGGTGAAAATTTAATTCAATAAACATTTATCAAGATTCTACCTACATTCTAGCTTTTGTACCTTCATTGCCTAGTACAGGGATTTGAACCCAGTAATTGTTTCATAAGTGTTCTGTGAATTTAATTGAATTAAAGTGGTACAAAAGAAAACATTAAGGATAAAAATGATCATAATAAAATATACCTAAGGCGCTCTGCAAACCTTGAAATGTTACACAAGTAACCATTATTGTTGTTGTTGTTGTTGTTGTTGGCGATAACCTACCAAATGAGACCTGGTGAATCCACCTAGTACAAAGGATACAAGCCAGACATGTAAAAACAGAAGATGAGAGATAGACAACCAGTGGTACATAGTGCTTCTAAAAAAGGAAGAGAGGAAGGTTTCTAGTGCCTATAGAGTATTTCTATAAAGGTTTAAACAAGAATTATTTGGGATACAAAGCCACAGATGGATTGTGATGTGCATCGGGAGAGTATCTGGCCATGTGGATCCATCAACAGATTGAACCAATCTGAATGATATGTTGGCATTTCAGTGACTTGATTGGTGTGGGCACTCCCTCCCTCAGCATAAATTGAGATGTAGCCATGACTGACTGATCAGTGTGGACATGTCATCCCATTGAAGCATCATAGAGGATACATCCAATTTGCTGGAAGCCTTCTCCTAGGTCACTTTACACTGCGTGGGCAATCCATCTGTCACTGCTTACCTTCACCATGTCAGCAGCCCAGTTTCTTCTCTGGCCATATGAAATGATGAATACACCCCTTCTTGAGGACAAATAGCTGATGGTGACATAGTGCTTTACAGTTTGCAAAGGGCCTTTATTTACATTTTCTCATTTAAGCCTCACAACTACCTGATGTGGTAAGCACTGCAAGCATCACTGTGCCCATGTTACATTGTTATGTAATTATAAGTATCACGTATTCTGTAAGTATTATTCAGCCAGTTTTACAAATGAAAAAAATTATTGTTGCTGTTGTTGTTTGTCCTTCATTCTCAAAGAGGACCATGACAGATGTCATGACTTGCAATGGATTGGATTTAAGTGAGGAAGGGCAAAAATGAGGAAATAGAACCTCTAGGAAGGGAGAAGGTAGAATTGTAGATTTTTGCATTGGAAGGGACCCTAGTGGTTACTGAGTCCAACCCCTCCTTTTATGGGTGAGAAAAGTGAGATTGAGAGAGATTAAATAACTTGTCCTGGGTCACACTAGTGTCAAAGGAAGGATTCAGATTCCAATCTTCTTGACCTCAAGTCCAGAGTTCTATCTATTGTACTACCTAGTTACCTATTACTTTACAGGTAGAAAAAAAGTCTGAGAGAGGTTAAGTGATTTTGTCCAGGATTACACAGTATTAGAAGCAGGATTTGAACCCAGCTCTTCATGACTCAAAGTCCAACAGTCTGCTACTCAATACAATGAAAATATGCTATATCCTAATTAGACCAGCCTAGCTGTCTTGCTGTTGACATTGTTTTCCGTTGTGCCCAACTCTTTGTGATACCATTTGGGGTTTTCTTGGCAAAGATACTAGAGTCATTTGCCATTTCCTTCTCCAGCTTATTTTACAGATGCAGAAACTGAGGCAAATCAGGGTTAAATGACTTTCCCAGGGTCACACAGCTAGTAAGTGTCTGAGTGCATTTGAACTCATGAAGATGAGTCTTTCTGACTCCAGGTCCAGAACTCTATCCACTATGCCACCTGGCTGCCCTGAGTTATCTTCCTACATGAATCAAAGTCTGATAACTTAATGCAAGACATACAAGAAAGAATAAGACCCAGAAAAGAGGAGAGAAAGGTCAGAGTTAGCAGGGAGAATAGACAGATATTGCAGGCAAGAGAAAAGATGAAGAGGAGAGAGAGCCTCCTCAGTCCAGATAAAAATCTACTTCCCATCACACTCTGCTATTCATCCAAGCAGTGGGTAGCAAAGTAAGTTAGCATTGCCCTTTAAAATGATAATCTACTTGCCTAGCAGTTTAGAAATGTCCCTTCCACATGGGGACAGAGTTTGTCTGTTTTCATTTTCACACTCTGTAGTTTATTTTTGAAGTGAAGGTTCAGTTTCCTTTGGAATTCTAAAGGTTTTCCATATGTGTGAAGGAGTAACTTGGGTTTTAGAAACATATTTTGGACTCTTCGAAGCTGAGTCAATTACTAACCCTTTGGCATTCAAAATGTGTCAGGCAGTCTTTTCTTGGTTCAGAGATTAGGATTAGCTCATTCTCAGTTGTCTGAAGGCCAGATCTAGAACTAGTATTTGCTTCATTTACTCAAAGATCTAAAGCTGGATGGCAAATTGGAGGTCATCTTATTCAATTAATTGCCTCCTTTTTGCAGATAGTTCCAAGAAATTAAATGACTTACCCAAGGTCACACAGATAGACAGTGGCAGAAATGACACTGGAATCCAAATCTTCTTAATCCAAGACTCTTTCCATTTACAATGATGATCACAATTCAGAGCAATTTCCCCCAGAAATCCAATGTCCTGTTTGAGCTTATTTGATAAAAAATAAATACACTGGAGAACCTAGGCTCCTCAGAGTCAGAGGTATCTTCATTGACCTTGTATTCCCAAGCACATAAAAGGTGCTTAATAAATGCTTATACATTGAACTGTATAATATATTGGGAAAGGATGTTTCCAAAGAAACTCTTCAGGAACAGACTAATTAATGTTAAGAGGGAAAGAGAACAAGGGGGCCACCTACTCCAACACCTCCATTTTGCAGATGAGAAAACAGAGGTCCCGATAGTTGACATACCTAGCCCAGGATCACACAGCTAGTAAATGGAAGGGCCCAGACCTCTTGACTACAACTCTGGGGTTATCACACTATGCCACATTGCCTCTTAGGTAGATGAGCTATTCAGCTATAAAAAGGGGGAAATAGGGTGTTGACTGGAGTTTTGCAGCACTGATCCCCTTATAATTTACCTTTGTCTGGAGGAACTAATTAAGCAGCAGACCCAGTCCACAAATTCTCTACTGCTGGTCTCCTGAAAGGAGACTCAGGGCAAGCAGCAGAAAACTTGGTCCAGACCAAGAATTTTTGCAGTCAAATGTAGATGAATGATCACCTGAATAAAGGGTGGTAGGCCAGCCTTAGGTACCTGCACACAAGGCAATGTTAACTGAAGGGGATCCAGAAAACATCCTCTCCCAAGATTCCCCCAAAGACCATCTCATATTTTACCTTTCAAAATTCAGGAATCTGCATCTTTTTTTTTTTTTAGGGTGAGGCAATTGGGGTTAAGTGACTTGCCCAGGGTCACACAGCTAATGAGCGGTAAGTGTCTGAGGCCGGATTTGAACTCAGGTACTCCTGACTCCAGGGCCGGTGCTCTATCCACTGCACCATCTAGCTGCCCCAGGAATCTGCATCTTAAAAACTTTTCGCCATTCAAGAATTCTTTATAAAATGAAGATGCCATTGGGAGAAGGGACCCCTTGAATTCATTATGCCTATAGTTACTACCGAGGAAAAGAGCCTTGGGCTAGGGAGTCTGGGAATTTGAGCTCATAGCCTAGCTGCTATTTGCTACCACTGTAACCTTAGGCAAGCCAATTAACTTCCCTGGGCCTCAGTTTCTTCATCTGTAAAATGGGGGAGAGGGTTGCTAAATGGTCTCTGATTTCTCTTGCAGCTCTAGGGAGGGGAAGCAGGACAGAGAAGAGTATTGAAAAGAAAGCACAATAAAGACAAACTTCAGCAGCTTCACAAATTTGCTTAGGGGCAGATGTCATTCTGCTTTTTCCTCTACCCTCTCCTACAACCCCAAGAAAGGTAAGGAGGCACAATAATACAGTAGAAATTGGATGTGAAGCCAGAAGACTTGGGTTCCAATTGTGACTCTCCTCCTTACTGCCTTGGACAAGTCACCTCACTTGTCTGAACCTGTTTCTTCATCTTTAAATTCAGGTGGTTGGACTGGGTGGCCTCTAAGGCCCCTTCCAGACATCCATACAAACCTACGAAAGGCCCAGAGAGGATGCAAGAAAACAATTGCCTACCCCTCCTCCTTTGTCCTCAATGGCTTTTTTTGTTTGTTTGTTTGATTTGGGGGGTTTTTTTGTTTTTAGTGAGGCAATTGGGGTTAAGTGACTTGCCCAGGGTCACACGGCTAGTACATGTTAAGTGTCTGAGGCCGGATTTGAACTCAGGTACTCCTGACTCCAGGGCTGGTGCTCTATCCACTGCGCCACCTAGCTGCTCCCTCAATGGCTTTTTAAAGCCCCCCCTTCTGAGATAGAGTTTCAATTTCAGAATTTATTTCTTTCCTTTTATTTTATTATTTGACTTTATCTTGGTTTCTCGTTGTCTGAGTACTAGGGGTAAAGTCATCTGTGAGCTGTGATTTGAGGGGCACACACACACACACACACACACACACAATGTGCAACATTCCGCCATTGGTGAGACATTCCTTTGGTTAAGCCTTGCTTGATGCCCATGGCCTTCCTCAAATGTAAATGTTCCCGAGAAGGTCAATAAAGACTAATATTTGACATATATTTTTTAATTTTTACATAATATTTGATAAACATAAGTTTGTCTGTTCTACTTTCCTTCCAGATAGGAGGAACTAGATATGAGAGTACTGGCTGCTCGGAGTACAGGATCACTGGGAGGCTGGAGAAAGGAAACAGAAAAGGGCAGTCAGGGATCCCTATGTCTAGCTCACAATTCTCTTGAAGAAAACTCCCTCAGCAGATTTTCTACTTGACTTTGTCTACGAAACTCAAAGGATAACAGACCAATTGGACCTCATGGATCACAAGATGTTTCCATTAGACTAAAAACTCCATGAGGGCAAAGATTTGCCTTGTGTATCTATTTATCACCCATAATGAGGAGCACATGGTAGATTATTAATAAGGGATTGCTTAATAAATAGCTAATTTGTTACAAATACCAGCTTTCATTTATAAGAAGGAAAGGGAAGAATAGGACTGATGACTTTAAGTAGTAATAAGTTTAGATAGTACACTTTAGAAAATAATTTTAAAAACAAAAAAGCTCTCTATAATCTGGGTTTACCTGCCTATTCATGTCTCATTCCTCTTCAACACAAACCAACTGCTCAGGTCATACCTCCGTTCTCACTATCCCAAATACAAGGTAGTAATTCCTATAATTATACCTTTGCTCGTGTCATTCTCTCCCCACCTGAATCACCCCTCCTGTCTATTGAGATCCTTTCAATTCCAGCTCAAGTCCCATCACCTCCACATTGCCTTCTCTAACCACTGGCACACAGGTCTTTCCAGAACATTTATTGACTTTATCAATCATCAGGCCTTTAATTGCCTTCCCTCCTGTATTATTCTCTTACTGTTTGCTCTTTTGGTAGGTTGTTTAACAAACTAGACTATAAGCTTCCTGAGGGATAGAGATCTTGTCTCATACTGATCCCTCACTGGCACCTGGCATGGAGCTGGGGATATTCAGCAAGAAGTCAAAAAGTCTCCTGTAATTTTTAGCCCTTCATAGACTCTGAGTAGTGGTGGAATCAGACCACACAAAGTATTAGCTTCCCTCATGGGTGCCATGGCTTAAGAAGGACATTATTGAGGATATTAATAGAATAATAGTTCTCAAACTTTTTCACCATAGGACCCTGTTCCACTCTCTTTTTTTTTTTTTTTGCAGGTCAATGAGTGTTAAGTGACTTGCCCAGGGTCACACAACTAGTAAGTATCAAGTGTCTGAGGCCAGATTTGAACTCAGGTCCTCCTGAATCCAGGGCAAGTGCTTTATCCACTGTGCCACCTAGCTGCCCCGTTCCACTCTTAAAAGTTATTGAGGACCCTCCCCGAAGGAGCTCTTATTTATGTGGGCTATACCCATCGATATTCACTGTGTTAGAACTAGATTATTTTATCATCATCATCAAAATAGTTTGGACCTTGCAGACTCCCGAAAAGATCTCAGAGACCCCCAGAGGTTCCCAGATCACCCTCTGAGAACCCCTGGGCTTGAGAGTGACTGAAGTAGAGAAAGCAGTATGGTGAATGGCTCTGAGTCTACTTCAGAGGACTGCTTTAAGGAACTAAGGATGGTCAGCCTGGACAAGGGAAGACTCCAGAGGGAGCTCATGACTTTTCAAGTATCTGAAGGGCTCTGGTATGAAGGAGGGATAAATTTGTTGTGTCTGGACCTCAGGGGTGGAACCCGGAGCAATGAGAATAAGTGCCCCAAAAGACAAATTTAGGCTTGATTTCAGGAAAATTGCCTAACATGTAGAACTATCAAAAGTAGAGAGGCTGCCTGCATGGCTTCTAGGTTTCCCCTCAATCGAGGTCTTTGGGCAGAGGCTGTGGATGCCCACTTATCAGGAATGTTCTAGTGGGTATTCCTTTGGCGTATGTGTTAAGACTAGATGGAGGGGCAGCTAGGTGGCACTGTGGATAGAGCACCGGCCCTGGATTCAGGAAGACCTGAGTTCAAATCTGGCTTCAGACACAACACTTACTAGCTGTGTGACCCTGGGCAAGTCACTTAACCCTCATTGCCCTGCAAAAAAAAAAAAGACTAGATGGACACCTAGGTCCCTTCCAAACCCCAAATTCTGTGATTCAGATTCCCCAAATTCTCTCATCCAGACTGGAAAAAACCCAAGTCAACTAAATGGCGTTCATGATCCATGCAGGAGACAAGAGTAAACAAGGGTGTGCATGTTCTTGGCCTCTTCTGGCCTGAAGACCCCATGACTCAAGAGGCAGGATAGTATGATGGAAAGAGCAGAGGATTCGGAGTCAGAGGACCAGGATCTGGGCTCAAGTCCCCATAATGCTCCAGCAACATGTGATAATTTCAGCAAATCACATTCATTTCTCCAGATGCCTGTCCTTCAGCTTTAAGTCGAGGGCACCGGGGTTAGCCTCTTCAGGCATTTAATCCATATTTATGCACAAAGAGGCATGGACGAAGTCGTAACTGAACAGTCAAAGCTATCCCCTGGGATGGGACACTGCAAAGGCCCACTAGCAGACACCTGGCCGCCTGCCCTCCCGTGATACATCATCGATACCCTTTGTCACCCTTGTGAAGAAAATGAAGCTCAGAGCATCCTTCGGATCAAAGAATCCTAGAAGAAGGAAACAAGTGATTTTGATGTAGACTGCTGCTCAGCATTCAGATGCTTAGCATGGTGATTTTGGTCCCACTGGGGAGGAGAAAAGTTGCTCAAATTTTAAGACATTCTGACAAAAAAAAAAAAAAAGCAGTCCTCTTGATCTTGGAACATTTAGCACTGACTTCTAAAACCTGAACAGCTGGTTTGAACCCATTCAATACAAGAGGCAATTACATTTTCACAATAAGATATAGAAACTCGGGAGATAATAACACGGGAGAGGCTCAAAGGGAACAGCTGTGCCTCAGAATGAACACGTGAAAAGCATTTTCAGTGGAATCACAATCCAGGGCTGGCTGGTGTCGGGGCCAAGGGCAACCCTGAGAGGAAGGAAATCCTCTCGCTTTGACGATTCACAATCAGGAAGTTTCAAATCTTCTTTGCCTCAAAGCAGATGAATGCAAAGAGTCCGGGGCATACAGGTCCCTAATAAAGGGAAGATCTTAAAAACCCAGATGTTAAAAAGAGGTGTTAAAGACCATTAACAGCTAATTGAGGCTTTCTGGTGACAAAATTGAAAGAGAACTGAAATAGGAGAGAAGGGAGGCAGCTTTCTGAACCCTTTGATGTCCAGAACAAATAGCCACACATTAGTCGTTTGAAGAGAGTTTCTAGAAGCTCTCTCTCCACCTCAAGGAGGGAGCGTCTCCTGGGGCGCAGTGATGTCAGGGGACAAGGAGTAACACCCCCTTTGGAGATTTTCTGCCGGTACTGAAGCCTCATTAGACACATGGGGCACGTGACTTGACCCACAGAATTTGTTTTTTTAATGTGGTGAAGTTAGCTTATTCACAATGAGGTTTTCCTGCACTTAGGTCTTACCAAGAGCAGCCTCAGAACTGAGGTATCCAACCTCAGAAATGGTTAAATAACATTGACAATAGGCACTTAGCCCCTCAACAATCAGATCAAAGGAAAGAAGGCATTCAAAAGCTAATGGCACCAGACTTACAAATAGAATAGTGTTTGTCTTTGTGCCTTACCTGTTCCTCTGAACTCTTCTTTTTTAAAAAGAAAAAAGGGTGGGGGGGGGGAGTGACACTAACTAGAACTGAAGTTCACCCAGTCTACAAAATTCCGTTGTAAGAAACATGGAAACAATTGTTGATCCAAAGTCTGACCCAAGGCTTACCTAAGCCATAGTGGAAGGAGAGAGGAGTAACCCATATCCTTGGTTTTATCAAGGGGCAACATCAGCCCCTCTACTCTCTGGGGCTTCCTCCAGCTATGTATACCAACCCACTGGCAGACATGAGGATGTCAGTTGTCAAGGATGGGGCAAAGGGAGAGGGAAGGGAAGGGAGAAGAGCAGAAAAGAAAGACAGAATGAAGGGGAAGATATAGCTGCCTTAGGACATTCCTTCATCGTCTGCTCCCACCACTGTCTGCTCATTCATCCTAATTTTCTTCCTTTGGACAGTGCCAGGCACGCAGTAAGCACGTAGCAAATGCTCAGTGACTTGACTCTCATCTCATCTGTCCTTATTTTCCCTCTCTTTTCCATCAGCCCAGGGCAGTTCAAGACAGCACCTAGTCAGATTTGGATACAGGGAGAGATAGCCCCTTTATCAAACGCACATATAACACAAAGCTAACAGGGATGACAAAATACGGAAATTCATGAAAGATATAGAGGTGCTGGTGATGATGATGACATTTCGAGACTCATTTTACCCACCTGTAAAATCTAAAGAACACTAAGTATTGAAGAATAACAGCAGGATAGCAGCTTGTCGTTGTACCATTTCTGTGTGAACTCCAGCCAAAAAGATGAGACCCAGGTAATGTTGCAAACTGCCTCTCGGTTATTTACTTGTGCTAATGTAGGCAAATAATTTAGTCTCTGTAAGCTTCCGTTTCCTTATCTGTAAAATGAGGCTAGATAATCTCTTTTGTTGTTGTTGTTGTTGTTGCTGTTGTTGTTTGCAGGGCAATGAGGGTTAAGTGACTTGCCCAGGGTCACACAGCTAGTAAGTGTCAAGTGTCTGAGGCCAGATTTGAACTCAGGTACTCCTGAATCCAGGGCTAGTGCTTTATCCACTGCACCACCTAGCTGCCCCAAGGCTAGATAATCTCAAAGGTTTTTTAATAGCCTCTAGGTTCTTTTTAGTTCCAATATCTTGCCCAATCCATGACTGAATGTGAATCCCCTCATGATAGATCATACAAGTGATCCCCCTGCCTCTGCTTGAAGAACTCCAGTAATGGAAAATTTATTCACCAATTTTTTTTTTGAGGCAATGGGGTTAAATGACTTGCCCAGATTCACACAGCTACTAAGTGTCTGAGGCCAAATTTGAACTCAGGTCCTCCTGACTCCAGAGCTGGTGCTCAATGTACTGGGCCAACTAACTACAAGGTTCTTTATGTAACCTGTATCTTTTCCCTAAAACAAAGACCCATCTCTTTAATTCCAGTGTTCTGGTGACGTTGTATGGATGTGAATCATGGGAGTCCTCCAGTCTTTGAATAATTGAAG
The DNA here is from genome assembly GCF_019393635.1 of Dromiciops gliroides. Lineage (NCBI taxonomy): Eukaryota > Metazoa > Chordata > Mammalia > Microbiotheria > Microbiotheriidae > Dromiciops > Dromiciops gliroides. The sequence continues at coordinate 709,750,652 of NC_057861.1, forward strand.
TTGAGGATCATCCAAAGGGCAATGGAAAGGCTCATGTAACACATTACAAATAAGGAATTACACAGGAGAAGTGGTGAAAAGGCTATCATCAAAAGAAGGTAGATGGTCACATGGTTACAATGAGGCATAACTCATGGATAGCCAATATTGGTATGATGACCATGCTGAGAGATGCAAGGAAGGGCCTCAGTGCTTTAGATGGATCCTCTATGGGGAAAACTTATGGGAGGCCATGGACCATAAGTGTCATAGGCAGACAAGGATGGGTTGTGATGTGCATCGTTAGAGGAAACACCTACCTCTTTGACATCCCAGATGCCTTGGAATATTTGGGGTATAATATATCAGGGTAAATTCCTTGTTAAAAAATCTCTAGGGGCGGCTAGGTGGCGCAGCGGATGAAGCACCGGCCCTGGATTCAGGAGTACCTGAGTTCAAATCCGGCCTCAGACACTTAACACGTACTATCTGTGTGACCCTGGGCAAGTCACTTAACCCCAATTGCCTCACTTTAAAAAAAAAAAAAGAAATCTCTAGATCAAAAGGTAAGATCAGTTTTCTGATTTACTGACTGCATACTGCTAGGTTTCTCATTATAATATTTGTACCAAACAGCAGGTCCAACAACAATGTGTGAATGCAGTGTATCAGAGTACTCAGATGCCACTCCCTCCATTATGATCTCCCCTTATCAACAATGGCCTTTCTCTCCTAGACACTTTTGTAGAGCCCACTGTCTTATACCTCTCTGATACATTTAATACGTTATGTTGTATATCATAGTTCTCTGTCTGTATGGTTTAATCCCTGTCTTAATCTGTAGGATCCCAGAGGGTGGGCATGTTGAAGTGGGAAGAGCATGGAACTTAGAATCTGATGATGTAGGATCAAATCTTGGTTTCCTACCTGTGTAACCTGGGGCAAGTCACTTACATTGTCTGGGCCCACATTACCATGTCTATAAAATGAGGAGGTTGATGCAGATGGCCTCTGAGGTCCTTTGGAACCGAATGATCCCTCGAACTGGTTCTTTCCCACTCCTTAGTAATTTGCTCTGAATGCCTAGACACTTAATAGATGATTGTTGAATACAGTGTCTATGACTTAGTCAATTAGGATCTCAGGATTGAGGGCAGAAAAGGAGCTGGGGGCCCTTAAGTCCTGGGCTTCTCACCCATTTCCATATTATGGATCCGTTTGGCAGTCCAGTCAGGCCTATGGACCCCTTCTCAGAAGAATGTTTTAAAATGCATAAAATACAAAACAGAGAATTAGAAAAGAAATGAATTCTATTGAAATTTAGTTATTAAAATATTTTTAAACTTCCTAGACCCCAAATTACAAACACCTTCCGAATCCCTTCATTTTTCAGATAATAAAACTCAAGGTCATAAAGGCTAAGTGATTTGCCCCAGCTCACACAGGAAACAAGGAGCAGAGATAGGATTTGATTTTGGAATCTTTGAACTTGGAATCTGGTCTTTTCCCACATCAAGATGCCTGTGGCTCAAGTACAAAATATGGGGAGATCTATGTCTCCCCTATCTTGTATTTAGACAATTAATATTTTGAAAGTAAATTGGGATTTTTCTATATACAACATTGTAAAGGTTGTGATCAGGGCTTTCCTTAGTATGTGGTAGAGACAATTCTAGTTCCAGTATGGGTTGGGCTGGACCCCTTAATTTTGAACTGGGTGGGATCTTATCAAATTCTCTCCCAGTATTTTTCTATGTAAAATCTGGTTAAAATAGATGTGTTATGGATAGCCTGTGGGGGAACAGAGAAGAGGAAAAGATGTTGAGGAAGGGAAGCAGAGAGTTTGCCCAAGGGGCAACTGTATATATGCCTCTGAATCTCCTGTGATCAGGACAGTGAGGGGGGTGGAAAATTGTGACTTTGGGACTTGATTGAAGGAAGAGGGGAAATTTAGTCTGGAGAAGAAAAGGGGAGGGTGGTATACAACAGCTGCCTCCAACTATCCAAAGGGGTGGCATGTGTAAAAGGGTTTTGACATGCTCTGCTTGACCCCAGAGAGCAGAAGTAGGTATAATGGGCAGAAGTCATAGAGAGGAAGATTTTGACTCAAAACAAAAACAACAGAAAAACTTCTTGTAACAAATCAAGTCATGTGAAAGCATACTGGACTACATCAAGAGTTAGTGAGGGGCTCTTCAGTGTTCTATGGCTCAACCCAATTAGTACAATGTAACCTACAAAAAGGAGCATGTGGAGGACCTCAGAATTCACAAAGAATCCATCCTTAAGTCAGACTCTGAGCTGGATCTCCTCTGCAACAAGGAGTGAACATCTTTGGCCAGGAGGCATCTGCCAGCTTTCTGCCTCCCTAGATTTTCATGATTAGAGGGTTCTTGGACAAGGTCCTCTCTGTGAGGTCTTTCCAAGACTCTTATCCTTCTGACCTGGGCATAGAAGATACATTGTTGGAGGAGAGTCTTTAAAGTTCCATTAGCTCTCCAGAATCAATTTTATAGTCAGATAAATTCATTTTAACAAGCATTTATTGAACATCTGGTCAGCAGGAGTAACTGTGTTTGCAAAGACCAAGCAGTCCCAGCCCTCAAGAATTTTATAGTCCTTCCCCTGGGGAGGGCAGAAAGGGAGAGGTAGCAATATGTCCATGGATAAGTCAATCTGAAATAAATAGCAAGAAATTGGGAAAGGGAAGTGGAGCGGATAACAATAAGCACACTAATATATTGCACTCTCCAAACCCATATCAATTATAGGATGACAAATGTCATCTGCTCTGGAATATAGGACCACGGGATCATAGATTAAGATCCAGAAGTGACATTAGAAGTCACTAAATCCAACTTCTGATTTTACAGGTGAGGAAATGGAAGCTAAGAGAAGTTAAATGATTTGCCCATGGTGAGCTAGGTGGCTCAGTGGATAGATCACCAAGCTTGGAGTTGGGAAGAGTTAAGTTCAAATCTGACCTGGATCTTCTGAGCTATGTGACCCTGGGGGAATCATATAACCTCTTTGCCTCAACTGTAAAATGGAAATACCAACCTACCTTGCAGGGTTATTATGAAGATCAAATGAGATAACATTTGGGGGTTTGGGGAGGTTGTTTGTTTTGTTTTTTTGTGTGAGGCAGTTAGGGTTAAGTGACTTGCCCAGGGTCACACAGCTAGTAAGTGTCAAGTGTCTGAGGCCAGAATTAAACTCAGGTACTCCTGACTCTGGGGCTGGTGCTTAACATTTGTTTTAATAAAAAAAAGTATTTAGCCCAGTGCTTGGCACATAGTTGGTGCTATATAAATGCCATACCTCTCCCTCAAACAGCTGGTAAGTATTTGAAGTAGGATATGAACTCAGGTCTTTCTGAGTCCAAGCTCAGAAATCTATCCATGATGCCACCTAGTTGCCTTTATAATTGTCTGCTTTCTCCTTTTTAATCATCTCTCATCAAGAAAACTGTTGGTGAATGTGTATGTCACACTCACAAAATTTCAAAGATAGAAAAATAAACATATGGTTTCCTTGCTGGTTTCTGACATTCCACCGTCCACCTTATTTTTGTAATAACATTCATCCGACATATTTTCCATGCTTTTGGTATCTTCCCCTAAAGAATCAATCCCTTGACACCTTCAAATTTGCCTCAATTTTCCCTTCATGTGGTTAATCTCATCAGGCTGCCTTTCCCATCTTTTTCTTCTTCACTGTCATTTCCTGTCACCTCCTCTAGAAGCTCATCTGGCAGGACACATGACAAAAGTCCAAGTGTGGCAGCTCTATTGTGTTCAATGGCGAAAAAATCTATCTTGCAGATCTTTTTCCATCTTTCATCTATTTGTTGTTCTTTCAGTTTCATCTTTAAGTGCCTTCTGTTTAGAAAGGTAATGGCTGTCTCTCACCAAGCTTTCTTTAAAATGTTTTTCCCACTCTTCATTCTTCTTCAGAGTTTTATGAGGTGATACTGCTCAAAATCTTCCACTACCCTTCTATGCAAAATTATTTAAATGAATCTATTTTTTAAGCCAGAGGTGTCAAACTCCCAGCTGCAAAGACACTTGAACAAGATTAAAATATAACTGAGAACTGTTTTACAAAATAAGTTTTAAAGAAACACAATACAACATAGATAATGCTAATTTGTGGATTTCTAAGTCAATATGCAGCCTGCATCAACTTTGATATCACTAGTCTAAAATGGTATTGGCCTTTGCTGCCATATCTCTCCACTCAGTAAGATAGATCAAGGATTTGTTGATTAAGGCAGTTTTGAACTTCCTTTGGTATCCTAAATATGGCGATTGATTTATGTTGGTTAAACTTCTGCCTAGAAGAATTATAATTGGTGTCAACATCATTTATTCTATCTAGCTCCCATTTTTCAGCATCAATAACTTTTCTGAATAAATCATGTCAGAGACATGTTAAAACATGTTAAAACACAATAAATTTCATTTTTTGTGATATACTGTTGTGCTTCCCCAAAGCTCAGTTTCATCATGTTGAGTCTTGGGTGCCAGTGGAATGTCCAAATAGAGATGTCCTATAGGAAGCTGACAATGAGGGTCCAGAGCACAGAAAAGAGGTCACAGTTGGAGACAAAGATTAATAGGAGTATCTGATGATATACACCAGATAAGAAGCAAGGGAACAGGGAAATATCTCTAAGAAAAACTCGGGTTTATCAAAGGGTTACTTCTCATCTGATCCTCTCCACAATCTCCAAGGTAGGTGAGGAGAAGCATTATTATGCTGATTTTATAAATGAGGACAATAAAGTTGAGAGAGTTTAAGACTCATGTCCCAGGTCAGCTAGAAAGTAGAAAATCTAAGACTAGAAACCAAGAATTCTGACTCTAAATCTTGTCTTTCCATCCCTCAACAGTGCTCACCCCAATGATGAAATGTGGCCACTGGGGAAAGTAAATACAATCTGAGGCTATACTGGTAGAAGTGATACATATAGGAATTGGACCTGGGATTTCATTACCATAGGGAAGCTCCAGATGAGTCAGTCCCAGGTGAGGGAACTCCCTATAGCACTGCAGGTCTTTTGCTTCTCTGCAAATTATAGTCTTAGGGGATTGCCTCCAAAACTGAGAGATTAAGTGCCTAACCCAGTGTCATAAAGGTAGTATGTGCCACAGTGGATAGAGTACTTGGTTTGGAGATAGGAATATCCAAGTTCAAACCCAGCCTCAAACATTTACTAGCTGTATGATCCTGGGCAAGTCACTTAACCTCTGTTTTCTTCAGTTTCCTCATTAAAAAATGATAGCATTTATGCCACAGAATTGTGAGAATCAACTGAGACAATAATTGTAAAGTGCTGAATACTATGCCTGGCATCCAGTAAGTGCTATATAAATGTTGGCTATTCTTAGTAGTAATAACCAACTGGGAACAAGTCAAGATGAGAAAAAGCAGGATGGAGAGTGGCTTGAAAACCTTGTCCTATGAGGTACAATCAAAGAAACAGATGGTTTTGTCTGGAGAAGATATGGATGAGTTAAGGGGGAAGGGAGAGACATGAGAGATGGCTTCCAATATTTGCAGGATTGTTGTATTGCAGAGAAAATATTCTGGCTCTGTGTAACTTGTGAGAGGAGATCAAAGACCACTGAGTCAAAGTTATAGGAAGGCAGACTTTAGCTTTACATAAGAACTTGCTAATAACAAGTTCTATCCCACAATGAACCAGGCTAGCTTTCAAAATAATGAACTCCCCCACACTGGAAATGTTCAGACAAAAGTTGGATGACCATCTGTTAGGGATAAGGAGTGCCTGCTTGGGTGACCAATGCCGTCCCTTCCACCTCTCAGATTCTATTAATAAATCCTAGAGGCATATGGTACACAAAGGTACATATGGTAATGACCCTTGTCCTTAATCACCACCTCTCTCCCTCCTTTTTTTCTCCTCCCTAGTCTAATGCCCTGATCTGTCTCCCCTAGCTTCTCTCTTTTTGCCCACTCCTTTCCCTCCCTCTGCCTATACTTCTCACTTCCTCATTCTCCCTCCCTTTTGGCATTTCTCCTTTCCTTCCCAATCTCTCATCCTTTATATATTTCCATCCCCCATCTCTATTACTCTACCTCCACCTGTGTTTCCCTATTTCTCCCCTGCCCTTGACATTTCATGTTTTCCTTCTAGCTTCATCACTAACCTACCCACCCCCCACCCCCCACACAGATAATCTCCACACACCCTGTTTTTGCCACGACCCCTAGCCTTCCTCCATTATCTTCCAGGGCGCAGCTCTCATGCCTTCAGTGGCACACCTGCATACTGTAGTACTGCTATTTAGAAAAACAATTGAAGGTTACAGCAATCGCAGTTGTCACTTCCTGATGGGGACTGAAAATGGTAATATGGCAGGGAGGAGGCAGAGTATTTAAGGTTTTATCACAGCATAAACTCTACTCAAGCCTTCCTCCAGGGCCTCATTATGAAGAACCATCAAATCTTGAAGTCTATGGCAGGGATCCCAAGAACTGGCAGGTTCTGCCATGTTGGGAAGGCTTCAAGTATGAGCCTGGCAATGGACTCTGTTCCTCCATCTAAGGAACATCCTTGACAAGTTTGGAGATGCTCATCACTAAAAAGTTATGCCAATGGAGGATTAATTTTTTTTTCAGCTTTAGCAATGTGCATAGATGGGCTGCAATCTACATCAGCAAAGGGAGTGCTCATCCTTGAAGTATTAAAACATTAAGGCTTCACTGAGATTCAAGGCCATCAAGTTTGTTCACCCCTTGCCAAAAGACTTCTTCCAGTTTTAAATCTCTCTGGGTTAGAGGAGCAGAAAAAAACCACTATGATCTTCAGGAGCACAGTCCAGGATTGAATGATTCTCACTGTCCCAAGAACTCTCCCTTGAATCTAATTTTAGTTGCTCATCCTTAGTTCATTCTCCAAACTCCCAGGCAAGGCAGCACAAAGTTGCCACACAAGCTGGCATTTCTTTCTTTCTTTTTTTGGTGAGGCAATTGGGGTTAAGTGACTTGCCCAGGGTCACACAGCTAGTAAGTGTTAAGTGTCTGAGGCCAGATTTGAACTCAGGTCCTCCTGACTCCAGGGCCGGTGCTCTATCCACTGCACCACCTAGCAGCCCCAAAGCTGGCATTTCTTAATGCTGGCTCACCAATCTACTTTAAACCAAGATGTCAAAGGTCTGTATGTGAATGCTTCCTAATGTTCCTCTTAACAGTTCTCTCCAAAGTTACCAATGAAATTTTAAGTATCAAAGCTAACATCCTTTCCTCAGGACTCATCTTTCTTGACTTCTCTGCAGCTTTTGACACTGTCAATCACTCTCTTTTCCTTGATACTCTTTTCTCTCTGGGTTTTCCAAAGAGTGTTCTCTCCTGGTTCTCTTCCCACCTTCTTTCTCAGTCTCCTTTCCTGCATCTTCATCCAGGCTATGCCTATTACCTGTGGATGTCCTTCCAGGCTCTATCCTAAGTCCCCTTAGTTTCTCCTTCTGTACTATTTCACTTAGTGATCTCTTCAGCTCCTACAGATTCAATGATCATCTCTATCCCGGTGATTCTCATATATATTTATCCAACCCTAATGTCACTCCTGACCTCTGGTCTCAAATCCCCAACTGCCTAATGGACATCTCAAATTAGTTGTCCTATAGACATCTTAAACTCAACATGTCCAAAATTGGGCTTATTATCTTTCTCCCAATCCCTCCACTCTTTCTAACTATTCCTATTATTCCTATAACTGCCCAGCATTCTATTGTCCTCCTCATCACCTAGGCTCATAACACCTAGGTTTGTCATTCTCCCCCCCCTTATTCTCACCCTCCCATATCGAAATCTATTGCCAAGTCCTGTCAATTGTACCATTTAAAGATCCCTCATATATGGCCACTTCTCTGACACTGCCACCACCCTGGTGCAGGTCCTTATAACCTCACATCTAGACTACCACAACAGCCTTCTATTTATTCTTCCTGCCTCAAGTCTCTCCCTACTCCATTCTAACCTCTGCTCTAATGCCAAAGTGATTTCCTACACTTCAAGTCTGACTATGTCACTCTTCTATTCAAAAAATTCCAGACAGTCCCTATTACCTCCAAGATCAAATACATAAGCCTCTATTTAGCTGTTAACATCCTTTATAACTTTCCCCCTTCCTACTTTTCCAATAATCTTGTTATACTTTATTCCCCCTCACAAACTCTCTAATCTAGTGACACTGGTCACCGAGCTATTCCTCACAAAAGACACTCCCAACTCTAGCCATTTTCTTTTTTTTTCAGGGCAATAGGGGTTAAGTGACTTGCCCAGGGTCACACAGCTAGTGAGTGTCAAGTGTCTGAGGCTGGATTTGAACTCAGGGCATCCTGAATCCAAGGCCAGTGCTTTATCGACTGCACCAACTAGCTACCCCCAACTCTAGCCATTTTCAATGGTTGTCCCCCCATGACTGGAATTCTCTCAGTCCTCACCTCTTCTTCCTTGCTTCCTTGGAGTTTAAGTTTTCCTTTAAAAACTACCCCCAATTTTGGGAGGCAGCTAGGTGGCGCAGTGGATAGAGCACCAGCCCTGGAGTCAGGAGTACCTGAGTTCAGATCCCACCTCAGACACTTAACACACACTTACTAGCTGTGTGACCCTGGGAAAGTCACTTAACCTCAATTGCCTCACTAAAAAAAAAAACCCACTACCCCCAATTTGTTTAACATTTGTCATTTACAATTTGTCTCCCTCATTGTAAACTCTTTGAGTGCAGGGAATATTATATTTTTACCTTTCTTTGTATACCCAGCACTTAGCAGAGGACCTTGGTATAGAGTAGGTTCTTAATAAATGCTCCTTGGCTTGATTTCACTGAAACAATCCCTAGAAAGATGTTTTCTGGTTTCATAGCAATAGCAAAGTCATGGTTTCCAGTTGAGTTACAGTTTAAGAAAATAAACTGGAACCATCTGGCTTTGAGTTCATTTGTCTGCAAGAAAGTAGGGAAAGTCCCTGGTATTCCATGCCTCCGGCTCTAGGCTCCCTCTCTCCTTGTTCAGTCAACAAGTGGAAAAATTTCAAAAGAAGCTGATTCTTCCCTGGGACATGGTATGCTTGCCCTTTTTCCATTCTTAAAATCACCAAATCTTAAAGCTTGAAGGGCCCTTGAAGGTTCGTTGGCTCATAGACCTGGAGCTGGAAAATATATTGGAGGTCATTAAGTCCAATAGTTTCATCTTACAGATGAGGAAACTGAGGCTTAGAGAAATTAAGTGACTTGACCAAGGTGACCCAGATGGTAGGTGGAACAGAGAGGATTTGAGCCCAGTTCCGCTGGTACCAAATCCCAGGCTCTTTCTACAGTCCTACACTATCTCTCCAAACTCCCACTGTACAAAGGAACCTTCTCTACAACATCCCTACAAGTGTCCATCCAGTCTCTGCTCCAATTCTTCCCATGACAGGAGTTTAGAACTATCCTGTTGCTGGGCAAATCAAATTGTTAGGAAGGTTGTTTTTTCTTATTCTATATTCAAATCTGCCTTCATGAAAATTTGACCAATTGGTTCTAATCCCAGTTGCATTTTCTGGAGCCATCCAGAACAGGAGGTGGAGGGCAGGGGGACATCTCTATTTCTTTTGTATATATGAATAGGAGTGAGTTGTTATTGTTGTTGTTGTTGTTGTCATCAACATCCATTGGGGTTTCTTTTCAGTCCTGTCTGACTCTTCATGGCCCCCACTAGGGTTTTCTTGGCAGAGATCCTGGAGTGGTTTGTCATGTCCTTCTCCGACTCAGGAAACTGAGGCAAACAAAGTTTAAGTAACTTGCCCAGGATCACACAGCTAGTATGTGAGACCAGATTTGAACTCAGGAAAATGAGTCTTTCTGACTCTAGGCGCAGGGCTTTATCCACTGTGTCATGTAGCTGCCCCCAATAGAAGTGATAGGAGGGACAAAATGAGCCAGGGTGTACAAGAAAAGCCTTATCCCTTATATTTTCTTCAGATGTCCTGCCCAAGGATTGACTCTAATCCATGTGAGTCCAGGACAATGTTCCCTTGTAAGAGAGCCTACCATTCAATTTCTAGATTTTATTATTCATTAAATGAGGATACAAAGAGTGGAAATAGAGGAAGATGAAAAGGAAAGCGAGAGGGGTATAGAAGAAAGAAAGGGAAAGAAGAGAGAGTAAAAGGAGAAGGAGGAGAGAGAAAAGAGGATAGAGGAGGGAGAGGGAGGGAGGGAAGGAGGGGGAGAGAGAGAGAGAGAGAGAGAGAGAGAGAGAGAGAGAGAGAAGAAAGAGAGGAGAGTGAGAGCCTGCCATTTTATTTCTGTGCATTGTCTTAATAGATTCAATCTATAATAATAATAATGTCTGTGAAAAGGAAAGAGAAAAAAGAAGAAAGGGGAAGAGGGAAGGAAGAAGGGGAAGGTTATAAAGGGAAGAGGAGAAGGGGAAAAGGGAAGGGAAGATCAGGTGGTAAAGGAAAGGGAAAAGGGGAAAGGGGGGAAGGGAAAGGAAAAGGGAGGAAGGGGAAGGAAGCATTGGCTTTGGAATCAGAATCTTACCTCCCAGACACTTCTTAGCTTGCAGACTTCACCTTCCCTGACCCAAAATATCCCCATCTTTAAGATGAGGGCTTTGGACTTGATGCCCTCTAAGATTCCCTTCCAGCTCCAAATCTGATGACCTTGGTTCACTGTGGCTGCCCATACATGAAAAAGATTTTTTTTGGTGAGGCAATTGGGGTTAAGTGACTTGCCCAGGGTCACACAGCTAGTAAGTGTCAAGTGTCTGAGGCCAGATTTCAACTCAGGTCCTCCTGACTCCAGGGCCGGTGCTCTATCCACTGCACCATCTAGCTGCCCCCATGAAAAAGATTTTTAACAGAATGGGGTTTTCAAGGCAAAACTGAGAATTTGGCCACCCTGGCAGAAGTGGAGATTACCAGACAGCCTACAATGGTGTGGAAAATCTGGCAACCTTACAAGAAAGAAAAAAGATTCTCACCATTACTGCCCCCCAACACATGTGTACACATGCACACATATAGGAAGAAGAGGAGCAAAAGAAGGAAAAAGAGTACTACTAATAAATACTATGTCTGGCACTTTTATATAGTGCTTTAAAATTGGCAAATGCTTTCCAAACAATAATCTCATTAAGTGTTCCCAACAAGCCTTTGAGATAACTATTATAGGCAGTGTCTAACCACATTTTACAAATCAGGAAACCTAGGATTAGCAACTTCCCCAAGGTCACATAGGTAGGGGGTCAGAGATGGGTTTTCAACCAAAGTTTTACCTGCTCTGCCTCTCTTGACCACACAAGGTTATAAGGAAAGTCAGGGTGGGGGTGGGGGGAGTTTGTTCCCTGCCCCTTTAGTTGACTAAATTCAAGGTGAAGGCTGCTCTCAAACTCTTCCCTACCACCACTAGAAACATGCTAACCAGCCCTCTACTTGTCTTCATGTCTGTGATTGGCCCTCCTTGGTAAAGTTACCTTTAGAAGAAACTGTCTCATTTATGCTCAGTCTTTATTTTAAACTGGAGAATCATGCATGACTTCACTGATAAGATCAGGCCACCTTCCTTAATAGATGTTTAAATTATTCTACAGTGGGCATCAAGCCGTATATATTTATTCCCAACCCTAAAATGATCTTTTTCCACTAGCAGGATTTTCCACTATTCAATATGCAAACACCAAAGAGGCAGGATTTTCCAAATGCTTTCTAGACAACATATAGTCGGGGGCAGGGGGGGAGGGAGAGAGGGATGGAGTTAGTAAATGTAAGAAAAATAAATGTGGTCACCAACATTCAAAAAGACCTCCAATATTCATGTACTTGAAAACTTACATTTCATAAGGGAAAATTCACCTCTTGGAGTACATCAAAAGGTTTTGTCACTAATTTAAAATAGGCACTTAAATCCTTGAGGATTGATTAATCAATTGATTTTCAAAAGGCCTGAGTATAGACCTGTCCCAAGAGTGTTTAAAGGAACCCACCTCCCTGTAATTGACAGCTAGAGAAGTGATCCCCTTGGGATGGAGGAAGGAGTCACCATTAGACTCTGAATTGGTCTTTGGTTATGATAAGATAGCCAGGTTTTCGTTCTGGAAATCAAATTCTGTTTTATAATCAGTTTCAATGGCTGGGGAGGCCCTTTCATAGAATAACAGAATGTGAGAGCAAGGAGGGACCTTTGAGAGCTTCAAATCCAATGCCTTGGTTTCACAGAAAGGGAAACAGGCTCAAAGGGGGACACGAATTGATTAAGGTCACAAATCTTATTAGTGGCAAAACTGAGACTAGAATTCACTCCAGAGTCCCAGGCAGTTGTCTTTTTACTACAAGATTCCAAATTTCTCTCTTCCAGTAGTCCCTTTATAATTCCCCATAAACATACAAAGTCATGACCTTTCACTGAGAATTCTAAAGAACTGGTCCCTGAACTAGCACCGTGTTTGGGACACAGTAAGTGCTAAACAAATCTTTGTTGGTTTGACTAGACTCGAACAAATAGATGATGGATGGCACACTTGGACAAAGAGCTGCTATGAAACAGAACAAAACAGTAAACATGAGATGATGAAGGAATTATGGTGTGTCAGAGTGATGGAACATTGGGTCGCTGCTTTGAAAATTGGTCCTCAACCCAATTCCTCAAACCGCCCAAGGAAGAACCAGTAATAACTCACACTGATAGAGAAAATCCCTTAAAGCAGCCATTGAGGTATTCCAATTAAGTGAGTGTTATTATCCTTGTTCTACACAGTGAGACTTAGAATGGTTAAGTGGCCTGTCAAGGCTCCCATCATTAGCAAGGTCATGGAAAGAATATTGGTCCTAGCATCAGAGAGTCTGGGTTCGAATCTCAGATCTATTCATTAATTAGTCTGACTTTATGCAAGTCAATATACCTTTCTGTAACTCAGTTTCCTCATCTGTAAACTAAGAAGATTGGACTAGATCAGGAATTCTTAAGCCTTTTATGTCACAGGACCATTTGGAAATCTAATAAAGCCTATGGACCCCACAGAATAATGTTTTATTGCCTCCTTAGTAACTGAAGAAAATGCTAAATTACAAGTCAGTGGAAATTTAAAATCTAATTTTTCCCTATCCAAGTTCAAGAACTCCCTAAAAGGAGAAGGGAATAAGCATTTATTAAGCACCTACCATGTGCTAGCTATTGTTTCAGTTGTGTACAACTCTGTGACCCCACCTGGGGTTTTCTTGGTAAAGATCCTGAAGTAGGTTGGCTGTTTCCTTCTCCAGCTTATTTTACAGATGAAGAGACTGAGGCAAACAGAGTTAAGTGATTTGCCCAGGGTCACACAGCTAGTGAGGGTCTGAGAGTGGATTTGAACTCAGGTCCTTCTTACTCCAGCGTCAACCATCTATCCACAGTGCCACCTAGCTGCACACTATGTGCTAAATGCTTTCCAATTATTATCTCATTTGATCCTCACAACAACCCTAGGAGGAAGTTGTTATAATTATTTTCATTTAGAGTTGAGGAAACTGAGGCAAAGGTTAAATGACTTGCCTAGGGTCACAAATCCAGTAAATATCTGAGGTCAGCTCGAGCTCAGGTCTTTCTGACTCCAGTTCCAGCATTCTATCCACTTCACCATCTAGCTGCCCTATCCCAAACCTATAGTTTTCCCTAAAGCCATGAGTCTTCTGTCTCAATAACATCTCACCCACCCTCCACATCCCACTGGTTCAGTTCTGAAGAATCTTTTCCATAGCTACCTGACTCCCTGAGAGAATACCTTTGGCTCTTCCAAGATAAATTCCCAGGGTCACTGCCTGAATGTGGAAAGCCAGGTCCAAATATAAAATACTGGGTCAGTGAACAGATCCACTTAAGGCTTTCTCCCCTTCCCCACCTACTGAAAAAATGAAAATGAACTGATCTATATTTCATACTCCCCAAATCACAGTCTGGAACTCGGGCAGACCATTCTGGAAATTTACTGAAAATCTTTATACCAGGAGCCACCCTTGGGCAGTACTGCCTTACCTCACCCTCAATATTGATGAAAGACAAATCCATTAGAGCAGGGATTCTGAGCTGTTTTGTGTCACGGACACTGTTAGCCTGTGATCCCTTCTCAGAATCATGTTTTAAATACCTAAAATAAAATAGGTAAGATTTCAAAAGAAAATCACTAAAATATTAACCAAAAATTCACAGAACTCCCATTAAAAGCCCCTACATCTAGGCAAGATGACCCAGAGGGTGAAAGACATCTTCCTACCCCACACTGGGGCAGATGTGATCATAGTGTGGTGGGATCCCTAAATAGTGTTAGCATTTGGATTTAAAACCAGCAGACAGAGAGATGGTAGCTGATAAAGGATGGGAATGAGGATGCTCTATAGGCCTATAGACTCCCAAGACCTTACAGGGGAGGTCAAGGAGGAAAGAGAATATACCCATTTAAGGTGGGAGGCACCTTCTAATATAAAGGGCAGGGTGATTAAAGGTGGCAGAGGGAAGGGTATCGGGAGCTGGATGTTTACATCTTGGCCTGGGGGGGCAGCTAGGTGGTGCAGTGGATAAAGCACAGGCCTTGGATTCAAGAGGACCTGAGTTCAAATCCAGTCTCATGGCACTTGACACAACTAACTGTGTGACCCTGGACAAGTCATTTAACCCTCATTGTCATGCAAAAACAAAAACATTAAGTCTTGGCCTGGGCTCAAGGACAAGAGGTGGAGGGAATAGCCCAAGAGGTGCCCAGGCCACACATTCAGAACAAATGCTCTACCCAGAATAAAGACTATGTTTTTGGCTAGAGCATCCCTTATACGAAGTAGAGGCTAGGGGCAGCTAGATGGCGCAGTGGTTAAAGCACCAGCCCTGGATGCAGGAGTACCTGAGTTGAAATCTGGTCTCAGACACTTGACACTTACTAGCTGTGTGACCCTGGGCAAGTCACTTAACCCCCATTGCCTGCAAACAAAAAACAAAAACAAAAAACAAAACGAAGTAGAGGCCAACACATCTAGACCAGAAGGACTCGGAGTTGACTCCCAGCTATGCTACCTACCACCATTGCCCTCTCTGAGGCTC
The DNA here is from genome assembly GCF_019393635.1 of Dromiciops gliroides. Lineage (NCBI taxonomy): Eukaryota > Metazoa > Chordata > Mammalia > Microbiotheria > Microbiotheriidae > Dromiciops > Dromiciops gliroides. The sequence goes on from NC_057861.1 coordinate 709,765,713, forward strand.
AGTTTCCACTTCAATAAGATGATGCAGTCATATTAGGTGATTTCTGAAGTCACCTCCAATGTTACACCCTATGATCTCCTCACCTCCGCATGGCAAAAGGACCCCCATCCCCCTGAAGGAAGAAGAGGAAGCTTCCATCATACTTCACATATGTGATGAGCCTGCCCACCATATTTTTCTGGCTTGAATCCTCTCCTTACCCAGTGGCCTCCTCGCTCTGTGTGAAGCCCAGGGATTCTGCGGCAGGTTGATATGCCAGGATCTGTGCACTCCACGCAGGTATTTTACACCAGAGCTGTTTTCCTGGAAAGATCTCTGTAATCAGATTATCTCAAAGCAATTCTGCTTTTCCCACTGACTTAGAGGAACATCTCAGAGATCATCAGATCATAGGTTGTTTGTAAAATAAGAAGGGGAGATTAAATAACCTCTGGGCTCCCTTCCAGGTATGAAATGTGTCTGTGAAATTTCGAGGTCATTGAGGTCATCTAGTTAAACTCCTTCATTTTAGAAATTATGAAACTGAGGGCCAGAGACCCTTGCCCAGGGTCACACAGGTAGGTACACAGGCAGATCATGAATTACAGGCTGGGTCCTCCGAGGCATCATGCCAGACTCTTCCTTCCATACCACTTGAGACAGCTAGGTGGTGTGATGGATAGAGTACAGGGATAACCTCAGACACTTATTAGCTGTGTGACCCTGGGCAAGTCACTTAATCCTGTTTGCTTCAGTTCCTCGATCTGTTAAATGATCTGGAGGAGGAAATGGCAAACCACTCCAGTATCTCTGCCAAGAAAACCTCTAATGGGGTCCTGAAGAGTTCAACATGACTAAAAATAACTCAACAACAACAACAAATGGAGAAAAGCCAGAAAAAAACCGGGTGTTTCCAGGTATTCCCTGGTGTTCCCATCCAAATAGGGATCGGGACCAACCCAGCTTGGCTTCCAAGATGAACCAATTAAATGTGTTCAGGTCTTTGTCCTATCCTCATCTTTGATTAACCTTCAACTAGTTTATATTGTTTCTCTGCTTCTGTTGGCTGCATAGTTGTCTATCAGCAGCTGACAAGCTTGGAAAAATAAAACTAGCAAACATAAAAATTAAATTCCAAAAACAAGAAGGTGGCCCACAGTGGGGCTTCATTTTCACAAATGCAGAATTAGAAGTGTGGATGGTGCCCAATGTGTGATACAGATGTTATATTTGTAAAGCACTTAGCACAATGCCTGGCATACAGTAGGTGCCATATAAATGCTCATTCCCTTGCCTTGCCTTCCTTTCTAAATGTTATGATCTGGATCTTCCAGGATGGCCCCAATATCAAAAATAGAGAGTATACTTTTTTCTTTCTTTTTTTTTTTTTTTTTTGCTGGGCAGTGGGGGTTAAGTGACTTGCCCAGGGTCACACAGCTGTGTGTCAAGGGTCTAAGGTCAAATTTGAACTCAGGTCCTCCTGAATCCAGGACCTGTGCTTTATCCATGGCGCCACCTAGCTGCCCCTGAGTATCCTTTTTTTAAAGGAGGCTTTGCATTTGTCAGGTCTCATGTAGGTAGAAAAGATCAGAGGTGGTAGAAATCATAGGGACCAGAGTTTGGGGATAGCTTCATGGGGAAAGGAGGTGAGACTTGAAAATACACTTATGGGGAGGCACCTAGAGAGAACAAATGACTCCATTGAAGAGAAGAGCCCAATTAAAAGAAAAGTTATATTAGGTTGTTCTCATTTCTGTACATTCTGTCTACTCCATGAGAATGTAAGCCTCTTGAGGTTAAGGACTGATTTTGCTTTTTCTCACTCAGCCTATACTTTGCAGGGAGCCCCATGGTTAGGGGCTATCATTTGGCCCCCATACTAGCTCTTCAGCCTCATTCCTTCCCATTCTCTAAAACCTATGATGATGATGGAATATTATTGTGCTATGAGAAATGATAAGCAGGATGATTTCAAAAAGGCCTGGAAAGACTTATGTGAACTGATATATAGTGAAGTGAGCAGAGCTACAACGTTGTGCAGAGACAGCAATACTGTTTGATGAATAACTGTGAATGATTTAACTATTCTCAACAATACAACGATCCAAGACAATCCCAAAGGACTATTGATGAAACATACTATCCACCTCCAAAGAAAGAACTGATATTGATGGAACACAGACTAAAGCATGCTATTTTTTACTTTCTTTCATTTTTTTCTTTTACTCAAATTTTCTTGTACAATATGACTAATATGGTCATGTTTTATATAATCATACCTGATGTCTTACCACCTCAGGGAGGGAGGAGGAAGAAAGGAAAGGGAAAGGAGGGAAGGAGGGATAAAAATTAGACCTTAAAACTATAAAGAAAAATGTTTATTACTTTAAGAAATAAAAAGAAGTGCCCATAAAAAGGGAGTACAGCAAGGTATAATGAGAAGACCATTGTATTTACAATCAGAGAACTTGGGACCAAATGCTCCCTGGCTTTTTACTACCCTTATGACCTGGGGTGAATCACTTTATCTCTGGTCATGAAGCACTGGGCTTTAGTTTCCTCAATTATAAAATGAAGCAATAGGAACAGGTATCCTGTAAAGTCCCTTCCAGCCCTAAAGTGTGGCTTAGGGGCAGCTAGGTGGCACAGCGGTTAGAGCACCGGCCCTGGATTCAGGGGGACCTGAGTTCAAATCTGACCTCAGACACTTGACACTTACTAGCTGTGTGACCCTGGGCAAGTCACTTAACCCCCATTACCCTGCCCCCCCCAAAAAAGTGTGTCTTATTTCTCTATGTAACCAGATGGCTTTGAAAATAATTAAAATAATAGCTAGTTAGTGGTTTAAGATTTGTAAAGCATTTTACAAATGTTATCTCATTTGACCCTCACAATCCTTACAAGTAGGTGCTATTATTATACCATTTTACAAGTGAAGAAACTGAGGCAGCCAGCAGTCAAGTGACTTGATCAGGGTTGCATAGCTATTAAGTGTCTGAGGCTAGATTTGAACTCAGGTCTTCCCAACTCCAGATCCAGTGCTCCGTGCACTATGGTGCCACCTAGCCACTTTCCCAATAAATGTGCACTGTGAATGGTAGTAGACAACAGGAGATTAACAAGCATTGTAGAATCTGCCAACTGTAGGTCATCGAGCTTTCCTTTGGTTCAGACTAGTTTCAATTGGTTTACCTTGACAGGCAAGAACCCTGGGCCAAGGCTATTAAGATAGGTGGTGCAGTGGATAGAGCACCCACCCTGGAGTCAGGAGGACCTGAGTTCAAATCCATCCTTAGACACTTAACACTTATTAGCTGTGTGACCCTGGGCAAGTCACTTAACCCCAATTGCCTCACCAAAAAAATAAAATAAAAATAACATTAAAAGTCAGAGAGATGTAATGTAACATTTTTTACCTGAATTCAGAAAATCAGCTTCATATGTATGAAACAGAAGCTGCATGGGGAGGCAGCATTTGGTCTGAAAAGCTGGATATGGGTCGATGATGGGCAATTTTTAGGACACCAGTGGTCCTCACCACCTGCTTTAATGAGAAAATAGAGGCCCTCCCCTCACAAACTCCCTCTTCTCCCCATTCCTCAAAACCCTCTCTCTCAAATTCCTCAAATTCTTATCTCTCTGAGAAAAATGTGGTGCTTCCCCTTGTCAAAAGAGCTCCATGCCCCATTTCCCTGCGATCCCCTCATCTGAGTAGGCAACAGAAGTATTACAAACTGGAGGCGTGTGGCCTTTTCAATGAACTCAGTCTCTCCTCTGTGTGTGTGTGTGTCTGTGTCTGTCTCTTTCTCTCTCTTTTTTTTTTTTTTGCGGGGCAATGAAGGTAAGTGACTTGCTCAGTGTCACACAGTTAGCAAGTGTCAAGTGTCTGAGGCTGGATTTGAACTCAAGTCCTCCTGAATCCAGGACCAGTGCTTTATCCACTTCACCATCTAGCAGCCCTGTCTGTCTCTTTCTGTCTGTCTGTCTCTGTCTGTCTGTCACTGTCTGTCTGTCACTGTCTGTCTGTCTGTCTGTCTGTCTGTCTGTCTCTCTCTCTCTCTCTCTCTCTCTCTCTCTCTCATAGCCCTGAAGAACAGAGCTTAGGCCAAAACCTTCTTACTTATATGGGTGGAAGATGATAAACCACTGAAGGAGTTTTGAGATGAAGGGGTCAGAAAGGCAGAAGGAAAATGAGGAGAGATTGACACTACAGAATCATAATGCAGTAGAAGTGGTATCCAGAAAGGGGGGGGGGTGTTCAGAAGCATCAAATACTACATGCAGAATGGTAAAAGAAAAGAGCAAGGACTGAGAAAGGGACATTGGGTTTGGTGATTAAGCCACTTGCCACCCAGGAGAAATCCAGGGCAAAGGCAATTTTGTCTATTTTATTTTTAGAACAAGGAAGAATTGAGTCTGTTCATAGGAAGCATGAAAGGGCTGAGAGGGAGAACTACAGACAAGCATGAGAAAGAGGGATTGATTAATAGAGCCAAGTCACAGAGGCTACTGGAGGGGATGAGATCGAGGCCATGGAGGGGAGGGCCACCTCATCCTCTGAGATCAAAGCAGAGGAGGAGAGGATGGGTGAGAGATTTTCAGGTGTGGGGGATGTTAGATGAAGGTGATCAAGACAAATGGGACCAGTCTCCTTAATGGATGGCCTCCATTTTCTCCACAGATGCCCCCAATCTTCTTAGTAAAGGAGGAAGCCTGCTAGGAGGTTCTGCCTACTAAAGGAAACTGAACGTCCTCATCAATCCCTGGAAGCCGGGGAGAGAGGCAGCTAAGTTACTCCTTAATTGAGCTGAAGCAGCTTTTGTCGAGAGGCAGAATGAGCATTCCTCCAGAGAGAGAGCTCGCAGAAGAAACCAGGCCTCGGGACCAAGACAAAACCCGTCTTGAGGCACCACCTCCGAGCTGCCTTTTTCTGACTTCTCTTTCTCTTCACTGATGCCCTGGGTGCCCCTTTGGCCTGATTTCACCTGGATAAATATTCGGGAGGAGGGAAATGGGGGAAAGAAAGAGGATTATGTGATGGTGTGATCATAGATTAAAAATGAAAAGGTACCTTAGAGAACAGGGATGTGATCTGTAATCTCCTTCCCCTGTGTCCCTGCCTTACCTAGGGCATGGTGGGGCTCTAGGGACCAACCTTGTCTAAACACAGTGAGAATTCTCAAGGTCATTTCTGTGATGCTTCTGAGGCAAATAACCCAAATGTTCTCCTTTGTCAACACAACAACAGCAAGAGGTCAGGTCTGGTCTAAGAAAAGACTCGGAGACAGAAGTGTAAGGACGTTCTTTTTGATTTGGGCAATGTTATCTTCCCTGTAAGACCACGGCCTGGGACCAAGTGCCGAGGTGTCCATTGACCCACTTTTTAGGCCCCTTGTTGCACAGTCAACCCTATCTATCCTGGAATCTCCCTCTCTCTCACAGCTTGGAGAAATGGAAGAAGTCAGACCATAATGAGGATTTGTTTGCACCTGTGGCAAAAAAAAGTTTTGGGGTAGAGTTAACAAGGAGAGCAGTGAAACTCCAGGTGCATTCACACCAGAACAGGGGATGGCCCATCCCCCAAAGAATCTGCAGGGTCTGAGGAACAAGGCTGGCCCTGAGAGAAGGATTTGGGGGGTAATGGGAAGGAAAGAGGTTAGGCTCACACAAACCTGTACAGGGATGTTGACCTTGAGACTGCCTCCAAAAGGTTCTTGAATACTCCCAAGTGCAAATTCCTAGCTGTCCTACCCTGCTTATACCCTAGGGAAGATCAATCAATGATTGCTCCTGTGTTCAAATCCCAAGCTCTTACAATTACAGGTTGTATGACCTTGGACCCTCTCAAGATCTTAGTTTCCCCCTTGTAAAATGAGAGGGTTGAATTAGATTGTCTTGAACTCCCCTTCCTAAACTCTTAATCCTGAGAATCTTTAATAACCTATTACTCCCTTGCCCAATTCACACTGAAGTGTGAAGGTCCACCCCTCCATGGGGGGGGGGGTGCCGCAGAGAGGACACTTGTACAGTTTACTAGGAGGCCCTAGACAAAGGACAATGCTTACTCCAGAAGGAATGGGTTGTTTATGACAAAAAGAATGACCTCATCCATAGTTCCTCTCACCAGTGAAATCACAGGTAGGGTCCACAAAAGAATCACAGATACTTCTTCCCATTGAGATCTTTCCAAGAATCCCCTCCCCAACCACAGCACAGAAATGAGCTCTTCCATCTACAACCAACCTTCTCAGGGACCCAGCAGCCCATACTGGCATTTATAGTTCAATTAAAACCAATATTTCAACATGAGCTCTTCTTAACTATTCTTTCAGAATAGGGTTAATTAAAAGAAAATAAAGATATTAAGTGAACAATTTGATTTCAGCCACAAATCTGTAACATGATGAATAATTGATTGAATGTCTGTGGTAATTGCTTCCTGAATCAAGGACTCCGCCTTTGAATAGAGCAGAGTTGCTGTGATGCTGAAATTAATAAGAGAAACCCCCCCCCCTTCCTCTCCACATTTCAGAAATCTTTACTTTTTCCTTCAGGGCTCAGCTCAGGAACTCACTCCTCGATGAAGCCTTTCCTGATTTTGTCTCCTCAGCTAAAAGGGTTCTCCTCCTCACATTGTTCTAGAGCACACTGTCTACATTGCTCTTCTCTCCTGATTGCACCCTACCTTGCATTATACTGATCTGTGCACAAGTCACCACTCCCCCCACCCCCGCCAAACAGCACAGAAGCTCTTTAAAGAAGCAGCGTTGTTAGGCTTACTCCTGTATCACCCAAATCTGACACAGCATCTTCTACACTGGACTTTAAGAGATGTTTCTGGAATTTAGAAAGTCTGAAAAGTACTTCCCTTCCAAGAGTTCGTGCCAATCTGTACGTGCCCATTTTACAGATGAAGAAGCTAAGACCCAGAGAAACTAAATGACTTTCCCCAAGGACACAGCAAGAGGAGGAGGAAGAGATAAGGGAGAAGAGGAAAAGGAGGAGGAGGAGGAAGAGGAGAAGAAAGAAAAGGAGAAGAGGAAGGATAAGAGGAGGAGGAAGAACAAGAGCTAGAACAAGAGCAAGAACAAGAAGAAGAAATTAGGAAGAGGGAAGATTGTGGAGAAAAGATGATTAGTTCAGTTTAGGACATACCACGTTGAAGATGTCTGTAACACATTCAGTTGAAGATGTCCAAAAGGCAGTTAAGGATGTGAAAACAGAGGTCAGGAAAGAGTTTAGGGCTGAGCAAATAGGTGTGGGGAAAAAAGTTTCCAGTTGGGGACCAATTCAAAAGCAACATTGGCAAACCAAGTGCTAGAGCTCAGGGTCTGGAGACATATGTACTTTGGCCATCTACCAGGAATTCCTTGTGTGACTTTGGGCATATCACCTCACCTGGGCGTCAGTTTCCTTATCTGTAAAGTGAGGATGATAGACCAGATGATCTGAGTGTTCCCTGAATACTAATAACCAATGTTTCAATGCCAGCTTTAAGGTTTCCAACAGGCTCATGTGCATATCTCAAATGATCTTCTCAATAACTGTAAGGGAAGCATAGACAGGAATTATTATCTCCATTTTATACATGAGGAGATGAGCCTCAGAGAAGTTAAGTTTGTCCAGTGTCACACAGCTGATATGTATGGAGAGGCAGGATTCAAACTCAGGGCTCTTCTGACTCCAAGCCCATGATTCATTCTGCTACACCATACTTGGTCCTTTCAGCACCAAAGTTCTCTTGATGCCATTACTGAATTGCTAAATGGATGGTAGAGACATGAATACTATAGGATGCAATGTGTGTGTGTGTGTGTGTGTGTGTGTGATGAACAGCCTCAGATTCTTACTAGCTGTGTGATCCTGAGCAAGTCATTTAACCCCGATTGCTTACCCTCCCCAAAAATGCATATAGATATAGAGATAGAGATAGAGATAGATACACACACACACATATATGAGATGAGATAAATACGATATATAGGATATATGATATATATGATATAATAGCTAGAGGAGATATATAGGATATATGATATATGTGTGTGTGTGTGTGTGTGATTTGTGTGTGTAAGATACAAAATTGGCCAAAAGTCACAAAGGGATTTCAATATTTAATAACTCCTTTATTTCTGTTTTAAATTTATATTACCATAGCATCATATACAGTATATGCAGGAAATGAATGTAGGCCTTCTTTTTAAAATCTATAAAGAAAAGTAAAGAAAAAATAATTTTCAAAAAGTTATTAAAACATCAGACCCCTTCATGACTTTTGGCTCACCTTGTATGGTTAGATAGATAGATAGATAGACAAACAGACAGACAGATGAGAGAGAGACAGAGACAGAGATGGATAGATGGGTGGATGGATGGATGGACAGATAGACAGATAGATGATGGACTATCAAAGAAAGACAGCAAGGCAAAGCTTTCCAGGAGGAGGAAGTGGGCTTTCAATATTAGATTCACTACTCTCAGTCAGCCTGCCTTTAGACAGGAAAGAAAGAACTTTGAAGCTGCCTATCAAATGGCGTAATTTGGAATGCAGATATGAATCCCTCAGTCAGTCAATCAACAAGCATTTACTATGTGCCATGTTGAGTGCTGGAAATAAAAAGAAAGACAAAAACAGTACCAGCCCTCAAGGAACACACATTCAAATGGAGGGAACAGCCTGGAAATGACTCTGGAAGATGTATACAGTGTAAGATAGTGGCAGTGTCTGGAGGGCTGGGGGAACCAGAAAGGCATCTGGTGGGAGAGGGGATCTGAAGGAGGCTCAGAAAGCCAGGAGGTGGGGTTGAGGAGGGAGGGCATTGCAGGCGTGAGGAAGAGACTGTGAAATGGCATGTAGAGTAGAGAGATGAGTGTCCTCCGTGTGAAACTGTAAGTCAGTCAGTGTTTCTGGATCACAGAGTAGGTAGGTGGGGAGCAAAGTGTGATAGGACTGGAAAGAGGTTGGCCAGGTGGTGATGAAGCCATTTAAATGTCAAACAGGTCTTTATATTTCATCCTGGAGGGAAGAGAAGCTGCTGGAGTTTGCTGAGTAGGGAGGGGAGTGACATAGTTAGTTTTGCACCTTAAGAAAATCACATGTAAATGGGGAGGGGATAAAATATTATTTTTTATTTTAAATTTAAATTAAAAAAAAGAAAATCACTGTGGCAACTAAGTGGAAGATGAAGTGGAGTAGAGAGAGACTTGAGGCAGAAAGCCCAGCCAAAAGTTTATTGCAATAGTCCAGGTGTGAGGTGATGAGGGCTTGAACCAGGTGAGTGGGTCTCCTTGGATTCCAATCCATCCTATATTCAACCATCAATGTCATTTTCCTAAAGAATAGGTCTAGACTACACATGTATAACATATTGAATTGCTCACATTCATTAGGGAAGGAGAGGGAGGAAGAGAATTTGGAACGCAAAGTTTTAAAAATGGATGTTAAAATTGTTTTCACATATAACTGGGGAAAATAAAATTCTAAATTAAAGATAGGTCTATGTCAATATTTTTTGTCATTCAGTTATTTTTCAATTCTGTCCAAATCTTCATGACCCCATTTGGGGTTGGTCTGGCATTTCCTTCTCCAGCTCATTTTACAGATGAAGAAACTAAGGCAAAAAGAGTTAAATGATTTGCCAGGGTCATACAACTAGTAAGTGTCTGAGGCCAGACTTAAACTCAGAAAGATGAAGTCTTCCTGATTCCAGGACTGACCCTCTATCCACTGTGCTATCATGTCAATGTACTCAATAAATAGTACTCCATAAACCTCGGTAGCTCCCTATTACCTCCAGGGTCAAATACTAAGTCTCATTTAGCATTTAAAGATCTTCATTAACTCAGTTGCCTGATGGTTTTCTGAACTCTGCAAATGAGTGACTGTCCCAGAAACCAGAAAGGAGATGAAGCAAGCAAGTCCTGCAGAGCCCTACAGAGGCTCTCACCTTGCACTAGCCTGAGAAGCAGGTGATGCACTCTATTCCAATTGTGGGCTACAGGACCACTGAAGCTCCCTAACTTGGTGGAAGCAGTATAACTTTCTGGTTTCTCCAGAGTTGTGTTTGATTAACGTGGATTCCTTTTGGTTTGTTTTTTTTTCAAATCATGCATTCCCAAATTACACTCCCTTCCCTCCCCACCACACCCCCATATCCAACTGTAAATGCTAACACATTTCAAAGTCAAATAGGACTCATTGGCCTAGTGCTGTTTAATAAAAGCCATTCACCTGGAAGGGGCATGATGTTCCATAGACCTGCTTTGGTAGTCTGGTTAAAGTCTATGGACTGCTTGGAATAATACTGTTGTGGCTGTTGTTTTAATGCATAAAATAAAATACAGGGGATTACAAAGGAAATGATGATGTCGTTTTCCCCATCCAAATTCAGAATCTTCGGGGCTCTGTTGGGACCCAGATTAAGAACCCCTGTTCTAGCCCAACAGAAGGGAAAACTGAGGCCCAGGAAATGGAGGTGCCTTGCTCAAGGCCACAGCAGAGCCAGCAGGATTCAAACCTAAGTCTTCATCGCTCTTCCAGAAGTACCGAGCTTCCTCGCACATTTTTTTTTATCAGTAACTTGGATGAAGGCATCTATGGCATAAATATGAAATTTTCAGATGACAAAAAGCTGGAAGGAAGAGCTAGCATCTTAGATGAATGAGTCAGGCTCCAAAACGGTCTTGACAGGCTAGGAGACTGGGCTAGATTTAAGAAGATGAAATTTAATAGGGATGAAAGTCAAGTCTTATATTTAGGTTTTTTAAAAAAAAGGTCTCACAAGGACAAGATGGAGATGGCATGGTTTGTCCAGGAAAAAAATTGGGGGATTTTAGAAAACTGTAGCTCCATGTGACCCATCAGTACAATATGGCAGCCCCCCAAATTCTCATATGATCTTGGGCTACAGTAAGGGAAGACTAGTGCCTAGAAAGAAGGAGGCCATAATCCCACTGGTCTCTTCCCTGGGGCAGCCATATATGGAGACATGGGCCCAATTGTAGGCAACGCCTTTCATGAATATCATTGATAAACTGCAGCCACCATGATGGTCAAAGGCCTTGAGTTCATGTCATTCAAGGATGAGGGAATGTGGCATGTTTTAAGTAGAGAAGAGAAGGCTTGGGGAACCCCAAGTCAAGAGTTTGATGGGTTTTCTGGTGGAAAGGGCACCAGATTTCCCTCCTTGGTTCCTGTAGGCAAAATAGGCATCAATGAGCAGAAGTTAAAGAGGTAAGTTTGGGAGTGATATCCAGGAAAACTTCCTAACCATTAGAGCTACCCAAAGCAGAGATTTAGAGATGGAAGGGACCTTAACAGTCATTTGGTCCAACCCCCATCATTTTACTGATGAAGAAACTGAGACTTGAAGACAGAGTGACTTAGGCAAAGTTAGTGGTAGAAACAAGACTAGGGACTCGCTCCTAACACCCTGTCCAGGGCTCTATTTAGGGACTTCAAGAGAGTGACCTACTTTCGCCAGGCTTCTATTTGCTGTTCTCTCCAGTGAAGGTATTGGGCTGGATTTAGCATGTTTAGCCTAAAGAAGAGAAGACTTGGCTTCCATAAATAGCCGTTTTCAAGTATCTGAAGGACTTTCATGCAGAAGACGAATTGGATTCATTCTGTTTCTTCCCAGTAGGAAGAACTAGAAGCAGTGGTTGGAAGTTAGAGAGGCAGGCTTGCTGGAAAGAAAAACTCAGAATAATTTGAGCGATCCCAAAATGGAAAAGATCAAAGACTCCTAGAATTGGAAAGGAGTTCAGAGGCCACAGGCCCCAGTTACACTGCCCCAAGAATCCTCTGTGTGACATACAGGGGACAAGTGGCCACCCTGGCCTTCATTTGGTCATCTCTCTCTCTCTATCACATACCAACACATGGTCATCCATCATTTGAATGATGACTTTTAGGGAGAGGAAAACCATCTCCTCTTGTATGAAAAGAGAGAAGGGAGCTTATGCAAGACATGTCAGGGGATCCTATGCTCAGGATAAACAAAAACCTTCTTATTTTAAGGAGAGATTTGTATTGTGAACCATGAGAGACAATCCTCCACTCTCAAAAGAACATAGGGATTTTAGCCTGAAGAAGAATGAATGAATGAATGAATGAATGAATGAATGAATGAATGAATGAATGAATGAATGAATGAATGAATGAATTAATGAGTGAGCATTCACTTTATGCAAAGCACTGTGCTAAATGCTGGGAAAATAGAAAACTAAGGCAGCCCCTGTCCTCAAATACCTCAGTTGAGTTCAAATTCAGCCTCAGGTACATAACCATGTGAAGCTGAACAAGTCACTTAACTTCTGTCTGACTCAGTTTCCTCATCTGTAAGATGAAGATCCTAACAGTCATTGTGAGGATCCAATGAGATATTTGTAAAATGGTTAGTACTGCTCCTAGCACACCACAGACACATAAAGATGCTTGTTCCCTTCCCAATATAAGCCTCAGTGTGGTTTTTGAGTGGGAAAGGGATTCACAGATTGCTGTTTTTTTATAATTCTATTCAGAACTTCCTCCTCCTCTTCTCCCTCTCTTCTTCTTCTTAGGCTGTGTGAAGCAATAGAAAATGACTAGATTTGGAGTCAGAAGGTACAGATTCAAATCTTAGTCGTGGCATTTAGTACCTGTGTGACCTTGGACAAGTCACGTAATCTCTTACCTTGGTTTCCTCATCTAGAAAATAAGGAGGTTGGATTGTATGGTCCCTAAGACTCCTTCCAGTTCTAAATCAATGGCCTTATGATCTCCTTCCCTCTCTTCTATTACCAAATTAACCTCTCCCTGGGTCTCTTACACTGTACTAAGTAGACAATAACTGCAGCAACAGTGAATGGTCTAAAGGATGGTTATTGAGGAAACCATACCTGGCTACCTAGCCTTCCAGCCTTCTCCAAAGCAGATGCCTACAGCAGGAAAAATCAGCCCATAGATTCCTTCCCATTTTACCTGATTGAGGCAGACACTACTTGGGAACAGGGGGCCCTGTCAAGCAAGCCCTATTTCCGTCTTACCAGAACCATGCACAAGAAAACCCATGCATTTCTTATCAAATCCCCAAGCCCATTCTACAACTCCACTGGTGTCAAGAATGTCATGATGTAGAGATTCCCTCCCGATGGAGAAATGTTCACAGTTTGGACAGATGGCCAGATGAGCCAGGCCAGTTAATGAGACAACACTGAGCTAAAAGCCAAACACCACTCCAACTTCCAGAAGGAGAGACAGAATGCAAATGCAGCTATCTGCCCCATCTACAGGAAGAGGCAAAACAGGAAAATTCTCCCTGGGGGCAAGACTCCTAAAATCATTTCTATATCCCCATTGTTGGGTTCCCTGTAACAAGAAGTCTTCATCATGTAAGGAGAACATCAATTTTGGCTCCTGGAGAGAAGTAGGGTGAAGGCTGCCCACTCCACCAATCCCAAACAGTCATTTTTTCTGGTACTTGTTCCTACATTTACTTGCACAGAAATCACAGGCATTATGTGAATTAAAAGGAATCCTTTCATCATAGTTCTACCTGTCACCTTTGCAGATTTGTCAAGTAAAGTTCATAGAATGATTTAAAAGGACACAGTCTCCTGACCTAAGGATATGATGAAAGTAAAAAAGGAATTTCTGAATCACAAACAAATAAAAGAATAGACTGAGACATTCTAGGTGAAATTAAAGGAAAGCAAGACTGTTAAGAATGCCTAAAGACTTCTTTAGCCAGCTGACTTGGTGCCGCCAGCTAGGTTCTACATCCCAAAAAAGCTAAAGTTAACTCTGGGGCTATCAACAGTAACAACAACAACAACTAGATAAATAGATAGATAGATAGATAGATAGATAGATAGATAGATAGATAGATAGATAGACAGACAGACAGGTAGATAGGTAGATAGATAAACAGTCGGACAGCTAAACAAACAAATAAATAAATAATTTGAGGGTGACCCTTCCCCACTACAGGAAAGAAAATAAATAGCAGATGATTATCAGAAAATGAGAACAGACAGTGTTCACCTAGCAGAGATCAGCATGCATCATGAGGAGGTATCAGCAGCTTTACTGCAAATAACCACAGCCATGTCTTCTCTTATTTCTACTAGTCAAGTGTTTTTTTCCATATTTGCATTACCCACTTTGAGGTATAGTAAGCTGTGAGAAAGTATATCCCTAAGAAAAATGTTTTCCTTTCCTTTGCTATGCTGTTTGATTTAACGTCTTTTTCTAGATGAAAAAAAAAAAAGATGGAAATAGTCACAGTTGGAGGGGCTGTGAGAAAATATTCACACTAGTGCACTGTTGGTGGTGCTGTGAATTGGTCAAATCATTTTGGAAAAATTATGTGGGAAAGAAGTATCAAAGTTTATCTCCTTTGATCCCCAAAATTGCACTACTGGACACATACCTCAAGGAAGTCAAAGATAGGAAGATACCATTTATACCAAAATATTGCTAGAAGCACTTTTTTTCGTAAGAAATAACTAGAAACAAAGCATGTGCCCAGTGATTAAGGAAGTTCAATATGTGAACATAATAGAATATAACCACACCAAAATTAACAACAAACATAACATGAAGAATTCAGAGAAACATAAGAAAACATCTATAAACTGATTGAAAATGAAGTAAACCCAACCAGGAAACCACAGACACAATAACAACAATAATGTAAATGAAAATGATAATAAAACTAAGCAGAACGATATATAATTTTTAAAATAAAATAAATATCTCTGGCTTGTAATTAATATCATCTGGTTGATACAGCAAAAATTAATACATTAATGGATGCATTATAAGCTCTCATTTTAAGTGGATTCTGACCCACAAAGTACTTCAAAACCAGAGTGGCTATCTGAGAACCCACTCATGTTGGTGAAAAGGAAAGGGTGCTACAACTCTAAGCCCAGAGATACATGGAAATGTAAAAGACAAGGAAAATGGACAATTTTATGACTTTGATAGCTTGAACTTCATTTAAGCTAAATATAGGTGGGGTTTTTTTAAGTCAGTCAACAATCATTTATTAAACGCTTACTATGTGTGAGGTACTATGGCAAGGGAGTACAAAAGAAAGACAAAAATTGCAAATTACAGAAGTTTACAATTTCATGTACAATCTAACAAAAACTCATATTCTTTGTGAATTTAAATGTTTATCCTGAGATATTGAGCACAAATTTTAAAAATAAAGGGTTTGTTAAAAAGATAGAATTCTCTGTGGGGAACAGGAGGGTAGGGACAGACCACAAGTTATAGTGGAAAGAACACTGGATTGGGAACTCGTAGCCCAGTGGTCCAGACCCACCTACAGCACCACCTGCTTCCACCAACCTCCCAGAGCCATTGTGAGGGTCGATCCACATGGGTTGACTCGCTGATGGGATTAGATGTGAGGCAAACAAGTCCCTGTATGCCTCCTATTTGGTTTTTGTTTCTTATGGGCCAATCTATTCTATTACATTCATATCCTGCGATTTATTCAGTCATTCCTTAATCACTGGGTATCCACTCCATTATCAGTTACCACCTACCAACAAAAATGCTGCTGTGAGCATTTTGGTCTAGAAGAGCTCTTTCCGTCTCTGACCTCCTTGGGTTGTGTGCCCCCAGACTGAAACACTTGAGGAAGTCATCCAGGGCAATCTAAGCATATGCCCAATATGATAACTCATCATTTGTGAACAGAAACTTCCTTCTCTCCTCTCCAATGAACTGCTTGACACAGCACTTGTCACCAGAGTCCCCTGACCATCAAGCAGAGATCTTCATTAATTTCCCATGCGGGTATCAAACCCAGCTCAAACCACCTCTACTGTGCATTAATGAGGGCACTCTACCCACTTCTACAAGAGCAGGCAGAGACTTCCCAGCTAATCATATAACAAGGGGTCTGCCAGGATGCTGCTGGGGAAGAAAAAGAAATTAAATGACAAAAAATATATTTCTTGAAACTGACATGTAGTGAATAAATTCCTTGGGACTCCTTTGGTGGGAACCTTTAGCCTGCAAACTTGGATTAAGGATGCTTTTTGCCCCCCACTTTTAAAATTATGGGTTTACATTTGGGCTTTTCACTTTAGGTGAAAAAAGTCAGTTAGTGGGGTTCTAGGCTGTAATGACCCATTTTAGGATCATAGGAGTTAAGAGCTGGAAAGAACCCATAAAGATTTTTATTGTGATGTCCACTGACACCTCCCCAAAGGTGTCCATGGATACATGAATTTGGAAGGGAAAGAAATATACCTTTATCTTCACTAACCTCTAACTGAAATGATCATTTTCTTCATTTAATGTAGGCAACAAAATAGTATGGACTTTATCAGACTCCCCAAAGGATCCATGACTCAAAAATGGTTAAGAATCCCTTATCTAGACAAGCAATGTCAAACTCAAGTAGATCCCTGCCTGCCACAGGTTCACTTGGAAAACCACAAATTAACATTATCTGTGTTGTAATATTTTTAAGTTTTTTTAATAGTAAACATTTTATTTATAGTTTGGGGTTCTAATTTTTATCCCTCTTTCCTTCCCTTCCCTTCCCCCTCCCAGAGGTGGCAAACAACCATATATGGGTTATACATGTATGATTATGTAAAACATTACCATATTATTCATTTTGTACAAGAAAACTTGATTAAAAGAAAAAAGTGAAAGAAAGTGAAAAATAGTATGTTTCACTCTGTTCCATCAATATCAGTTCTTTCTTTGCAGATGGATAGTATGTTGTATTGTATTTTAATTTATTTTCTCAAACATTTCCCAAATACATTTTTTGCGGGGCAATGAGGGTTAAGTGACTTGCCCAGGGTCACACAGCTAGTAAGTGTCAAGTGTCTGAGGTCAAATTTGAACTCAGGTCCTCCTGAATCCAGGGCCAGTGGGTGCTTTATCCACTGAGCCACCTAGATGCCTGCAAATACATTTTAATCTGGCTCTTTGGCATTCCAAAGTTTTACTGGCAGCTTGCCTCCCCACAGCAAGTTTGACATCTCTGAATTCTAGACCAAGCCCCTCATTTTATAGATCCTAGCTTCTTAAACTGTGGGTCTATGGAGTCATGTAACTGAATGTGGAGGTCGTGAAAAATTTGGCAATGGTAAAAGGTTATGTATATCTATTTTATATGCCTATATACTCAGGGTCACATAAAAATTTCTTGGGAGAAAAGAGATCATGAGCAGAAAAAGTTTAAGAAGCCCTGTTATAGATAAATGAACTGAGGTTCCTAGAGGAAAAAAGACTTGCCCAGGACCACACAATTAGCAGAGGAGTGAGTCAACATGTGAACCCAGGTTCTAACTCTAAACAAAGAACTCTTTCCACTAAACTGAACTAAGGATAAAGAAGGAAGAAATACATAGAGCATAAGCCGGATAGTTCCAGGTTCTATGAATTTCTAGAGTAAAGGACTGATTTTTAAAAAATAGTCAAAAACCCCTGGGAATCTGGGGGATATAGTACACAAAGCACAGAACTTGAGAGTTACAAAGGCCTGAGTTGAATTCTGCCTCAGACACTTACTAAAAGGGCAAGTCACAACTTTTCTCAGCCTTGGTTTCCTTACCCATAAAATGAAGATAACAGTCTGTACCTCACAGAATTGTTGTGAGGATATGAGATAATATATGTAAAACACTTTGCAAACCTTAAAATGTAGAATTAATGCTAGCTACTCCTATTAACCAAGTCTGGTTAATGAGGAAGAAGGGGAAAAGGTAAGGAGTTCTATTCTGGGCCCCCTCAAAAATCAAAGGGGCTCCAACAGACCTCTGGTTGATTTTTCTTCAACTGTTCACAAGCCCTTCTGAAGGTGATTCCCAATACAGTAAGAGGAAGAGCAGCAGTATTGGGGAAGGTGTGCAGCTTCCCAGGTTGACCATTCTGAAATCACACCCTTGAGGATATACAAAATTCTAGGTTTTTGCTGTTTTTAAAAGACCAATTTGATATTATTAAACCAGGCTCTGTGTTGCAATCTCTACACACATTCAGCTACAAACAAAAAGGTGAGTGGTTTAAGCTTCCCTGATGAAGAGAGCGCAGTGGTTAGAGACTTTGGTATCTAGAAGACCTCTGGAAGCTACCTCTGGAAAATGATAGGTATATAACCACTGACAAGTCACCAGACCCCTCAGGATCCTCAAGCAACTGGTTAGGACTATAAGTAACAGATAAATAGGCCACCTGCATCAGTAGAGAGACTTTCCATACCAGGAAGTCCCTATATGGATAAAATATAGCTTCATGAGAATGATTTCTAGTATTAGAAAGGACGAGGGATTAGGCAAATTCTTCTTGGCCTCAGATGGCAAGAGAGGAAGCAAATGGGACAAGTTGTGTTGAGGCTTATATAAGGGGAGCCTTTCAAATATTTTGAATTGTCTGGAAAAGGAATGGGATGCCTGGGGTAGCCATAGGTTCTCCCCTCAGTAGACATCTCCAAACAGATTTGAAATGAGCACTTACTTATCCACCATGTTATAGAGGGAACTCTCTTGTTCAAGCATGTGCTAATCTGGAAGACCTCCAAAGTCCCTTCCAGCCCTGAGGATGCTGAATTCACAGGGGTTATCTGGAGCTCAAATGAGATCATCTCCATTAAACCCTAGGGAGATGAGAGCAACAGTGATTACTTCAGCGACCAGGGTGGTTTCAAGGCCACTCTTGTCTCCCCTCCCCCCACCACTTAAGAGGACAGCTTGGTCTGGTGGGTCGCTATTCCTGCACCTTTAGGGGACTTTGGGAAGCTAGAAAGTCACCACCAGAGACCTGAGATTATAGTGGGAGGCAGAGAGACCTGGGTTCAGGTCCCAACTCTAAAATGTACTGTGCTTAAACTGGATTCAATCCCTCAACATCATCTTCATCATCGTCTCCCAAACTGGGCTCAAAGCTCCCCCAGGACAAGGATAACGTCTTGATCCCTGACACCCCATAGGGCCTACCACAGAGATAAGTAAACACTTATGTGCTCAGGAAACATCTCTTGGGTAACAAGTCTATAAAGCAAGAACAAAAGATCATGTTATTAGCTACACTGTATTTTCTCTGGATTGTTGCTTCAACTGGGGCTTTTACTTTCAAGAAGATGATCCGAGAGAATAATATGTTGTGAATAAGGTTTCACTGGATTCTCAATTCCTTCTACCAGATTTGAGAGACAGCATGGTGTAAGTGGAGAGGCCCTAAGACCTGAGGTCAGGAAGATCTAGATTCAATCTGTATCTTAGAAACTTACCAACTCAGTATGGCCCTGACCAAGTAAATCAACCCACCTCTGCCTCAGTTTCCTCATCTATAAAAGGAGGGAGTTGGATTCAGTGGTCTCCCTAAAGTCCCTTCCAACTATAAACATATGATTCTTTAAGAAGGAAGGAAATCAGTGGGGCCACTAGGTGGCACAGTGGATAGAGCACTGGCTCTGGAGTCAGGAGGACCTGAGTTCAAATCCAGCCTCAGACAATTTACACATACTAGCTGTGTGACCTTGGGTAAGTCACTTAACCCTCATTGCCCTTAAAAAATTTTTTTAATTAAAAAAAAGAAGGAAGGAAATCCATTTAGTAAATGCCTACTCTGTGCTAGGCACTATGTTCTTAATATTTCTATGCTATTAATTAAGTACTATTAATATTTCTATTTAAATCCACTCTCAGACACTTGACACTTACTAGGTGTGTGACCCTGGGCAAGTCACTTAACCGTCACTGCCCCACAAAAAAAGGATATTTCTATTTAATATCATAATTTATTTAATAACATTTGCTAAGCAAATATCTCATTTGATCCTCACAACAACCCTGGGAGTAAATGCTATCATTATCCCCATTTTACAGGTGATGAAACTGAGGCTAACCTTCATTAAGTAACTTGCTCAGGGTCATGCAGCTAGTAAGTATCTGAGGCAGGATTTTCATCCAGGTGTTAAGTGACTGGCTTAGGCTCATATGGTTAGTAAGTATCTGAAGCAAGACTTTGACTCAGGTATTCCTGACTCTAAGACCAGGGTTCTATCCACTGAGTCATCTAGCTGAGGACGAGAGGGAAGTAGTTGTTCCTAGGATCCAAAAGAAAACAAGCTGGTTTCAAAATTCATCTGCACCAGCTCCCAGACTAGAGCGCCCAAACTTCCCCTAGGGTTCATGGCACCTTGCTCCGCCACTCACCCTTGAGCCAAAAAACAGTTCCTGGGCCCCCGACACAGTCATGCCAACACCCAACAACCTAAATCCCAAAGGCAAGGAGAGCCAGACAGAGTTCCGGAAACCAGAAGCCAACCCTATGTTGTGGAAGCCCCATCTCTTAATTAGTTCTCTGTGATTTGCTAGACCTAAAAATGGATTGTTTTATTAAAGAGAACAAAACTCCTTTATCGGTGGAGGAAAAAAAAAAGAAGAAAAACCACACACAAGGGGAGGAGAGTTAGCCATGGCTAAGGGAATAATGCAGTTCTTGTGTCACCAGCCAACACTGCACAAAAGAGCAGTCTTGTCCATGGCAAGCTCTGGGAAACCACATACTTGTCTAGGGCCATTTAAGAGAGGAAGAATTCCCCCAGAGCTCAAGGGAACTCCTCAGGGGAGTGCTACTTGGTGCAGACGCCTGCTCCCTGATTCCCTGACTCATTTAATCCTAGGGCCTCCAGACCCAGAGCTGGTTCTTTCTCCCCACACACATACACACCCTCCAAAGTACGGCTTCAGTTAAGCCTTCTCCAATTGACTATTCTGTACAATCTCCAGAGGAGGAATGCTAAGCGATCGTTTATTTTTAACTTTTAGAGAGATGTTTAGATACGGGCATGCCACATGGGCGTCTAAACAAATCACATGGGACATGCTCTTGTATGATGCATCTACTTGTCTTTGTTTTCTAATGGAGGTTCTAGAGAAAAGAGTATGAAACCTCGAACGCTAGCTCTTTCACCAGTTCGCCATGTGTCACCTTGGACAAATCCATTCCCTTCTCAGGGCCTCAGGCTCCTCATTTGTAAAATGAGAGGGTTGGTGACTCTTAATGTTCTATGACTCACCTAATTTCTATTTTCCTTCTTTCCCATCTTTGGCTTCCCCCTCTCTCTCAGAAAGTGTGCCTTTGGAGAAATGGATTTGTTGTTTTCCCTTTGGCAATTGAGTGTCTACCTTCTGCTTAGCATTTCATAGATAAAGAAGTTCTGCTACATAAAATCCATGTGAACCAAGGGACGTCACCTGTCTCCTTTCCTCGTCTCGGTTTCTTCATCTTAGAAGCTGATGGTATTGGAATAAATGATCCGTAAGGTCCCCCTCTGACTCTGAACCAACATTGATTGGAGGCAGTGAAAAGAGTGTATGCTTACAATGAGCTTATCTCAAAAAGGTTTACTTGGCCCAGTGGGTTGGGAAATAGTTCCTTCCATCTTCTATCTCATGCCTTTTAACACAACCAGAAAATGTTCCCTCCTAGAACCCTAGTTTCCCTCAAAGCCCAGAGAGCTTGCTACCTCCTACACAAAGCCTTTCCAGATTATTCCCCCAAACCCCCAATTATTTGTGTTCTCTTCCACCTGCAATGATTTTGTATACCAGTATACCAACACTACCCATTGCCCAGTAATAGGTAAGTGTGTGTGAGCAAGGGCTTTTTCATTTTTATCTTTGAATCTCTAGCACAGTTCCAGGCACATTTTTTGCTCTTTGGCTTAGCCTGTGATCTCATAAAGAGGATACCCAATAAGGAACTTTGTCCTGTCTTACTGTCCTACAACCTCCAGTCTTAAAAGCCTGGGACACCTAGAGGTACTAGAGGACTAGTCCATGGTCACATAGTCAGTGTGTGGCAGAGACATGACTTGAACCCAGTTCCTCCTGACCCCAAGACTGGCAATGAAGTATAGACTGTTACACTATCAGAGAGAAGATGAGGAAAAGCTGGCGATTTTACTGAGGAAGACAAACTGTGCATAGATGTGTAGGAGACAAAATGATGGGTTGCACACCTCTCAAATCACACCAGCCAGCCCTGAATGTAGTGCTTATAATGTAGGGGGGTTTTGTTTGGTTTTGGTTTTGGTTTTGCGGGGCAATGAGGGTTAAGTGACTTGCCCAGGGTCACACAGCTGGTAAGAGTGAAGTGTCTGAGATCAGATTTGAACTCAGGTCCTCCTGAATCCAGGGCCGGTGCTTTATCCACTGCACCACCTAGCTGCCCCCTATAATGTAGTTTTAAGGGGGAAAAAGAAGAATGCAATTGGGAATTAGAAGAACTAAATATGAGCCCCAGATGAACCACTCCAATAGTACTGTGACTGTGGACAAGTCACATCACCTCTCAGAGACTCAGTTTCCTTATCTGTCAAATGGACACCATACTTAACTCCATTTCTGACCTCAGAAGGAAATAATTGATATAAAAGAACTATACAACTATCAACTGTTCTGATTATCCAGTGTTAGAATTTTTCTGGGGAAATGTCACATCATAACTGTTGTCTAGAGTTTGGATACCTTGATGGAAATGTAAGGTACAAGTCTTGTACTGGCATCCTTGGGTTAAAGTATAGGCATGGCTTAGTGACTTTTGGAGCATAGTTCCAAATTGCTTTTCAGGAAAAAAAAAATATGTATTATATCCCTTTCCAGCAAAGGGCTGTAGTCCCTTTCTGGGTTCCCAAAATGCACCATTTCTATCACCCTCCTATCGTACACCATACTGTACCTGCGAAGCCAAAGCAGGTCATTTTTACCTTCTCTTTGCCCTCTTCCTGAGACAACCATTTACACATCACACCACGTCCCGCACCCCACGAGGGTGATTCCTACCCCAGCAGGAAATATTCAGAGCCGAGACACATACAAGGTGCAGGGATTGGCTCAGATCTTCAAATATCCATATTCGGCAAGGTAGGAAAGAGTGTTCCCTGAGCTTACAGATGACTCAGAGAATTACAAGATATTAATGAAGACTAAAGATGCCTCAGGAGTCACCTAGCCCCGGAAGCTTCCTTTTATAGATGACAAAACTGCTACATGTTGATAGAAAGTGATTTTCCTGGGCAAATCACTTTGGGCATGGTGCTGAACCAAGAGTCCGGGTCTCCTAATTTTCCATTCAGCACCCGTTCTGCTGGAGCTACACTCTGTTGGCCAGTCATACTACTGATTAAAAAATAATAATAATAACAAAAGGTCCCATTCAAATGGTACAATGATAATTCCGCTGTCTGTGAAGTCAGGATACCTGGGTTCAAATCCCACTGCTGATATTAACTACTTTCTGTGACCTTGGGTAAGTCACTTTATCTCCAAGGGCTTCAGATCCCCACTCTGTCAAATTAGGATGTTGAATTAGAAGTCCCTCAAGGTCCCTTCCAACTCTGATTCTGGGGAATAAATCCCCTTAAAATTTGCAAAGCTCTCTCTCCACAACTATCCCACAGGGCGAATAGTAAAAGTATGAATAGCTTCATTTTACAGATGAGTAAACCAAGACTCTGAGAGATGATGTGATTTATGCACAGTCATGTGATATATAAGGGTCAGGGCCAAGCCTAAAAACCCAGGTCTTCTGCCTCCAAGTCCTCCACTCCTTTTATTATTCAGCAACACTTCTCACGTTGCTCCAAATTCATATTTGCAATTACCAGTAATCAAGAGAACTGTGATGCATCATGGAAAAAAATCCTGAACCTGAGAATTAGGAGAAACAGCTGTGTGAGCCTTGCCTGTCAAGTCACTGAACCTCTCCCAGCCTCAGTTTCCCCATTGGTGAAATTGAGATAACAATAATACCATTGAGAGGATCAAATGAGATAATGAACGTGAAGCATTTTGCAAACCCCCTAAAAGTACTGCATACACGTCAGCTCTTCTATATTTACACTACTACATGCCCAACAGAGTTGAAGACTATAGAAGCTAGACATCTGGGCTGACTACCATTTGTACATAAAAGTCATCAGGCTTGGGGCAGCTAGGTGGCACAGTGGATAAAGCACCAGCCCTGGATTCAGGAGGACCTGAGTTCAAATCCCACCTCAGACACTTGACACTTACTAGCTGTGTGACCCTGGGCAAGTCACTTAATCCTCATTGAGCTGCCACAAAAAAAAAGTCATCAGGCTTTAAAAAAAAAAAGTGGGGGAGGGGTGTGCCGGGAAGGGTACAGGATGTATATATGTATATATATACACACATAAATATATATGTTGTACATATATGATTTATTTAGGTCTTATTTATATAGCAATTATATTTAAACAAGTTTGTCATAAACATTATTTATATAAATTGATATGTATACATTATTTATAAAACAGTTATTTACCTGCATTTAAAAAAAGAAAGAAAACTGCCTATTGATTAAAAAAAAGAGGAAGGCTTTAAAATACTAAGTTATATGTATTAGAATATATCTAGGTATATCTAAATGTAATAACATAGAAAATATGCATTATATATGTCATATATGTGTGTGTATATCTATGTTTGATATATGTATAAAATTTAATTATATATCACAAATAAAATAAAAATAAAAAAGAACTGTCAGGGGCAATTAATAAGGCCTTGATAAGTGCTGAATTAAAGTTTGAAAATGTTTAAAAAAAAAAAAAGAGCTTTGACCCTAATACGTGCTCTAGGCTATCCTGGTCCCTAGCACTTCCATAACATCTTCCTGGAAGGTTTCTCCATGCCCACAGGCAGCATAGAATAATAGAATCAATGAGTCCAAGCATCCAAAGACCTGGGCTCTAGCTCCTGCTCTGACACAATGTGTGAATTCTGGGAACTTTCCCTGGCTGTCCCCTGTGCCTGGGATGTTCTCCCTCCTCATCACCATTTCCTGGTTTCCTTCAAGACCTAGCTAAAATTCCACCTTCTAATAGAAACCTTTTACCTTCTGATAAGTAGAAGGTCCCCTTAATTCCAGGACCTTCCCTCTGGTGATTACATCCTAACTGATCCTGTCTATATAGCTGCTGTACATAGTTGTTGGCATTTTTTCTGCCTTGTTGGACTGTGAGCTCCTTGAGAGCAAGGACCATTTTTTGCCTTTCTTTGTAGCCCAGTACTTAGCACAGTGCCTGGCACAAAGTAGTCACTTAAAAATGTCTATTGATGGATTGAAAACCTCTCTGGACACTGGCTTCTACATCTGTCAAATGGGCACCAGGTTGATTATGTGGCTCAAATGAGACCAAAGATGTGAGAGTAATTTACAAAATTTGTTCCAGTGTAAAGTTATTACTATTAACAAGACTTCAGACAATTCACTTATAAGGGCAGTGTGACATTGTGGATGAAGCAATGGATTGCCGAGATAGGAAGACCTGGGCTGAATCCTGCCTTAGGCACAAGCTCTGGGACTCTGGTTAAATCACTTAACAGTTCTGAGGCTTGGTTTCCTCATTTGTAAAATAAGAGAAAGGGGCTCAATGACCTTAAAGGTCCCTTCCAGTTCTAAATCAATGATCCTCTGATTCCCTCTCTCCCATAAAATGTAAGCTGCTTGAGAATAGGAACTGTCTCATTTTTGTCTTTACATACCCAGCACCTGCCACAGAGTCTTACTCATAGCAAGCATTTCATAAATGCTTAAATTTGAATTTTAGATGGATCAGGGAAAAGAACATTTAATTTGCCATCAAAGAACTTGGGTTCAAATACCAGCTCTACTACTTACTGTCTGCATGATTTGCACCAGAAACTCCACCTATGTGTGCCTCAGTTTCTTCATTGGTCAAAACGAAGTAGTTGACCCTTAAGGTCCTTCCATCTCCAAAATTATGCCCTGCTAAAAGTCCTCCTCCCAAATCCAAATTTCATAAAGCTATGTGCCTTTAATTTAACTCTTTATTTCCTCTGACAAGATGAAAGTGTTCTGTATTTGGCGTAGGAATGTACCAGTTCAACTCCAAACCCTTTACAATCTTCTTCAGATTACATAAAAAAAAAAATTGGTTCTCTCCATTTCCTTCCCAAAATAGGAAGGGGGAAATCCAGTACATCATTTTTGTCACATTGCTTGCCTGGTTTTAGGTCCATGAAATTGCTTCAAGTATAAGAAACATGGGACAGAAAAACAGATCTATCCATGCTTTCCCTCAATCAATCAAAAAGAAAGTGAAAGGCTTTATTACTGAGGGAAAGGCCTTTTAACTGTAACTGACTAAAAAAAAAATCTTCCTTCTTAGAGCAGGAGGCTACAATGGGAACAAATGACTTCTCCCCTAAAACTCCCTTTAAAAAAAAAAATAAGGAGGCAGCTAGGCAGCACAGTGGATAAAGCACCGGCCCTGGATTCAGAAGTACCTGAGTTCAAATCTGGCCTCAGACACTTGACACTTACTAGCTGTGTGACCCTGAGCAAGTCACTTAACTCCCATTGCCCTGCAAAAAAAAAAAAAAAGTAGCCCCAGAGTCATTTGAATAACCCAGCCCAGCTGCCAGAGGAAGATGGGGACTTAAAAGATAAGTGTTTAGGGAGCTGTGGTGGTATCCCTTTAAACCCCAGGCTCAGGAGGAAGTGGTAACAAAAGAAGAAAGCATACTTCCCAGGGAAGAGAGGGGGGTAATAGGACTGATTCAGTATAAACCAACATGGAATGTAAAAAGAGATTGATCTGAGTGGAACAAAAAGACAGTGTTCCTATAACCCCCTGGGGGAATCCTTCCTGTGTGAAGGCAGGGACTATAGGATCCATCAATACCCTGCTAAGGAAGAAGCTCTATAGAGCAAAGCTTCTTAAACTATGGGTCTCAACTTCATATAGGGTTGTATAACTTAATGTGGAATGTTGTGAAAAATTTGCAGTAAATATTTGATTTATATACCTATATACCCGGGGTTATGTAAAAATTTCTCAGGCAAAAAGGGGTCACGAGTGGAAAAAGTTTAAGAAGCCCTGCTGTAGAGTAACACCTCTACATAGTTCAACTGTTAAGGGCTGGTCCTCTTGGGAACGTGACTAGTGCCACCTGTTGAATTGTGGAAGAAATGTAGAAACCAGTAAAGGAGCAGTGCCCTAGGAGGCAGACCCACAGAAGATAGCAAAGCCTGCAATCAACTATTATCTCCTTCTGGAAAGCTACAGGAGTTAGCACCTGGGCAAAACCTATAAGAGAAAGAGGGCATGGCACAAAAAGGATCCAAAGAAGAGCACTTGGCTTCTTACAGTCTCATATATAAGTGACTCTTTTCTTTGTTCATTAATTTGTAAATAAAACTATTTTATTTACAGCTTTGTGAGCCTGGGTGCTTATAAGGTGGTCTAAGGGCTACTGTTGTGAGGAGTATCAAACATGGATATCAGATGACCTAGTCTGAGTAGGGGCAACAAATCAAAAAAGTAAAAGGTCCCTGAAGTGGGAAGAAGCTTTCAACACAAAGGTTACATAAATACCAATGCTGACAGATAACAATGGTAAGGATTAAACAGGTTCCTGGATACCTTCATAATACACTCTGTAGGATGAATAGTTTCCATAACTTCATAGTCTCTCCAAAAAAATCACTCCTTCATTTATAAAAAACAGTAGTCCTTTTCAAATGTTTCTTCCTTAGTTACCACTGTTTGGGTTCAACAATCCTTCTCAGAGCAAAGTGAAAGCTATAATTGATGCCTGAAGTTTGACTAAGAGGTTATAACCAAAAGGCCATTTGTGCAGAGGGAGGAAAGAAATAGAGCCAAAGGGCAGAAATTTCTGGTAGACAGATTTGGGGCCAATATCAAGACCTTTCTAGCTACCATATCTAGCCGACGACAGAACAGATTGTCTTCAGGGTTCACAAGATTATAGATTTAGAGGTGGAAGGGAACATAATCCAATCACCTCATTTTACAGATGAGGAAACTGAGGTTCAGAGATGTCAAAGCAAGCTTCTCCATGTCATCCAGGTAGCATGAACACAGGCCTGGTTCCTCTGAGGCCAAATCCACGGCTCATCCCATTACAGTATACCTCTCCATAGTGAGCTCTCCATTGCTGGAAGTGTTCCAGCTAGCACAAACCATCAGGAATGTAAAGGAGAATCTCACACTGAATTTGGTTTTAAACTGAACGATCTTTAATGTACCTTCCAGCCCTGAGCTTCTATGATTGGGAAGAGGCAAACGCAGTGATAGAAAAAAATGTA
Source organism: Dromiciops gliroides (assembly GCF_019393635.1). NCBI lineage: Eukaryota > Metazoa > Chordata > Mammalia > Microbiotheria > Microbiotheriidae > Dromiciops > Dromiciops gliroides. The sequence goes on from NC_057861.1 coordinate 709,793,818, forward strand.
GGGCAGCTAGGTGGCGCAGTGGATAAAGCACCGACCCTGGATTCAGGAAGACCTGAGTTCAAATCCAGCCTCAGACACTTGACACTTACTGTGTGACCCTGGGCAACCCTCATTGCCCCACAAAAACAAAACAAAACAAAATAGAAAATAGAAAAAAATGTAAATGCAATTGGCATATTGAAAGGGAATTTATACAAGTTGATGATGAGAGTTGAAAGAGAGAAGGGGAAAAATGAGTGGGAAATGATTCCCAAGGTCATGAACTTGTACAATCAGGTACACTTTACACAATGGATAGATATGAGCCTGAGGTTCCATCCTGCTCTCACATTGTGAGAGTCTGATTCTAAGTAAATGACATGTAAATCAAATAAACCTTTAAATGCACCAGGGAAGTTTGCCATCTAGAACAAGAAGGATTCACTGCAGTTTCGAAGTAAACAATCGGCCCCTAATTTATCCGATTTGAAAGCTAATTTTTTTGTATGTTAGGTTCTCTTAAGGCAGAACACACAACCTTAAGCCCTTTGTGATCCATAAAAGCTTTCAGAGTTTGTTAACTTATACCATTGAATATTAAAATGTTTTATAACATAGAGAACCTGAACACAAAATGCTTTCTAATTGCACTCAGTTGACTTTGGCATTCATCCTTCCCCAATCCCAACTAAGTCTGTGGCAATGGATCTGTAGAATCAAGAGAGACACTGTGGTATAACAGAGAAAGCAGACGGGTACCTGGAGGCAAGGAGACCAGAGTTCAAGTCCCACATGGGATGTTTGTCTGACCATGGGTTGGAATCTCTCTAGGCCTCTGTTTCCTTATCTGTAAAATGAGGGGTTGAACTAGATGACCTCTGGTTCCTGCCTGGTCTAAACCTGGGAGCCCAAGAATTGATCCAGGCTGAAAAAACTGCCTTGAAGACTATACACACTAGGAGCAAAGGGATATTTATTCAGACAAGAGATCCCAATTCTGGTATCAGTGGATACACAATTCATGTTTGATATCTGTAGTGAAAGTGGTTCCCTCATACCCCCTTTGGCTCATTCAGTTTGCATTCTGTTCTGCTTAAAAGGACATTGCTGAACCTTTGGGTCACATGAGCAACAAATGGAGGACTTTTCTCTGATCCCATTACCCCTTCAACCTCTCCAATACAAATTATGCACCAAAGAAAAAACAACTTAAACTGTCCGCATTAGTCTAGGGCACCCTGAATCCAAAAGAAGATTAAGTAAAAACCAAAAACCTTAAACTGGTGCTCACTGACCCTGAGCTCACTTCACACCTCTCCCCCACTTCCCATGCTATCAGTAATGAGGCTGCACTAGCAGATCCAAGGAACACAAGTTTACAACAAAATTCACCCCCCAACACACCCCAGTCCCCCCTCCCTCTTTTCAGTGCCATGGAGATTCCAGCTCCAGAGCATGGGAATTTGCCCTGGCTCTGAGAGCCAGCCAGCACAGCTGGAGACCTTCCAGAGCACAAATCTGCTGGGAGCCACAATTCCATAGCAGTAGAGTGTCAAAATTTTGAACTGCCAGTGATTGGATAAGCGACCCTGTAGCAATAGCCAGGTCAAAGAACTAAGGAACAGAGGGAATGGGATAAAACACCAAGTTTAAGCAGGAGGAGGGGTATGTAGCACTCTACTAAGCCTGAGGGTGAAAGTACAGCATCCAGCTGGGGCAAGCTTTGACCACCAAAAAGTCACTTGAGGCAGAGACCTCAGTTAGTGGACCCAGTGTTGGAGGAGGCTAAAATGCTTTGAGATATAGTCCTCAAAGAAACCATATTGTGAGAGAGGAAGGAGTCAGAAAATGAGCAATAGGGGGAAATGGGGGAGATGGAGAAGACAAAAATTATGAAAGATTTTGGGAAGGAGGAAACTCAAAAACTTTGAACATAAGCAGATAAATCAGGGAAAACAGTAACAGCAAAGGAAATATGACCTCTAGATGTGGTAAACAAGTTCATGAATCTATGAATAAATATTGTAAAACATAGGAAAATTATGAAAGACTTGATGAGGGGCAGCTAGGTGGCACAGTGGATAGAGCACCGGCCCTGGAGTCAGGAGTACCTGGGTTCAAATCTGGCCTCAAACACTTAACACTTACTACCTGTGTGACCCTGGGCAAGTTACTTAACCCCAATTGCCTCACTAAAAAAAAAAGAAGAAAGAAAGACTTGATGAGACATAGAACCCTGTGAAATTTGGGGGAAACATGGCACCACAACAAACTGCCCTGAGTGGCTCAAAAAAGAAATGACAATTATAAAAGTAGTATTTATGGCTTGCACAGCAAAAATAATGGACAGAATATAAAAACGGTAATCTGCAATGGTGAGCCTCATCAAAGAAGCAAAAGAGAGAACAAGAGATTGGGAAGGCAAACACACAGAAGTGAATGACAATCTAGGAGAAGCAAAAAAAACAATAACATTAAAAGAAATTATGCTCACTAGGCATGCAAAACAGTGATCTTAAAGACAGAATGAACAGAGACAACCTAAGGACTATAGGTCTCCCAAAAGAAGAAAACAGGACCAAAAAAAAACCTTAATGCTATAATGTAAAAAATAATAGAACTGCCCAGAACTTCTAAACACAAAAGATGAAATGCCAATTGAAAGAATTTATAGATCACCTCCAGAAAAATCCAAGGCTGCAAACTTCAAAACACATGGAACTCAGTATTTGACAAAAACTGCTGGGAAAACTGGAAGACAGTATGGCAGAAATTAGGCATAGACCAACATCTTACACCTTATACTAAAATAAGGTCAAAATGGATACACGATTTAGACATAAGAGATAATACCATAGGTAAATTAGGAGAGAAAGGAATAGTCTACCTATCAGATCTTTGGAAAGGAAAACAGTTTATGACCAAACAAGAGATAGAGTATATTATAAAATGCAAAATGGATGATTGTGATTATATTAAATTTAAAAAATTTTGTACAAACAGAAGCAATGCATCCAAAATTAGAAGGGAGGCAGAAAGCTGGGAAACAATTTTTGTGGCCAGTATTTCTGATAAAGGCCTCATCTCTAAAATATATAGGGAACTAAATCAAATTTATAAGAATCCAAGTCATTCCCCAATTGAGAAATGGTCAAAGGATATGAACCGGCAGTTTTCTGATGAAGAAACCAAAGCTATCTATTCCCATATGAAAAAATGCTCTAAATCTCTAATGATTAGAGAGATGCAAATTAAAACAACTCTGAGGTACCACCTGACACCTATCAGATTGGCTAAAATGACAAAAAAGGAAAATAATAAATGTTGGAGAAGCTGTGGGAAAATTGGAACACTAATGCATTGTTGGTGGAGCTGTGAACTGATCCAACCATTCTGGAGAGCAATTTGGAATTATGCCCAAAGGGCGATAAAGCTGTGTATACCATTTGACCCAACAATACCACTTTTAGGTCTTTTTCCCAAAGAAATCATGGAAGGGGGAAAGGGACCCACATGTACAAAAATATTTATAGCTGCTCTTTATGTGGTGGCAAGGAATTGGAAGTTGAGGGGATGCCCATCAATTGGGGAATGGCTGGACAAGTTGTGGTATATGAATACAATGGAATACTATTGTGCTGTAAGAAATGATGAGCAGGAGGAGTTCAGAGAAACCTGGAGGGTCTTGCGTGAGCTGATGATGAGTGAGATGAGCAGAACCAGAAGAACATTGTACACAGTATCATCAACATTGAGTATTGATCTACTGTGATGGACTATATTCTTCTCACCAATGCAATGGTACAGAAGAGTTCCAGGGAACTCATGATAGAAGAGGATCTCCAAATCCAGGGGAAAGAAAAAAACTGTGGAGTATAGATGATGAATGAACCATACTATTTCTTTTGTTTTTAGTGCTGTTGTTTTTTTTTTCTATTTTGAGGTTTTTCATCATTGCTCTGATTTTTTCTCTTATAACAGGACTAATGCAGAAATAGGATTAATGTTATTATGTGTATATATGTGTGTATATATATATGTATATGTATATAGATATATAGATATATAGATATAATCTATACCAGATTACCTGCTGTCTAGGAGAGGGGGGAGGGAGGGGAGGGAGGGAGAAAAATCTGAAATTGTAAAGCTTGTATAAACAAAAGTTGAGAACTATCTTTACATGTAACGGAAAAAATAAAATACCTTATATGTAAAAACAAAAAAAACCCACATCTTGGTTAAATTTAACTATCCAATTCAGAAACAAGACGTTCTGCAAGTGATAAGGAGAAATATCTTCATATATAAAGAAAAGGAAATTCAAATAATGCAAGACTATTCTGAAATTTCAATAAAATATAGGAGGGAATGGAATAAAGTATTCCAAAAAGCAACAGAATTCAAGATACAGCCCAGGATAACCTACCCTGCAAATCTGTTTAACCCTGCATTTTAAAAAATGGATGTTCAATAATAAAGAGGGATTTGAAATATTTTCAGAAAGAAACAAACACAAAAGAGAGTACTTGCTTCTCAAACATCCTAAACAGCAGAAATGCAGGAGAGGGTGAATAAATGCAGCAGGTAAGGACATCAACATCAACAGAGTGACAGCATTGAGACCAATAAAAGAATTCTTTCTAAATCTACACAAGGAAACAGGGGTGAAGATGGAAATCTGGTAGATGTGGCAGTGATGAGACATACAGAGAACATTATAGACAGATCCTGGTGACACCATTCTCAATTAACTACTTCAATGATAGGAGTTCCCACACTGCTGAAATCATAGTTTCTCCAAAAAAAAAAAATAGTATTCATAGGGTGATGGGTTTTTTTGTGAACCAAGGCAATGTGTCTGAAAGCTTTTATAAACCTTATTAAAACACTACATAAATGTTTGTTATTACTACTATTTAATCCATGATACCATAAACTTCATTTAATAGCTATGCTTGATGATTTTAACTGCAATAACTACAATCTATTATATTTTAATTATATATGTGTGTTTTATATATAGCTATATGTGTTTTTACTTACATATTTGTAATATATAACATATTTATATGGACATCACATATTAAGATTTACAAAATATTTTACATACTTTATCTCATCTGCCCCTTATAGCCTGGTATAGTGGAAAAGGAGATGGAAGATCTGGGTTCAAATACCAGTTCTGCTACTCATTGCCAGTGGGACCCCAAGCAAATTCCTTAACTTCTCTGGTCTCCGTTTCCTTATCTGTAAACTGAGGAGGATTGGGGGAGAAGGGAACTGTATCCCTTCTAGCTAAAGTCCTTTCCAGGGGTCCCTTTCAGCCCTGAACCTATATTCTATTACAGGTATTACTACTTATTTCACTCTGAGCTGAGGCTCAGAGTTTAAACAACTTGACAAGTTAGTAAGCTTCCAAGGTAGGATTTGAAAACAAGTCTTTCCTGATTTCAAGTTTATTGCTCTTCACTATGGATCATGTTGATTTTCTTTGATGATAGCCCCTTAGGGAACACCATTGGAAAGCCCTTCCACTAAAGAGTCAATTGTTGGTCCTCTCCTTCCATTCAAATGAGAGACCTGGCAGTAAACTGGATGAATTCAGCCTAATGTTCCCTCATTTGGAGATATCATAAAGAGACCAACGACTACAAAAACTCATTAGGGAGAAGTAATTGGACTCCCTCGGTTTGGCCCCAAGGAATAGAGCTGGAAACAATGGAAGAGGCAAATGTGGTTTCCATAGCAGGGAAAAACTCCCGATAGGAATTGTCCCAAAATAGGACGGCTTGCTTCTGGAAGTGGTGGGTATTAACACATGGGAGGCCTTCAAGAGGAAGGGGCTGATCACTTATTGGGCATTCTTTTTTGGAGAGAGATTGGACTAGACAGGCAATAAGGTCTCTTCAGTTCTGAGATTTTGTGATTTTCCTTCAGACCTTCATGAAAGTTTAAATCTAACTATGTCATCCCTGACTCAATAACCTCCAGTGGCTTCCTATTGCCTCCAGAATCAAATATAAAGTTCCTCATAATTCCCCTCCACATCCTCTACAATGCAGCCAGACCAGTCTATTTCCTGTTCATCACACAAGAACTCCCATCTCCCATCTCCACACCTTTGTACTAACTGTGCCCCTTACCCTAGAACGCTCTCCTTTCTCACCAACGCCTCTCAAAATTCCTCACTTCCTTCAAGGATCAGCTCAAATGCCACCTTCTCCAGGAGGTCTTTTTCAGTCACTAGCACCTTCCTCTCTCCTCAGTATGTACCTTATATATAATTAGGTACATGTTGCTTTTTTCCATTGGAATGTAAGCCCCTATTTATGCTTTTCCTTTGTATTCTCAGCACTTAGCATGATGCCTGGCATACAGTAATAAATGCTTGTTGCTTGACTAACTGATATGAATTGGCCTTTCTTCTTTTTTTCACCCTCCCATGGCTGACTTTAATTGAATAGGAATCTAACACAGACAAAATAAATTCAGGTTACAACCTTTTCAAAGCAGAAGCAAGTGTCTCAGACCTAATAGGATATGACCCAGATGGCAAAGTAAATAACATCCTTAGGTCCAATAAGTTGACAACACCCAAGTTAGAGCACTGAACCAGGAGTCAGGAAGACCCGAATTCAAATCTTGCCTCAGATACTTACTAGTTGGGTGATCCTAGGCAAGTCTCTTAACCTTTTGAAACTTCAGTTTCCTTATCCACAAAATGCATAATAACACCTGCCTCTCAAGGTTGTTGTGAGACTCAAACAAGATAACATACTAAACCAAAGCCTAGATAAACGCTAGCTATTCTCTGTGTACCTAGTGCCTTGTTCATACAGGGCGGATTAATGAATGTTTGTTGAATTGAATTGAATTTAGCCTGGAAGAGGCTTGAGAACAGCATTTGGGGAAGAGTTTTCACTACACCAATATGAATTTGCATTTCCCCATCCAGATGGGATTAAAGGTCTATTAAGTCACTTAGGCCATAAGAGCGCATGGCTTTGCACCAAATCCTCCTCCAGCCCTCTTACCATGTGCTGACAAGGCTCACACAAATACAAAAGGATCCAAGGCATTGCAAGTCACATTCCCATAGCTCTCTGAGAGCTCTCAGGTGTGTAGACCTGGTGGTTGTGTCCAAAGGGAACTCATCTTCTCTGTCACATCTCCAATGTGTCACATTAGCATGGAGCTAAAAGTTGGGAGACCGGGTCCCACCCCTGGCTCTGCAGTCGCCCACTAACTTGATGCCCTCAGACAAGATACTTCCTTTCACTGGGCCTCAGCTTCCTTAATAAATCAATCAACAATAATGTATTAAGTACCTACTATGTACTAAGGAGATTCTAAGTTCTAGGGATGATGACAAAAAGCAAATTAAGGAGCTTACCCCAGGGGAAAAAAATGAAGGAGTTGACCTAAGGTTTTTCCAACTCAGTAACTCTGCTCCTACTTCAAGACAGGTCCTAATTTATTTATAGTTTGCTTATACACAGATATGAGGATATGAGAAGGACTTAAGCCTCCCAGATCTACCACCTATTCAATTTTCAGTAAGAGTCAACATGGGGGCGGCTAGATAGCACAGTGGATAAAGCACCGGCCCTGGATTCAGGAGTACCTGAGTTCAAATCCGGCCTCAGACACTTGACACTTACTAGCTGTGTGACCCTGGGCAAGTCACTTAACCCCCATTGCCCCGCAAAAAAAAAAAAAAAGTGGAACATTAAAAAAAAAAAGTCAACATGGATGATATCAAGTAGAACTCAAATAGAAACAGGAAGCATTAACCCATACAATAAGGATCACTGTGGGTCATGTATTGACTCAGAAAACCATATATTAACATCATATTTTATTGTGTTTTATTTATTTTATTATTTTCTAATTACATTTTAATCTGTTTCTGGTCACCCTCAGGAGTGTTGCCAGCCAGCCACAACAGCCCCTGTCTGACATGTTTGTTCTACACAACCCCACATTTGATCCCTGGCCTCAACACAGAGAGGGATAATTCCTCCCTCTTTATCGGGGAAGATAAGGACAGTCATATAATATGGGAGAGAGAAGAGAGGGGAATTCTTTGGGCCTCTTTGCCTTCTCTTCCAAGTGGGAAACCGGCATGTTCTTTAGAGGCACAGGTGAAGATATGGAATATCTACAATATTGTGTTCATTTCTAGATATCATATTTTAGAGAAGCCATTGATAAACTGAAGGACGTCCAATGTAAGGCAACTAGGACGGTAAGGAACCTTAAGATAACATGATATGGAGTTTGTTTTGAAATTACTTGGGACAGCTAGGTAGCGCAGTAGATAGAGCACCAGCCCTGGATTCAGGAGTACCTGAGTTCAAATCCAGCCTCAGACGTTTAACACTTACTAGCTGTGTGATCCTGGGCAAGTCACTTAACCCCAATTGCCTCACTAAAAAAAAAAAAGAAATGACTTGGCATATTCTCTTTTTTATGCTGGAAAAAAATATCAATGTACCACACAGAAAAGAAAGAGATTATTTGTAAAACCACAAATATCTATTGTATTCAGCTTGCTACTTTTGAGATATAGAATAAATTTAACATATTGCTTTCAAAGCTGACCTGCTTGTCTGTGCTTCCTTCTGAACGTCTGTTCTCTCCTGGCCATTTTTTAAATGTTTCAATGATCCGAGTTTCTTCTCTTTTGGAGTGAGGTAGGGGAGACACTATAGCTAATTGCCTTCTCCTTCCTTTAGCCCCTTCCTCTTGCCCCATGAAAGAAAAATTCTATCTTTGTAACAAATAAGTATAGTCAAGCAAAATAATCCACCCATTTGGCATGTCCCAAAATGCATGTCTCCTTCTGCACATTGAGGGCATTACCTCAAGAGGTTGGTGGCTATCATCAGTGCCCTACAGTTGTGGTCAGTCAAGAAGACAAAAGACAAGCAACTCTGTACCAACAATATACAAACAGTGTAAATGGAAGATGATGGTCATGAAGTGGACTGGGAAAGACCTCTTGCAGAAGGCGGGGTTTAAAGGAGAGTAGGGAAGCCTGCAGGCATGAGTGAGGAAGGATGGCATTCAAGTCATGGAGACAGCCAATAAAAAAGTATGGTGTAGAAGGAGATTCTTTAACACATCTGGGATGGAATTGGCCTCTGAAGTTTGTTCCATATCTGGGATTCTATGACTCTTGAGAGGCAATTTGTTGCAATATTAAGAGCATCAAATTTAGAAACAGAGAGCCTAAGTTCAAATTCAGACTCTGCATTTACTCTTTTATAGTCCAGCTTTCTCCCCTCTCTTGGCCTCCATAATCTTGTCTGTAAAATGGGAATGTGGACTAGAAGATCTCAAAGGTCTCTCACAGATTTAACAATAGAAACAGCAAATCATATTCATAGAGGGACTTAAAGTATTCGAATCACTTGACAGATCTTACCTCATCTGATCCTGTAGAATCCTGCTTTTTCTCATGAACCTTTGATCTCTCCCTACTCCCTTCTAATCTGCCTACAAAATTCCTCAAGTTCCCCCAGCCCTAAAAAAGCTTTTCCCTTCTATCCCAACCAGCTACTCTCCCTTTCCTTCTTGGCCCTTTGCCTGCTGAAGTCAACCCAAAGTGTCTACTCTTCACCACCAACCCTCACCTAAGCCCCTTGCAGACTGATTCCTGTACCCACCACTCAACTGAAACTGATCTCCCAAAGGTCCCCAGTGACCTACTTGCTGATTCCAATTATCTTTTTCTCAGTTATCATCCTTGCAACATTTATCAATCTAGCATTTATAGTATTTGACACAGTTGACTCCCCCATCCTCGTAAACACTTTGCCCTTGTGAGGTAGGTAATATAATCACCATGCCCATTTTACAGATGAGGAAAGTGAGACTGAAAGATAAGGAATCTGCCCAGGGTTGCATAGCTGGTAATCTGGGGCAAGATTCAAACTCAGGTCTCCAGCCTTTGCTAGAATTGCTGTCTCCAAACTTCTGGTCTTGTGATCTTTACATGACCCTGTGTTGCCTCCTCCTTGAAGGTAGACCTCGTCTCTGTGTCCCATATAGCCACCTGCGAATAGGAGTGTCATCCTACAGACAGCCAAGGAATCCTTAGCAGTAGAGAGTTAGGGACAGAGAACAGAGTGGGCTCCAAAGTACATGCCTAGAAATAAGCATTGCAACAGATGGGGAAAGGAAAGAGCTTCAGAGCTCAGGAAGGAGGAGGTAAGCTACTGGGCTGGGTGCTGAGAGTTGCAAAGCAAGGCTAAACCTGGGAAAACGTGGGGAGCTTAGCAATTAAAGCAGAGGATTTGCTCAGCAATCTTTTTTTTTTTTCAGCAATCTTAAAAGAAAAAAAATCCAGGCAATTCTAGGCCCAGCAACTTGAAGTTGGTAGAGGACTGATAAAAGATGAGAGGGGGTGATTGGGAACAAATATCCATAGGAATTCACGGCTCTGCTTGCCAGCAGCAGAAAAGAAATGAAAGGTAATGAAGACCATATTTGGCTTGGCCTGAGTGCACTCCAGTGATTGGGAGACTGGCAAATGAGAGGCGTGGGAGATCAGAGAGGACTCAGTTTGATGGCAGGGAAGGCAGAGAGAAGCACAGGGCTGGCCCACTGCTCAAAAATCCCCATCTAATGCTGAACGCACTGTGGGTAAGAAGCTGAGTCGTTGAAAAGATGACAGAATCCCTGCCCTCCCACACCAGAGGGTGAGTGGACACCATCAGTGACCTCTCCGATAGCCGTGACAATAAAAGGCATGCATATCTATCCGGTGATTCACCATTTACAACGTGCCTTTGTTTATATGAGCTTGTTTAAGCCTTTTAAAGGTCCTGGTAGGTATTAAGCTGATTTCATAGTTAATGTTTGCAGGAATCCAGTGACATCATCATAGAAACACAGATTTAGAGCTGGAAAACAGCGTAGAGATTGTCTAATCCAACCTCCTCGTTTTAGAGTCCTAGAGGGGTCAAATGATTTGCCTAAAGTCACACAGCAAGAGGTGAAATTTTAACCCAAGTCCTCTGACTCCAAAGAAAGATCCAAAATGATCCTGCTACTAGACCAGACTCCCTCTCCTCACCCAAAGTCAAATGGCTAGTTAGTCACCAGGAGAAAGCTTCCTAACTCCCTAACTTAAAATTAAGCCCCCAAGCACTTTGGTTTCTAACAGCCCGAGGTCCTGTGTTCTCTCCAAGGGAACAAGCATTTATTAAACACTTCCTGTGTGCCAGTTAAACTGAGGGAAGACAACACAACTCCTTCCCTCAGTGCCTGGGGCCTCTTCACCCCAGAACTTCCCTCTACCATATAGGCCCCCTCCTCCATTGAGGAATCTCCACTTTGGGTAGGGGCCCAGATTGGACAAACTTCCCCCCCCTCAACTTTGCTTCTGATTTCCCAGACTTTGACACCATGCTGGGATCCATCTCCCCCCCACCCCACCCCACCACTTTTGCTTCCTTTTCGTGTGTTATTGGAACCAGAGTCAGACCAGGGCTTTCAAGTTCAGTTTGTGACACATGAGCAATGTGATCATAGACAAGTCATTTAACCACCTAGGGCCCTCCCCCCAATAAAACTGCTTCCCCTAAAGGTCAGAGTGACAATCAAATGAGATAATATGGGAGAAAGCATGTACATGTCGGCTTCTATGACTAATTCCCAGTCTGGAGAATACAAGTGAATGGGCTGGAGGATGATGTCTGTAGGAGGGTATTTCAGAGGTTGGGAGCATGGGGCTCTGTACAGAGGATGCTCATTGATGGAAGAGATAAAAAGTTTAGATGAAACACCTCCTTACCCTCATCAAGCTTATAGTCTAGTCGTATTTCTTAAGTCTCCCCAAGTTACTGGGTACATGCATGATTCACTTGCTCTCTCCTTGATGTCTTGTGATTTTATCAGAAGCTTCCAGAGTAAATACTCCCTCTACCATTGAGGAATCCATCTTTAACTTAGAATCTAGAGCAGGAAAGCTCCTCAGAGGCCATCTAGTCTAAGCAGTTCATTCTCCTGATGAGGAAAGTGTGACTTTGGGAGGGTTAAGTGACTTCCTCACAGGTAGTAGACACCAGAAACAGGATTTAAACCCAGGTCCTTGGAAACCATAACCAATAGCTTTTTTCTACTGTGTGGGAGCACTGGGTGGTTAAGTGATGGTCACACTGCTCATGTGTGTCAGAGACTAGACTTGAGAGCCCAGGTCTTTCAGACTCTCAAGGCTAGCTCTCTCTAGCCACTAAACAAGGATGCTTCAGGAGGTAGCTAATAAAGTCATTATCAACCTCATTTTGCAGATGAGAAATCTTAGGCTCAAACACTGTTTAGACGCACAGTAGTTTAGTATATGTCTTGGGCAGGAGCCCACCCCAGGTCTAATCAATAAACTTAATCAATAAGCATTTCTTTTGGGGGGGCAGGGCAGTTGGGTTAAGTGACTTGCCCAGGGTCACACAGCTAGTAAATGATAAGTGTCTGAAGCCGAATTTGAATTCAGGTCCTCCTAACTCCAGTGCCGGTGCTCTATCCACTGCGCCACCTAGCTGCCCTCAATAAGCATTTCTTAAGGAAATAAAATACATCAGGCAACATACTTGCTGCTGGGCATAAATAATAAACCAATCCCTGTCCTCAAGGAGATCACATTCTACACAGCTCAAGTTTAAGTAGAGTACTCTTGCCAGCAGGCCCAATGGTGGCAGCTCTCCAACAGCCCTGGTCTGCACAAGTGATTAGCATCAGAAAGCCACCTGAAAAAGGGGACGCTCATCCCAGTAACTCTTCCTCTCTCACCCCAACACTACAATTTCCTGCCTCATTCTTCCCCTCTAAATCAAACACCTTGTAGATGAAAGATTTCTTGCCAGTTAGTTCCAGGCCAGCCAGGCCACAAGAAGAGAGTGAATGGGAGTGGTTTTGAGAGTTTGGGTTTTGGTTTTTTTTTTTTTTTTTTAACAAGGAGAGATTTACTAACCCTGCATTTCAAAGCCCAGCTGGTTCCTGTATGCTAATACAAAGGGATTAGCTGCTTGGCTTAAAGCCCATACCTTCTCAGTAGACTTCACAAGAGAGCAGGCTAAGCCCAGGAAGAAAGGTTCCTTCTGCTGGCAGGTCCTCATTAGGAAACATCCCCCAGTGAAGAGCTCAGTCCTGAGGAAAGGAGAGATGAGCCAAGAGTGCTCTGCAGGGGTAGCCCACAGAAAGGCCCACAAGTAAAAAAAACAAATCTTCCTCCTTCCCCTCTCCACCCAGTAGCGGCTGTGGCCCTCCCAGCTCAGGCCTTCCTTAACTCTCTCAAACATGGAGCAGGACAAAAGAAAAACATTCAACCGCACGAAGGCATTAGGGACCCCTCACCTTAGAGATGGTTCGCATTTCTTAAGAAGACCTCAGGAAGGGGCAGCTAGATGGCGCAGTGGATAGAGCACTGACCCTGGAGTCAGGAGAACCTGAGTTCAAATCCGGCCTCAGACACTTAACACTTACTGGCTGTGTGACCCTGGACAAATCACTTAATCCCAATTGCCCCCCCCAAAAAAAAAAAGAAGACCTCAAGAAGACCAAGTTTAACCCCCAAAGAATAAATGTTAAGTTAATGGTGGAATTCCCCTTGTGTCTCTTTTCCCCAAGGGAGGGATCCTTCTCTTCCCCAAACTAACAAATCCTTTCCTGCTACTTACTAAATAATTCTCATTCAGAGTTTGGTAGAAGCATAGAATTAGAAATCGAAGGGACCTTTGATTGTCATCTAGTCCAGCTTCCTCATTGTACAGATGGGGGAAACAGGGATTCAGAGAGGTTAAAGTGAATTGCCCAAGGTCATACAGGCAGTTAGTTGACAGAGGCAGGATTTGAACCCTCATCTTCTGATTCTAAATCCAGTGCTCCGTGATAATAAGCTATATAATATCACTGGTGGGTATTGTGGTGTATGATCATCTCATTCAAACATTCCCTTATTGTGTCTTTCTTGCTTATATTTACCTAACATTCTTGAGGAATGGATTCCTCTGGTCATTTACTATTTGGTGAGTAACATTCTCTACCTATTACTTATCCCCTTCTACTTCTAATTTTTATGATCCAGTCCATTCTCTTCCTATTATTCAAGGCTAGTCCCAGATCTATTAACGATGGCCTCTCTATCCACCATGTCTTCTTCATCCATTTGTTGTTGTTTTTCTATGTGGATTACTAAGCTGATCCCTTTTGAGTGGCCATGGACTTCACTGAGGAAACTTGATATGTTGTCCATAAAAGAAGATCTGGAGGCCCTCATCATCTAAAGAATTTTTTTCTTCTGTTTCAACTTTACACAGTACATCCTCTATAATAATAGTAAAAAATGTTGAAAAGCATTTATCTCCCTCAGTCAATATTGAAAGACTTTCAAAAAGAGCTAGCTTCTCTGCGATTGCATCTATCCAGGAATCAAGCTTGTATTATTTTAACATATGCACAGTCAGATACCTGGAAGTCAAACACTTAAAAAAACCAAAAAACATACCAGGACCATGTATTCTTATGCATCTTTCAGTCGATTATGTAATTGAAGAGAGAAAAATGATTTGTGAAACCCAGCCTGTTACCATCCCATTTTTCATCAAGGAAACCCTTGGTATATGCATAATGCATTTTCATAAAGATTTGATAGAAATGAAAAGAAAGCATAAAATCTGTAAGTCATTGATATCATCTCAGAAGTCTTTTTTGAAGACAGGAAAAATTTTTTCCACTTTTCCATTATTGTTGGATTTTCTCTTCCTTCTTTGAGATATCTTGAAATCAGTGCCATCAAAGAAAGCTGTGTTCCCTCTAGTAGATTTCATCTGTGTATAACTGCTCCAGCCCCATTTGGTCTTCCCAATTTTATCTCAAATGCTCTTTCTACTTCTCATTTAGCCAGCACAATGGGTAATGGTGTTAGTTCTACTGTCATTGACAATGAGAATAGATCACAATGAGAATAGATTGCTATAGAAATGCCAGTAGATTTATTACAGTTTGGGCTCTATTTTCCAGTTTCATCTAAAAATTCTCTTGGGATTATTTGGTTTACTTGGGTCACATGCTAAATTTTCTCCTACCTTGTTTTTCTTCCATTGTTTATCATTGTTTTGAAAGGTGTTACTTATTATAACCACTCCACCACCACCGGTTTTACAAACAGTTTTGTACTTTAAACCAGTGTTATCCTTCTGTTGCATGTTTCAGCAAAACTGGATGATTACAACTCCCTGAAGTGATTTCTGGGGCCTTCTTGGATCAACAGTTTTCTGTCACTTAAACTTTATCTAAGAGAGGCTGCTATTCAAAGTCAATGTCTTTACCTTGACCCATTTCCAATTTCTCAGCATCATCAGCATATTTTAATAGGTTGCACTGGCACTGTTATATTTGTATAAAGTGTCTTCTTGTTTTTATCATTTCTCCTAATTTGATTTTTACTGTGACCTTTACTCTAAACAGTTAAGGGGCTGAAAGCATATGTCAGTAATATTTATTAAGTGTCAGGCATTGTGCTAAGTGCTGGGGATATAATTTATAAAAAGAAAGACTACCTGCCCTCAACAAGCTTACAATTTAAAGAGAGAAGCAACATACAAAAGGAAGCAGGAAAACAAGGAGGAGGAACAGGATACCAGAGAGTACTCAGAGCAGGGGCATCTTGTTTCCTGGATTAGAGTTGAAACCAGGAAGGGTAGCAGATGCAAAGTGGAGTGATCTGAGAGTAGTTTCTGCCTCCTATAAAGGAAGACATGCTACCCTCCATTCCTCTAAATAAAGGAGAAAGGAGATAGTAATCTATAATCAACAGTTATTTCTTGCCCATCAAGATTGAGTCAATTTCATTTTTTGTGATATTTTTCAGTACTTTATATGTCTGATACGTTATCACTCGGGCATCTAGGTGGTGCAGTGGATAGAGCCTGCGGTCAAGATGACCCAAGTTCAAATCTCACCTCAGACACTTACTAGATGTGTGACCCTGGGCAAGTCACTTAACCCCAATTGCCTTAAAAATCTGGGACCATCTCCAGTTATCCTGATACATATCTTGCCACTGGACCCAGATGGCTCAGTGAGGTTGGTGACCTTGCACAGCCCTCCTTCACTTAAAATCCAGTGCAGTGCAAAGTCACAACATCACCCCGATGTTATGGCCCTCTTCAAAAACAAAGGACAAACAACAACCTTATGCCTCAGACTTTGTATACCCTTTTCTTGAATAGTGTATTCAAAAGGTCTCTGAGTAGTCTATAAATCTTTGATCTCTTCCATTTGTTATTCTTGAACCATATTTTCCATGTATTTTTGCATTCTCCTTTGTATATACCTTTGTCCTGAAGTTTGCATTTATCAAGTTATATGTTGACTTGGTATGCAGAATTTTGTCAAAATCTTCATATTTTTTTTTACTTCATCATCTGCAAAAGGGGGTTCGAACAGAAGGACTTTATGGTCCTATCTAGTTCTTAATCAATGATCCAATGTTTATATATTAGCTGAAATTATCTTCCTGGTAGTCTTTTTGCTTCTGTTCATCACAAGAAATGCAAGAGAAAATGACACAGTGTGCTGGCATGCTGTGAAAATACACTCTCAATACATAATGAAACCAACTTTCTCTTCAAAGAAAATTAGCACAACATCCTTACATTAAAACTCAATTTCTTTGTGTCTTCTGATTTCAATTATATAAGACTGTCAATACTAATGTTCTTCTATCCCTTCAGGAATATTTGTTATTGTCTCCGCTGTTAGAATGTAAGCTCTTTGAGAGTAAGGGCTGTTTTATTTGTCTATGTTGCCCTGGTGACTAGCACAGTGGCTGGCATATAGTAGGTACTTAATAAATGTTTGTTGCTTGATTAATTATAAAATGGTCACATTTTTCATCAAGGAAACCCTTGGTATGTGTGTGTGTATATGTATATGTATATGTATATATATATATATACATATATTTAACATTCTCACAAAAATTTAATAGACATAAATACTAGGAATTTCTAGATGGGCTGAAACCTATGATCCTTAGCACACTCTACTTCCTTTTTTGCTTCTTCACTACTAGCTTCACAGGCTACAGAATGAGTTTTCATTTTTCTTTGATTTGTGGGTCACCATGACTGAAGAATTCATCCCCTCGGGGAACCAGCTTATTAATGATGTCCCTCTCAGTACTTAGCTAGGCAATCATCAAAGGGGACAATGCTCAAAGCTTTTTTAGCTTCACAAAAACTGTCAAGACTTACCCTACACTGGCATAACTTTTAAGACCCCATTAAGAACTTTAAAACACAGTGACAGGGCAGCTAGGTGGCACAGTGGATAAAGCACCAGCCCTGGATTCAGGAGCACCTGAGTTCAAATCCGGCCTCAGACACTTGACACTTACTAGCTGTGTGACCCTGGGCAAGTCACTTAACCCCCATTGCCCCGCAAAAAAGAAAAAAAAAACCACAGTGACTCACTAGAACAGAAACCCTAAGAAGGCTGAGCTTATAATAGAATGAGGCAATAGGTGGTTTGGGGGATAGAGAGCTACACCTGGAGTCAGTAAGATCTGAGTTCCATCTGGCCTCAAAAATTTATTAGCTGTGTGACCCTGGGCAAGTCACTTTACCTCTTTTTGCTTTAGTTTCCTCATCTATAAAATGGAAATACTTATAGCATTGACCTCACAGGGTTGTTGAGGGAGAGAAATAAGATAATATTTGTAAAGTACTTTACAAACCTTGAAACTCTATATACATGCTAGCTATTGCTATTTGTAGGCAGCTAGGTGGTGCAATGGATAGAGTGCTGGGCCTGAAGTAAGGAAGATTCATCTTCCTGAGTTCTAATCTGGTCTCAGACACTGCCTGTGTGACCTTGGAAAAGTCATTTTATCCTATTTGCCTCAGTTTCCTCATCTGTAAAATGAGCTGTAGAAGGAATTGGCAAACCCCTCCTGTAGCTTTGCCAAGAAAACCCCAAATTGGGTCACAAAGAATCAGACGTAACTGAACAACACATGGCCTTTCGAGATTTACAACAGGCTCTCCTCATATCAACTCTATGAGACAAGTAGATCAAGTATAACTATTTTATAAAAGGAGGAAAAATTCAGAGGAGTTAAGTGACTTGTCCATGGTCACACAGCTAATGAGTCAGGATTTGAATTTTAGGGTCAGGATTTGAATCCAGGTTTTCTGACTCCTAGGACAGTATACCTTGTGAGTTTATGAGGTGGGAGGGCAAAGATGCTGAAAACAATTATATTCCAAAACGGGGCCCTGAGCAACTCACCAAACCAACCCTCCTGGCCTTGAGAGGAAATGGAAAGAATCAGGTGATAGATGAGGTTGTTTTGGGGGTCCTTGACCCCCAGAAAAGAAAGACCTTTCTCCAGGCCTCAGGGAAAAAAAAGAAATTTCATTTCTAGGCTTCACAACCTAGAATAGAAATTAAAACCCAGCCTGGGTGTTCTATAGCAAATGGAAAAAAACCCATAAGGTTAGGACTGGAAGGGACTTTAGAGGTTCTCACGACCAACCCCTTCATTTTACAGATGAAAATACAGAAAGTTAAGTGGCGTGGCCCAAGTTCTGAATTTAGTGGGGAAAGAAGGAAGTGATAAACTGTCCCTGGGCTCCCCATCCTGCTCTTCTAGAAACCACAGGGCTTTTTGGTGGCTTATTCTATAGTTTGTTACTTAGTTTTGTGTTAAATGGGAGGGCCCTGGGGTCTCTCCCTAAATCTATCAACCAACCAATCAAGAAACAATCCATTAAGTACCTACTATGTGTCAGGCACTGTCCTACGTGCTGAATACACAAAAACCAAAAACATGATACCATCTCTGCTCTCAAGGGCCTGACATTCCAGCCCTTTTCCTGCCCTTTATGGGGATCTGGTGGGTTTTGTGCTTCATCTTTATTGTCATTCAAATATTTTCATCCCCATTTTGAAAATAAGAAAACTGGAAGAGAGCATGTGCCTTATCTAAGGTCACATAGCTGTTAAATGATAGAAAATATATGTGTATATATATATATGTATATATAATGTGTGTATATATAAATATGTGTGTGTGTGTGCCCGCGCGCGCGTGCATGCGTGTGTGCCTTTTGAGCTTTCTCTCACTTCAAAAGGCCACAGACCCTGCAGCCCTTCCTCTGACTGGTCAGTTCCTCCCAGAACCTTCATTTTAAGAAAGGGTCCAGGGGGCAGCTAGGTGGCACAGTGGATAAAGCACCGGTCCTGGATTCAGGAGGACCTGAGTTCAAAGCCAGCCTCAGACACTTGACACTTACTAGCTGTGTGACCCTGGGCAAGTCACTTAACCCTCATTGCCCCACAAAAAAAAAGAAAAGAAAAAAAAAAGGGTCCAGGTCATTCTCAGGTTCACTCCTTCAGGCCTCTCAGACTCCACATCTGCTTCTCCATCATCCTCCAGGTAGCTTCTGCCCCCCTCCCCCTCTCCCTGTTTCCCCCCTTCCTCTCCTCCTCTTTAAGCTTCCTTTTATGTGCACTTTCCCCCATTAAAATGTCCACTCCTTGAGGGAAGCTACTCACCTTCTTTTTGTTCTACTTCTATTTTCAGATCTGAACATCATGCCTGACACATAGTGAACACTTAATAAATGCTTGTTTGACTTGAAAAGGGCCTAATGCTGGATCTTCCACCCCTTTAAAAGATGTTCATTACTCTCCAGACCCAACTCTAACCCCCAGTCCACATTTACATAGTGAGATAAGGTTTCCAACATATTTTTCTCTGCAACCCAGTGAGGTGCTTCTCAGCACTGTACCTGTGGGAGGATGGGGAAAGAATTTGCCAGAGAGAGTCTTCTGTGACCATAGCAACAAGGCACTTACTATGGGTCATCTCAAGGGGGACAGAAATAGCTTCATTACACAGAACTCTCTACAACTCTTTCAAATTTTACCTGTATCCATAAAAACAAAGACGAAGTGGACGAAGAGTGAGGGAATGCTAGCCTACTAAAGAGAGAAAAGTTATCAATTGCATTTGCAAAAGATGAATGTATGATTCTATGTTCATTTTCCCTTCTATTTAAAAAAAAAAAGATTCTTGGGGCAGCTAGGTGGCGCAGTGGATAGAGCACCGGCCCTGGAGTCAGGAGTACCTGAGTTCAAATCCAGCCTCAGACACTTAACACTTACTAGCTGTGTGTCCCTGGGCAACTCACTCCTCTTTCCTCTGTTAGGTCTCTAAATGTAGACAGAAAAGCAGTATGGTAGTCGGGAAGGCTTTCGACTTGAAGCCTCCATGTACCAGCTCTGTGACCTTGGATAAATCATTAAAACTCTAAGACTGGGGACAGCTAGGTTGATAGGGGCAGCTAGATGGCACAGTGGATAGAGCACCGGCCCTGGAGTCAGGAGTACCTGAGTTCAAATCCGGCCTCAAAACTTGACACTTACCAGCTGCGTGACCCTGGGCAAGTCACTTAACCCTCATTGCCCTGAAGAGGGGGGGAAACCCTCTCTGATTTATTTTCTCCATCTTTAGGGTAGAGCTAATAAATACCTGGCCCTGACTACATCAGAGGTTTCTATTAAAGTGGAATATGATTTTTTAAAATGTAGAGGTGCCTCAATAATTGGAACTTCTAGATGGTGTGGTGGACAGACTACTGAACTTGGAGTCAGGGAGAAGTAGATTCAAACACTTACTTTGTGACTTGAGCTACTTAACCTGTCTGTATCAGTTTCCTTATTTGTAAAATGAGAATAATAAAAGTATCTATTTCACAGGGCTGTTGTGAGAATCAAAGGAGATAATATGCATGAAGTATTCCGAAAACCTTTGTTGTTGTTTTTCAGTCATTTCGGTCACGTCTGACTCTTTGTGACCCCATTTGGAATTTTCTTGACAAAAATACTGAAAGGGTCTGCCATTTCCTTCTCTGACTCATTTTACAGATGACAAAACTGAGGCAAAACAGGCTTGAGTGACTTGCCCAGGGTCACACAGCAAATAAGGGCCTGAGGAAGGTAAGACTTCCTGATTCCAAGCCCAGTGCTCTATCCACTGTGCCACCTAGCTGAAAATCTTAGGAAGTTACAGAAATGTTAGCTATTATTGTTATTCGTTCTTAAGAATAAGAATTGAGGGACAGAGGAGGCAAGGACAGACAGTGTAGGTGGGGGAAAGGAAAAAGAATCACTAAACTAAGGCAATATGACATATCCTTCTACTTCACAAGTTTAAATGATTATAAGACCATAGGTCTTTTATTTAACATTTTGTTCTTAAAATGAGAGTGGGTGAAAGGTAAGCCTAAGGGAGGAGTTTCACTGAAGAGAAACCTCTCCCTTATCACCTTCTGTTCTTCCAATGTAAAGAGTTTCATTGCCCTCTTATTTCAACACTTCAGGGATCTGAAATTTCATTGGTTGGGGAACTCCCTCCAATGACAAAGATTACCATCCCTCTCAATTTGGTAGATATGAGAGCTCCTCTGACTCAAAACTTCATCTCTCTGAAGTTTACTTGGCAGGGAGCCTCCCCAAACTCAAAAGCCATATATAGCTCATCATCAGTCTCATATACAAAGCCTTCCCAGGACCTACAAGAGGCCAGGTGCTTCAGACACAGTCCTAAAGAAGACAGCTTCACATTCACCCCCATCATAAGCTAGGAAAGTGGGACATTAGTGGAAGAGTATTAAGCATGGTTTTTCCCCTGGGGGTACTCAGAAACTATTCCCAGGTCTTTATTCAGCCACCACAAGTACCTTTAGATCCCCTTTCTCTTCAGATTGCAAAGAGACTCTACAAGAAAAGTTTCTTTAGCTACACCTTCTAACAGTGATTCCATAAGAAAGCAAAATTGTGCATGTATGATATTATTAAAATTAAACCACATAGGGGCAACTGGGTGGCAGGGTAGCTAGCTGGCACAGTGGATAAAGCACCAGCCCTGGATTCAGGAGGACCCAAGTTCAAATCCAACTTCAGACACAAGTCACTTAACCCTCATTGCCCCAAAAAAGAAAAAAAAAGAAAAAAACTTAAACTACATAACTACCCACTCCCCACCCCCACCAAGTGCCTACAAACTGATGCAGGAAGAAACCAGGAAAAATTTAAGTGAGGAATTTGTATGATTTGACTTTGCTGCACATACTAAGGGTTCAATCAGGACTTTATATGGATCCCAACATAACACAAGAGCAGACCGTAAGCTCCTTGAGGACAGGGACTATTTTGTCTTTGTCTTTGGATCATGGGATCAATAGTAGTCAAAGTCAGTAAAGTCATTTGTTCATTTCCCACCTGGCCACTCTCCTGGGCTTCTAGATTTCCAGAATCTATATCTACAAGATGGTATCAATTAGGAAACTCACACCCCAAACCTAGCAGGTTGTCCTGCATGTATTGGGGGATTAGTAAATGTTTGCTGTATTGAATTTGGTGGGGTGGTGGTTTTTTCCACAGAATTTTAGAGTTGGAAGGTACTTTCCAACTTTTAACTGCCACCTAGTTCAACCCAGACCCCCCAAAATAATACAACATACTCAGCATATGGTCAGTTAGCCTTTCCATAAGGACCTCCTATGAAAGTGAACCCACTACTTACTATGACAGCCCATTTCACTCTTGGGAAGTTTTTCTTGAAGCATTTTCCTCTTTACAACTTCTACCCATTGCTCTGAGATCTGTCTTCTTCCATATTCTGGTCCTTCAAGTACTTTAAGATGGCTAACATGTCCCACAGAGTCTTCTTTTCTATAGGCTAAAAATCCCTGGTTTCTCAAACTTCATTAACTTTGGGTCTTTCACCATCCTGATTTATCTCCTCTGAACACTAACCAGTTTATCAAATTACCTTCCTAAAATGTTGCCCCCCCCCCCTTGAATTAAACACAGTTCCCTGGAGTGGTCTGACCAGGGAAGAACAGAGAATGGAAAATAAACTAATTATTCCCAGATGCCATGCCTCTCAATACAACCTAAGAACCACTCATTCATATTCTTGTCATGTGATCCTGTTGACTCATATTAAGCTTCCCATCCATTAAAACCCCCAGGGTCTTTTTCAGATGAACTGCTGTCCTACCATGGGTCCCCCACCACCACCACCACCATCTTCTATTTATAGAGTTGGGAATAAAACAATTTGGAACCACTTACCTTCTCTTAGTGAACATGAACAACTCTCCAAGCCCAGGAAGTAACTTCAGCTGCCTCCCCAGAAAGTGCTACTGCTAACAACACACAAAGCCCAGCCTCAGGAAAAGGAGGCAGGGGTAGAGGGAGAGGAGGGAGATGAGTAAGCCACTTTAAATTTTTGCTTTTAAAGCCTGTTATGTTGTTCTGGAACTGCTTTGTTCTAGCCCTTTTAGAAAGCAGGCTCTGAGCAGAGCTCTGTGACTGATGGCAAGTTGAGTAGTAAAAAGCCAGGCTGTGGGCAGGTGGTTGCTAAGAAACAAATGTATTTAAATTGGGGAGGAAGGGGCCACTTTACTCTTCTAACATCACAGGGGGCAAGGAACAACATGTTCCCTACCCCAGAGTGGGCTTTAAAGTTTCCTTTTTAAAATCAGTTCACCTCATCTCCAAGGTCATCTTACATACAGGTCAACATTTAATGCAATTTGAGGGGCTGGCCACTGACTAAGCACCTCATTCATGCACAGAACTCTGCTGAGACTCTACAGGGGGGCACAAAGATAAAGAAGAATTACTTACCCTCTACCCTCATAGAATTCACAATCTGGCAGCTAATTATCCATCTTAGAGATGGAATACCAGGCCCTGGACACCATCCATTAGCACCAAGATAGGAAGCCAAGGGATTGACAAACAGCATACTGGAATGAACCTGTATTGGTCAAGGTATAAACTGGTGCATTAGAAGCAGAAAATAGCAGGAGGAGGAGGATGTTCAGGAGAACTAAATTCAGAGAAGAGGTCAAAGGCTAGGGTAACCAAGAGTTCCCAGAGTGAGGACCCTAGAAATCAAGGTCAGAAGACTGGCATTCCTTGTTTGTTGGAATCATGGAGGGTCTTTTGATGAAGCAATGCTGGGTTGCTGGGATAATAACTTGTTTGTAAGGCATTGGTTGGTCCCTGACACTCAAGAGGCAACATGGTAGGAGGGGAAAAGAGCAGGATTTGAAGTCAAGAGCAAAAAAAGCGTCCAAATAATATCTCTGACACTAACTGTGTAGACAGACAAATCATTTAGCTCCAGTGGACCTCGGATTCTTCATATGTCAAACAAGAAAACTCATACCTATAGGACCTATCTCACAGAGTTCTCTTGGTGCTTCGATGAAACAATGTATATGTATATAAAGCACTGTGTAGATTTTAGAGATTGATGTCCTTGACCATAGACTCTTTGTACCCTTTCGGGACCACAGTGTTTACCCACTTTAACATCTCTGGGAGTCAAAATAAAGGGAAAAACTGATTTTGACGGAAAATCAGGGTCAGGACCCTGGAGAGCTCTAAGTGGTGACTGAGTGAAAGCTGTCAGGTCTAATGTTATCTCTTCCCTTGTCAAGAGCAGGCTAAAAGGGTTTTTATAATACTGTTCAAATGTCATTGTTTCCCTCCCACTGCACGTGGAACCCCAAAAGGGCTACAGTCTCACAGGCTCACCAAAATGATCTGGAATCCAGAAATCACAATATTTCCTTAGATTAGTAGGTTAGGGTTGGGGGCTCTAGGGTTCATCTAGTCTTGGAGTTATTAACCTGTAGTCCATGGACACCCACAAATCTGTGGGTAGATTTTGGGAAATCCATGACTTTAGATTTTTAAAAATGCATTTTTATTCATCTCTAACTGAAATTCACTATTACCTTTGATTAATTAATTATTCTGAGAAGAGGGTCCATAGGCTTCACCAGACAGAGGTCCATGACAAAAAAGGGCTAAAAAAATCCTGATCTAATCATAGAATTATAGAGTTTAGGTTTGCAATGGACCCTAAAGAGCATATAGTCTTCATTTTATGGATCCAACTTCCTTATCTTACAGATTTTAAAAACTGAGACCCAGGGAGCAGAACTGACTTACTCAACTTCATACAACCAGTTAGTAGCAAAAGTGAGGACTAGAACCCAAGTTTTATGGTATTGACTAGATGGCTAGTGAGCCCCCTTTTAACTCTGAAATTCAGTGATCCTCTTTCCTTTACTATGGATGAGATGACAAAACATGGACAAGAAAATTAGTCCATCAGCAGGACCAGAGCCCACAGTCTGAACTCTACTATGAGTGACTCCTCTATCTTGGGTTTCTTGATTTCAGGTTTTGTCTGTTCTTGCTCGCTGGATCCTGCTCACCAGACACCTGAAACAGCTGCCCCCAAATCTTTTTATGACTGTATCATCCATCACTGGATTCCTTGGTTTCAGTTCCTATTTCTGTCCCTCCTGATATCCCTCATCAGATACCCAGAGTGACCCCCCTCCAACAGAGGTCAGATTTCTAGCTATGGCAGAGCTCCCAGGAAGACCTCACCCCAACTTGAGGACAGCTTTGAGCTCACACTGGCCCCCAACACATATTTGCTTTTTTGACACCTCCCCCTTATGCACAAATGACAATGTATAAATAAAAATCAAAATGATTGATCGATGGAGTTTCCAATAACTTGATGAATTTACAGGGCAACAAGCTGCTGCCTGGCATTTGATGAGTTTTTACAGAAAATCGATTTTGTTGGGGATTTTTTATTGTATTGTGTATGTGTATGTATATGCATATATGTATGTGTGTATACATATATACATTTGGCATGAATAGGCCTACTGAAACCAAACTGAAAGGACAAAAGATATATCCTAATTAAGTTGCAGTGACTATATGGTTTTAGCCATGGCTTGGTGCATCCTTGAGAAGGGGTTCACAGATCAGGGCTGCTCCCAAGGTGACCTGATTGGCTTAGGCCCTTAGAAAGACAGTTTCTTATTCTTAGGGGAGGAACCACCCCCTTTGGGCTGACCTATAAAAGGAATATTCCTCAAGAAGTCTTTATGCTTTTTTTCTTTCCTCTTTTCAGAGAGATATTGAGTTCTGCTTGTTGGTGCAGGGGGGGGGAGGATTGAAGAGGCCTACAATCTCCTCCATTAAAGGGAATGAATATGTTTATCATATTTATTGCCATATAGCAGTATAATGAGTTCTCCCAATCACTCAGAGAAGTAATTTATCCTCTTTGGGTCTCAGTTCCCCCAAATGCCAAATAAAGGAATAAGACTACAGAAATGGCCTTGGAGTTCTCTTCCATTTCTAAATCTGTGAAACCATGGTCTGTAATCAATATGCATGATATTCCCCTTTTGGAAAAAGGCAGAGTAATGTTGTTAAGAGTAATTCATTGGGTACTCCAGTATTAAATGGACTGGGAATACAGCCTCCATGATTCTCAAAAGGAAAAACTGATGCAACCAAGCTCCTTTAAATACTGGCTATGCCACAGCTCTCTCATTTCAGTTCAACAGAAAATCAGTCTCCTGAAGTGGGGACTTGAGTCTGCTTCTGATGGGCCTCTTGACTGCTGTCCCTTGAGAGCCAGAGCCTACAATGTGATGCCAGCATCTACCCAAGAGAGGGGAGGAAACACATAGTTGAGAAAGGTTTAATTCTCAAATAAAGACTCTAACAATCCAGAAAAACCTTGAACACACAGAGACTCTTCTCCCCAAACACACTTTATTCGCAGGATTGCTTCAAAATAAGTGTCTGCCTCCATCTCTTCTCTCTTTCTCTCTGTCTCTCTGTCTGTCACTGTCTCTCTCTGTCTCTCTCTCTCCTTCTTTGTCTCTTTCCTCCCTCCATCTCTGTCTCTGTCTCTCTTCTCCTGTCTTTATCTCTGTCTCTCCCTCCATCTCTGTCTCTGTCTCTCTTTCTCTGTATCTCTCTCCCCTCTCTTTCATTTAGCTCTCTCTTTTTCTCTCTCTCTCTCACACATACACACACACTTTTCTCAAGACAGCACAGTTCCAAAATGGAATTCTTGCGATCTTCAAGTAGCAATGAAACAATCTAGAAATTAATCCCTGGCTTAAAAGAAAGAGAAAAGCAGCCAGAAGAGTCTTAGCAGGGCTTAAGAGTTAAAAATTAACCAATCAGTGAACAAACAGTGATGAAGTGGCAGCTCAAGGCCAGATTCTATATTGGTATTGAGGGAATACAAAAAAACAGCAAGGCCTAGTCCCTTGCCCCCTGGTCTCTGAGAATTTGAGGCAATAAGAGCCACCACAGAAAAAGCTAACAAGTAATGCAAGTTTGCATAAACAAGAAGCACCAACTGATTGAAAACATGGGATAACTTAGAGATCCTAGAAGTGTTAGGATGACCATAAAGAAATGGAGCTTGGTTAGGACCTTGAAAGATAAGAGTCATTTCTCTTTTTTTCTTTTTTTTTTTTAGGAGTCATTTCAATGTGGAGAAAAGATACCGGGTAGGGAGCAGAATTCTGGTAGAACAATAAAGTAGCCAAAAGTTCAGAGACATTACAGTGACTGTGTCTATTTCTATTCGAGAGAAAATGGAGTCCAATGTATAGGCACTTGATTTTTAATGACCTGGAAAGCAGATACTTTGCATTCTCTCTAGTTTTTATTTCTGCCCAAGTGAAGAGCATTTTGAAATTGCCTTTTTACCAGATTCCTCTTTTAACTTGTTTTAATACAGAAAGATAACTTAGAGGGAGGGGGGAAGAGCTTCACAACCAGACACCAACTTGAGAGAGGAGGAAAGATGCTTCTTCCCAGCTACAGTACTCATTCCTTGAACCAGGGTCTTCAGATGGTTATACAATGCAACTCTCACCAGCCTTCACACCCAGCGTCTCATCACTGTGGCACCCCACAGTGGGACCTTTCTCTGCCAAACCTGTCCCTTCCCTCTTCCCCAACTTAGCAAATTACTTTGCCTATCAGTTAGTTGTTTTTCAGTTCAGTCTCGGTGACCCCATTTGGGGTTTTCTTGCTGAGATACTGGAGTGGTTTGCCATTTCCTTCTCCAGCTCATTTGCATATGAGGAAACTCAGGCAAACAGGGTTAAGTGACTTGTCCAGGGTCACACAGTTAGGAAGTGTCTGAGGCCAGATTTGAACTCAGGAAGATGAGTTGTCCTTGTCCCAGGCCTAACTCTCTATCCACTGTGTTACTTAGCTACCACTTTGGCTATAGGAAGCACATAATAAATGCCTGCCCGTTCATTCAGAGAAGCTATGTGATTTTCCCAGGGTCAAATGGCTCGTTTCAAAAACAGGATTAAAATCCTGGTCTCTCAACTCACTTTCCAGGCCCAGTTTTTGGCTCTGGTTTGATAAAGCTAAGAGAATCACACCTTACAATCCTTATGATTTCCAGTTCTGATAAAAATGTTGGGTTTGGGCCTCCCTACCCTTCTCACCCCAGAGAATGAAAGGGCCTTTGCTAAGATTGAATCTCAGTTCCCTGATGGACTTCCCTCTGTGCTATATGCTCACAAGCAGCTCAGACCTTGTACCCATTACTTGCTCATGCCACATTTACTCCTTCCTGCCCCTGAGCTTTTGCTCATACTCTTCCCCACATCTAAATTGGGCCTCCTCCCTCCTTTCCAAATCCTATTCATTCCTCATGCCCTATCTTGGCCAGCATCTCTTCCCTGAAATCTTAACTGGTGATTCCAGCCCACAGTACCCATTCTTTCCCTGGACTCCTTTTTGCAATTACCATGAGTCCATGAAACATTTAAAAGAATAAGCTAAAGCGTATATTATCCACATTTCTGTGCACTGCATTGTATGCTATTTGAGAGCAGAGCCCACGTCTTACACATTTCCATTTCCCCACATCTGAGTGAATATAGGGCTCAGCACATAATCAAGGCACAATGGGTGCTAACTGGTTTCATCTAATTGCACAAGCCCAATCCCAACCACTGCAGTGGCCCTCCCAGAAAGGCAATTAAATATATATAGGGGTGTGTGTGTGTGTGTGTGTGTGTGTGTGTGTGTGTGTGATCAAGAGGGACAGAGTCCAAAAAAAGGAACTACACTGGATGTGTTTGTTCATAATAACAGACCAAAAAGATGTGCTGGGCATCACACCCAAGGAAGTTAAATAGGTATGATGCCTGCCCCCTAGACCTAACAACTCAGTAAGGATTCTACCTTAGGAGATGAGGATCATGGGAAATCCTCCCTAGGGAGATGAGTATCTCACAAACTGGGAATCCACCCCCTCTGGCCCTAATATTTCCCTGAAGTTCTCTAGGGATAGACTTGCACACTGGGTATATAATAATTGTCTGTAGGGAGTAGACAGAAAAGAAGAGGAGAAATCCAGGATATATTTACCCCCAGGCAATAAGAAAGCTGACCTCTGTTAGGACCGGCACATAGCAGTCAGAGAGCTAAGGGCTTCAGACAAACATAGAGCATTCTTTGAGGGGGTGTCTAATCTCAGTGCTCCCCCCAAATACAAATGTATCCAAGCCACATGCTAGAGTAGAGAGCTAAAAAGGGCAGAAGACTAGCTTGGGCATAGGGTTGAGTCAATGTTGGGATCCAAAATGTTCTCCACCTCCCCTCAATGTGCCCTCCACCCCACTGAGCAGAAAATGTCTCTGCACCAAACAGTAGCACACACCCATTAGATGGAATCTGAGAAAAGAGACGAGAAACATAGCTTAGCATAGCAGGGGGATTGGAGGCTGCCGGCCCACATAGCCAACTCCAGCAGAAGACAGAATAAAAAGATGCACATACCTGGAAGGCCTCTTATTGTACAGAAGAGGCCCAGAGAGGAAAGGTGAAGGAGCTACACAGTCACCTGAGAGTATTATGCTGCAGCAGATGGAGAGCTGAACTACAGAGGCCCAAGTTCAAATCTCACCCCCACCTACTAGCTGCATAATGATGAGCAAATCATTGAACTTGCAGATAATAATGCTTGCACTACTTAACTTATTGCATGGTTAAGATGAAAGCAATCTGTGAATAGAAAACTAAACTGCGGTTTTTTTCCTCTCATTTTTATTCTTTTGTTTGGGGAGGGGGTGGCTCTCTCTATATGAAAAGGGGAAGAGATAAATCTAGAAATGAAAGGGATATATAAAAGCAAATAATCATTTTTTTAAAGACATGAGTTATCAAGAAATTGTTGTTCCATCATTTTCAGTAGTGTATCCATTTGGGGTTTTCTTGGTAAAGATACTCAAGTGGTTTAGGTTGCCATTTCCTTATCCAGCTCACTTGACAAATGAGGAAAGTGAGACAAACAGGGCGAAGTGACTTTTACAGGATCACCCAGCTATTAAGGATCTGAGGCTGGATTTGAACTCATGAAGATGAATCTTCCTGATTCAGAGCTTAGTATTCTATCCACTTCCCAACAATCAATTAGCAGTCATTTATTAGGTACCTAATATTTGCTTGTTGTTGTAGTTTGTCTTTCTATCTCAAAGAGGACCATAACAGATGTCATGACTTACAATAAATTGGATTTCAGAGAGGGAGGGCTGTGCAAAGTAACCAGCCTCACTCTTTCCTCCAGAGCCATCTGGGTCCAGTGGCAAGATATACATCAGGACAACTGGAGATAGTCCTGGATGTTTAAGGCAATTGGGGTTAAGTGACTTGCCCAGGGTCACACAGCTAGTAAGTGTCTAAGGCTAGATTTAAATTCAGATCCACTCAACTCCAGGGCCAGCATTCTATCCACCTAGCTACCCCCTATTGTTTGCTAGAGGGTAGATATAAAGGAAAAAAACAGAACATAGCCTGTCCTCGAGAGCTTACCTTTTATCACAGGAAACAGCATGAACCCATATAAATAGAAATAAAATACAAAGTAAAGGCAAGATAATGGTGGGAGGAGGGAAGAGCAGCTAGGAGAATCAGGAAAGTGTCACCTCCTCTGGGGTGGGGGAGGGAGGCTTGAGCTGAGCTCTGAAGGAGGCTGGAGAACCTTAGAGGCAGAGGTAAGGAGAATGCATTGCAGACTGGAGGAACAGCTCTGGGGACTAATGGAGTAGAGTTTGGAAGAGACAGCCTGCTGGGAATCAGGGTCTGTCTAGCCTTGGTTTATTGTATGTATGACCTTGGAAAAGTCACTTTTCTTCTTTGGACCTCATCTTCTCCTCCTCTGTACAATAAGATACTTCAAGAAATTACTCTAAGGCAAATTACTCCTAAGCATGACACTCTATAACTCTTAACTTTAATACATATATGCCAAGGGTCTCAGTTAAAGAAATCCTTCAACCTTCAAGTTTAATTAGTCAAAAGAAAAAGTAATGATATTAATGTCATATTCACCTTCTTAAGTGGGGATTTTCCATTACAATGAACATTATATCCAGACCTTCAAGGATAATTTTGGACATTAGCTTATTTCTGGACATTAACCAGTTGTTGAACATTATCTGTGACAGACAGATCACTGATTGCCTACCTATTCCCTTTACTAACAGACATCAAAGGGACAAACACAGTGAATGAGGTTGACCTCAAACAGCTCCATAGAGCCAAGTACCAAATACCCCTGTCCCCATCGACCACATTCCCCAGAGCCAGAGTGTACAGACTCGATACCAGGGCACCAGTGGAGGCCAAACAGCTGGGTATTTCATTAAAATGGAATCACAGCTCACACAGAAATGAGTAAGGACACACAAAAGCCCTATTCATGGCTTAAAGCAGATTCCTCGTACAAGCATCTGTAGCAGATTTACCCACAAGCCTCTAATTTCAGAAACCAGACAAACTTCACTTCTTTTTCATTGAAATCTCTATTTCCCCCAGCACTGCCCTGACATGCTGACTACTGCCCACTGCAAGGTGAACCCCAGAGGAAAAAGTGACCTGGGTTGAACCAGAGGCTTAGAGTAACCCAGGAGAAATGGAAACACTTTCCAACATTTCCCAAAAGTAAAGAGGAGAGGAAACATGGCAGGTGAGGGTAAGTGTTGGTCTCCAAACTGGGAAGATCTTGGGACAAATCCCACTTCTGTCACATACTGACTGTGTCACCCAGGGCAAGTCACTTAACCTCTTAGTGCCCTGGACAACTCTCTAAGACTCTAAGTTGCAAAGGATGAGTCAGTCTGTGTTAGTAAAGGGAGCTTCTCTTACTGGGAGTTCCCTATACCTATGAAATGACAGGTGTGATCTCTCTCCCCTTACTGAAACACACACACACACACACACACACACACACACACACAAGGCCAAATGGACTGGTAGAGAGAGACAAATAGAGATAGTGATCTTGGAGGTGCCCCTGCCCTTTCTGCTCTCAAGTATTCGGCACAGTTCTCTCAGCATCAATCTTTAGTAACTCCCCATCCGACCAAAAGCTCCTGACCAAACACCAACAGGGACATTGCCCCATGGCAGAGGATTTGGAAACCTCTCCGAAGGCCCAGGATTTGGAAACCAGGCAGGAGATTTGGAGATCAACTTACACATGTCCCAAATCAAGCCTCCCGCACTGGTAGCAAAGCCTGGAGAGCTGCAAGATGAGCTCATCTCCTGTGTTTTACTCCCCTTTTTTCTTTCCCCTCTTCTTGCATGAAGGTGCCTCATAAATATATGTTGACTTAGAATGAATGAGGAATGAGCTGTGAATCCTTCCTGCCCATTAGGAGACACAGATTGAGTGCTTACAAGCCAATCAATGCTTGAGGTCAGGTGTGACCTGGGGCTTTTAAAGGGAACAAGGAGCCTTGAGATAGATACAACTATTATTATCATGAGTTCAAGAAAAAGGAACTCTAGTGGAGGAGGTGAAGGCAGCCTCTAACAAAGGGCCTTCCCAGTTTCCCCTTCCTTGAACAAAGTCAGGACCTCATGCCATGCTCTATCCACCCTGATCCAGCCTCACCAGCTCACCCATTCCTGAAGCACCATGGTGAGGAATAGGAGTTAAACATTTTACTTTCCCTAACCTGAACCCCAAGCCTCCAAACTTGGGCTGCTCCTCTGCTATTCATTCTGGAGACAATTAATTAATATGGCATTAGAGAGATCACAGGTGGTTAAATAAGGCAGAAATTGGACCATGCCAACTAGGCTTCTTGAAGACTGATGGTTACCTATGGTAACTAGCATCCAGGAGCTCTCCCCATCTCCTGAGAAATGAAGAGACACCATAGGGATTCAGACCTGCGAGATACTTTCCAGGTGATCTTCACTTTAAACTGTGTGTTTGTTTTAAGGATTGGCCACCAACTTATTTCTACTATATCATCCAAGTCTTTGTTTATTTTCAAAGAAAGACTTATCAAAGTGATTATGTTTGTCTAAACAGAAAAAGGGTTGCATGGTATGATTTGGGGGGCTGCAAGCAACCCAAGGATCCAGCAAATCTGAGGTTTCTGAGGCCCAGAAAGGGGCCAGCCAGGTAGGGTTGGGGTGACTTGACTAAGGTTGCACATTGAGCTAGATTAGGACCCTGTGCTAACGATACCCAGGCCATTGCACTGCCACACTTGACTGGCCTTTGGTGTTCTGACCTTGCCCACACCCTTTTGTCTTATACTTTGTCTTTTGTTTCTTCCCCAATCTCACTACCACCCCTAATGGTTTCTTTCCCTGCTTTTATTTTAAGAAAACCTTCATGAGGGCAAAAAATTCTTCACATATTGTCTTATGGACATTAAAATTATATTAACCAAGGCATATCCCAGTTTAATGGCCTCTACTTTTATCCCTTCCATCTCCCCATTTGACTCATTGGTCTCCCCTCCTTTTTCCTCCTTTTTCCTTCTGCTTCCTTCTCAGTCCACCTACCTCTTTCCAAGTCCCCTCTTCTTTCCCTATCCACTTTATTCCTCCATCTCAAGCTGCTATTTCATTTCTCAGAGGAGCTTTTCATTGTTAGAAGCATGAGTTAACCTTCATACTTGTACTCTGGTCTGGCATGTTCCTTATATGTATATCCTTTCATGTAGATGCCCAGGCCACCCATGTGTGGATGCCCTATATATAATCTCCATAAAGATGAGTTCTTCCCACCATGCACATAGGTTTAGGAGTGGAATGTTACACTATTGTTTTATTTAAATTGCTATTTATTTAAATACCTTTAGCATGAACCAAATATGTGATCTGGATGACCAGTAAACACAAACTACATCAATGGGGGCTCACAGGTTATGGTTTAGAAAGGATCCTGGTCAACAAAACATTTAGACCCTGATATAATTAACTGGGGGCCCAGAATGGAGGCTCCAAGGAGGCCACACATAGGATTTCACTTAGTTTTACTCTGCACTCTTATCCCTCTCTCCTCCTCATCTCTGTGCCCTGCTTCTCAACTCTCTTCCTCCTTTCCTGCCTCCCTCTCTGCTCTCTAAACCCACGGGTGACTCACTGCACTCCCTGATTCTAATTTCAAAGTTTTAAGGCCTCTGTCAAACCTCACTAATTCACTCTAATTGGGAAGGGAAAGAGGTCAGTCTGAATTAATGGTAAGACATGGTAATAAAGCATTTATAAAGCATCTCTCAAGTATCTACAGTCATTGCTGACTGTATGGGGGGAGGAGGGGCAGAACAGGGCTATATGTCTTAGAGAATCTCATAAAAGCTTTAAAAATAGATAAGGAACCATTTATAATTTGCACATTCATTGTTAAAATGCAAATGATGCCTCTGAAAGCCTGCTTTAAAGTAGGCTTGTTAAACTATCAATCTGCTTAGCAACTCTGTTTTTTTCTTTTCTAAGTATAAGTAAAATCCCATTACTAGGGTTCTGAAAAACAAGGCTATTTCCCCATCTCTGAAAATGGCCTTTGGTCACTGTGTCTCATCAGTTTGGTTACCACAAATCCTAGATTAATAATGGTTTCTCTGGATCTATCTGGGTAAGTCTATGCCCATGAGGAAAATAATCTGATGGTGTTCTGTTTGCATTGAATGAGGCAGTAGAAGAGGAACTACAGATGGGTTATTTGAAATTTTGTGTTCCACCTTTAAAGATCAATCTCCCTCTCTCAACCTCTGACATCTCCATTGCTGCCTCTGTTACCTCCTGCCCTCTCAAAAAAGGCCAAAATCTGAATTCCCCAAATGCACAACTCAAGAGGAAGATGAGAAAAAAGTGAGAATGGATCATTCTCCTCCTACCTCTAAAGGATGCAAAGTCCTTTTTTTTCCATTCATTAGTCCACTCCCCAGAGCCTGGCCTAGACTATATTTTGCTTCTGGAGCTACAAACTGGGAATAGGATTTCTGCCCTCAAAATCTTGTCACTAAGTTCTCTTGGAACCAAGCATGGGCTTTTCCATTTAAATCACCTCATAAATGGGGTTGGTATCTCTTTACATTATGCTGAGTATCAAACCCATCACAGCAACCCCTCTTACACTCAAACCTGGTTTTCTTCTTCTAACTGCAGTAACCTTTGGCAGGGAGGGAGGGATGTTCTTGTCTAGTCACATAGCTTCACTGAAACATTTCATTTTTGTGTGTTTCTGGACTCCTGAATTATGACCTACTTCCAGTCCATTGACCTTGCCTGACCTCCAGACTCTAACTTACTCCCTGACTGTTGGGGTGCCAGTTTACCACCTTATCTCTGGGTTTTGCTGCCATCACCAACCACAGTCCAAGTGCTGATAAAATATGAGAGTTCTGAAGTCCATTATCCCCAAACAAAGGAAATCAGCAGGAGATGGTCCCTTAGAAGCTAAGTTCCAAGCAAAGGACTTAAGAAAAGACCCTGAGTCCAGGGATGTGTATGCACTCTGATTCAATATTCACTCTGAATTTTGAAGTTAGGAAAACATTTCATATAATCATAGACTTATAATGTGAGTTTATGTAGTCCAACTACTGCAGTTAGCCATTGGGGAAAACCAATGCCCAGAGAAAAGTACCTTGTTCAAGGTCACATAGCTAATGAGGGGCAGAAGTTGTATTCTGTCTCCTGGGTGCTCTTTTGCTAATTCCTGCCAGACCTTTAAATAAAAAGCAGAATGACTAAGTTTCTCTTTGAGGTAGCTTGTCACAGTTAGCCCAGAAATGTTTCTCCAGGGCCCCAAAATCCTTAATAAAAATTCCAGGAAGCCTGACAGCTTCTGAGGGAACAGGTAAAAATTGAGGGAAAGAGGTGATTCTACCTTATGGGAAACCCCCAGGCATCGAATGCTTGAGATGTCTGCTGCTAGGGAGCCCCTTGCCCTGTGAGACTTGTCCTCTGTAGCAGACCTCCATAGGAACCAGTGCTGGAAAGATGAAGAAGGAACATCTCTCTCCATATTAGCATTCCCAGGCAGCATATTCATTCTCTCTTTCAGTGAGGAGAATTCGAGGAACATACCTGCTGGCCTCCCTCTCCCAACATCCCAAGGGAGAAGACAAAACCTGGGCTTAAAATCGACCTTCCTTTCCCTTGTTTTTACTGTAAAATACTCGCATCTACATTTCAAATCCTGGAGCCTTATCTTGGGTAGCTGAAGATGTGGTTATCTTTTATTAGATAATTCTTGAAATTGGCCTGAGTCTCTATGTGTGTATGGGGTGGAGGGGTTATATGGGGGGGGATGTCTCGATCATTTAAAAAGATTTCATTTCATTACTAGGGAAAATATAAACAGAACAAAAAGCAAGATAAAAGGGTAGTCTTAAAGTCAGGAAGATTTGGATTCAAGCTCGGCCTCTGAGTTGACAAGGTTGGGTATTCTAGGGCAAGTCATTTAACCCTTCAATGCCCAGGCAAGTATATGTTACAGAAGAGTTGCCTATCTGCCACCATGAAGGGAATTTTCACACTGAGAGTTCCCTACAGTGATGAAATCAGAGGTCCAGACAATAACAACTGTAAGTCAACTATAAGTCCCTTGAGAGACCATATTCTTCTATGTGTGTGTATGTATGTATATATATACACACACATATATATACATATATATTTATGCATATATATGTGTGTATAGTACCTCAAACATGTGTTATGATGCAATAGTCATAAGTGAAAGCTACAACTAGCACCAAATTGGGGGCAGAGAGAGGTAGGGAATACAGAAGTATCAGACCCTCAAGAAGCTTAAAATCTGGGCAGGGAGAAGATAAAGAGAAAACAAATTAGAAAACAAGCGCATAGAAGATGGTTCATCCTCCACAAAGCCTTCCCTGATTTTCCCCAAATTCCCTCTTCATGTTTTCTCAGAGAGTTTTGACTCTCATTTGTCCCCATTCCATTCTACCTTGCCTTATACTTGTACACATACATCTCCTCCCATTTCCTCCAGCACCACCATTAGATTACCACCCCCTAGAAGGCAGAGGC
This sequence comes from Dromiciops gliroides, assembly GCF_019393635.1. NCBI lineage: Eukaryota > Metazoa > Chordata > Mammalia > Microbiotheria > Microbiotheriidae > Dromiciops > Dromiciops gliroides. The sequence goes on from NC_057861.1 coordinate 709,831,072, forward strand.
TGTTGTTTTTCATCTTTATATCCCAAGTACCTGACATAAAATGTGTTGAATTTCACAGAATTGAATTGAATTGGAGGGCCCTAAGGAGCTAGGAGATCAAGTGAGGGATTGGGTGTATTGTGAATCCTATCACCATTCTTTTTCCCCACCTTTTTCAATTTTATCCAGGGTATGAAAGGTAGGCTTATGCCTAAATAGCAGTTTCTCTAGTTCTACTGCCTTGGGGTTTGGGTACCACTGATTCCATTCCATGGCTCCAAATTCCCTTTTTGAGACCCCACAATCTCTTTCAGCCCCACTGCCCTCCCCCCTGCATTTTCGCTTCACACACACACACACACACACACACACACACAGAGTCAAGAGAGGTCCTCATGTGTCCTTGATAAGTCAGAAGGTCACTATTTAGTGGAGTTGTTGAGGCTCCCCCAGAATGGAAGTCCTGCAATAGCTGCCCAGAGAACAAGCAGAAAATTCTAAGTCCAGTCCAAAGAATGGACACACCCACCAGGCTACCAGCCAACATGGAATCCAATTAACTTAAGTCTTTATGGAATCTCCATTAGGTAACATGATGTAAAAGAAAGAAAGACAAATTTGGAATCAAGACAAATTAGATTGGAATCCCAATTCTGTGGTTAGCTACCTTGTGACCTTGGGCCAGTTGTTTCCCTTCTCTGGCCCTCCGTTTCCCCACCCATAAAATTCCAGGCATGGAGGACCCTCTAGCTCCCTTTTAGTTCTCTTACCTGGCACAGGACTAGTGTGAACACACAGTAGGTATTCAGTTAATGTTTGGGGTAGAAGGACTACTTGGAAATGTTAGGCTCTTTGATAGTTGGGGAAAAACAAAACATTTGTCCAGCCCTGGCTCAGCACCCGCCCCTGATGGGAGTACTACAGGTTCTCCAGCCACAGGGTAAAATCAATTGAGCTGACTCCTTCCAAGGCCGCCCCTCCAGGGTGGGGAAAATATAAACCTTCATTACACAGAATGCTACACTAATTCAAGGCATGCATGAGCCAAGTTCTAAGTGCCCATCCATAGAATTGCAATAAACATGTACTCAAATCTAATGTTCAAGCTGGGAGGGATCTGAAATAAGGCAGGGACTGTCTCAGTTGTTTTGGGGTTTTTTTTTGGCTTTGTATTCCCTGGTCCAGTCCCTTGCACAGAGTAGGGCTTTGAGAGATGCTAGCCAATCTGAATTTAATTGAATAGTATCATTCTATCCAAGCCCCTCATTTGACAAAGGCAGAAACTGAGGTCCGGAAGGATGGTGAGGTCATTACAAGGTCACAATGCCTTAGGGATAGAACCAGGCCATTGTTTCCAAACAATTTCCACCTCCCCCTGCCTGCAAAATCAGTTGGAGCATTAGCAGCTTTGACCTCCTTTCCCCCACTCTTTTTGGTGGGATTATTCTTACCAAGCATCCCTCCCCTCCCAGGTGGGTGTAGCAGTCAGCCACATCTCCACTTACCCTGCACAGCAGAGCCTATCCACATCCTTGGCCACAGGAGCGTGTGTGTGTGTGTGTGTGTGTGTCTGTCTGTCTGTCTGTCTGTCTGTCTGTCTGTCTGTCTGTCTCTCTCTCTCTCTCTCTCACCAGCCCCACACACAGACCAGGGGCTGCAAGGGCTGAAGGAGAAAATGCAGCCCTCCTAATTCCCTGTGAGGCTGATGGGAATCTGCCGCCGCAGCCGCCTCCGCTGAGGACTGCAGCATTGGCAGGAGCGCGAGCGCAAAGGTTCTCAGCATCAATAATTCTTGCTACTACAAGTCTCTTCGGGGCTCCAAAAGAAAAAAAAGTGTAGAATCCATCCAAGTATGTAACGCAATCAGAAATATGCCTTCCCCAATGAAGGCCAAACCCAAGGCCAGCTCTGGAAAAGGAAAATGTTCTGTATCTCATAGGCTTGGTGTTCTGGTCCAGTGAGGGCTTCTGAAGAAGTGAAGGTTAACCCCTTAAGGAGTAAATCTTTCAGGTTTAATTGACAGTGTTTTGCACATAGCAAGAACCTAATGGGTGCTTTTCCATTCATTCACTCATTTGAACCATTTTTATTGGAAACCTTCCTAAACAAGGAATACCACGCCCTCTCCCTTATTACAGAGCACATACTGACTCAGACACTTACTAGCTAAGTTAACCTGGGACAAGTCCCTTCACCTCAGTTTCCTCCTTTGTAAAATGGGGGATGAGAATAAGATGCACTATTCTACCCACTTCACAGGCTTGATGGGTAAAAAAAGCATTATGGAGCTTGATGTACTCTAGAAATGGGAACTGTTAGACTACAGGACCTATTTTAACCAATTTGGGAGAATTGAAGATTATTGCAATAAACACCCACCAGTACACTAAGGTCTCACTACGTGCTGAGAACTGTCTGCCCATTTATGGAATGTCCCCAGACTGTTCTCTTGTCCTGGCCAGAGAGGCTTCTCTCCTGCCGTTTGGCCAACTCTCTTATTCACTGTCACTTTTCTCTCACTCCTGTCTGTGAATTGACTTTCATTCCATTTCTTTGTTTTGTTTTATTGGACCTATGATTTCATCAGGCTAAAGATCTCCCAGTGACAAAATTCCCTCCACCAATGCTGACCAGCACCTGTTCTGCAACTAATAGTCTTTTTTTTCTTTTTTCTTTTTTCTTTTTTTGATCACAAAAGTATTTCATTATTTTCCAGTTACATGTAAAGATAGTTTTCAACATTTTTCGCAGGGCAATGAGGGCTAAGTGACCTGCCAAGGGGTGCACAGCCAGTAAGTGGCAGGTGTCGGAGGCTGGACCTGAACCTGGGTCTTCCTGAATCCAGGGCTAGCGCTTCATCCACTGCACCACCTAGCTGCCCCCCCCCTCAAGATTTGTTTTTATAAGAATTTTAGTTCCAAATTGTTTCTTCCTTCCTCCCCAAGACAGAAAGCAATCTGATATAGATTATACATGTACAATCTCATTAAACCTATTTCTGCATTAGTCATGTTGTGAAAGAAGAATCAGAACAAAAGGGAAACACCCCCCCCAACAAAAAATGTATAAACAGTATGGTTCAATCTGAATTCAGAATCCACAGTTCTTTTTTCTGGATTTGGAGTGCATTTTCCATGAAGAGTCCTTTGGAATTGTCCTGGATCATTGTATTGCTAAGTCCATCACAGTTTATCATCTCATAATATTGCTGTTACTGTGTACAATGTTCTCCTGGTTCTGCTTACTTCACTCACCATCAGTCCACTCAAGTCTTTCCAGGTTTTTCTGAAATCTGCCTGCTCAGCATTTCTTATACCATAGTAGCATTCCATTACATTCATATACCACAACTTGTTCAGCCATTCCCCAATTGATGGGCATTCCCTCAATTTCCAGTTCCTTGCCACCACAAAGAGAGCTGCTATAAATATTTTTGTACATGTGTGTCCTTTTCCCTTTGTTTTTTTTTGTGTGTGTGAGGCAATTGGGGTTAAGTGACTTGACCAGGGTCACACAGCTAGTAAGTGTTAAGTTTCTGAGGCCGGATTTGAACTCAGGTCCTCCTGATTCCAGGGCCAGTGCTCTATCTTCTGTGCCACCTAGCTGCCCCCCCCCTTTCCCTTTTCTATGATCTCTTTGGGATACAGACCCAGTAATGGTATTACTGGATTAAAGGCTATGCACAGCCCCATAGTCCTTTGGGTATTGCAACTAATAGTCTTTAAAGAGTTGCCAGGGCAATGAAAAATTCAGTGACCACTCCAGGGTCACATCACAGAACTCGGGTCTTCCCAACTACAAGGACAGCTCTCCACCCACTGTATCACACTTCCTCTCTGCTTCTCCACTTCTAACCAGGACTGCAACTTCTGCTATAAATGGAATCAGTGATTGGATCCAGAATTCTCAACTTCTGCACTAGCAAAACTTGGTTTTTGTTATTGCCAACCAGAGAAACTCAACCCTCATACATTGAAAAGAGAATCAGAACTGGGGAGACATAGGGAACAAATTCAAATCACAGCTCTGCCATTTATAGCATGAACTAGGATGGTAGGCTAGTTACATGATGCCTCTAGGCCTCAGTTTCTTCATCTTGAAAATGGGAAGATTGAGCCAGATTACCTCGAAGTTCCCTTCCCTCTATAGATCTATGATCTTTTGACAGAACTCATTTCTTCTGACCCATGAGCCAAACAAGCAAGATAGTACATATGTCATTATTTTGCCTTTTTAAAAACATAATTCCATTCAATGGGCATCTTAAAGGTCTTACCATATGCAGAGCACAAATACAAAGATATAAAGATTTTTTTTTAAAAGACACAAACTCTGCTCTCCAGGATTTCACAATCTGAGAAGACTGACAGCCATGAAAATAACTCTGATACAAGGGAGAGTGAGCCAAGTGCCCGGGGAAGCCTCTTTGCCAAGTGCTGTGAGAAATGTGAGGAAGGAGAGGTCATCATGACCTTAAAGAACTTGGGAAAGGGGTAGTTCAGTAAAGATTTGGGGGGAGCACCTATTTTACCTTCTGGAAGAAGGAAAGAATTCAGCAGACAGAAATTGTGGGGAAAGGGGGAGGTAATTCATTCCAGCCATGCTGAGGCATGGAGATAAGCAAATACAAGGAAGGGTAAGGGAAAGGACAAACTATTTATTAAGCACCTACTATGTGCCAGCCACCATGCTGAGTACTTTACAAACATTATCTCCATTAGGAAAATTACACAAGCCATTGTGTGAAGGGTGACAATGGGTAGAGAGTTAGAATGAAAGAATGATAAGTTAGCAGGATACCACAGCAACTGAGGAGAAAAGGGAATTTTGGAGCTGAAAGGATTTTCACATCACCTAATCTACCCCCTCATTTTGCAGATGGATAAACTGAGGCCTGAAAAAGGTGAAGTGACTTTCCCAAAGTCATTGCTAATACTATAAATATCAGGCTGAGTGAGAGCCTTTGATTCTTTTTGTCTACTTTTGTCCCTACTCCTGCTGGGAGGGTCTTTTGGTCTCTTCTCAGTTGTCCTCCCAATCTTGCTCTTTCTTCCAGATGACTGAAGGTACCAGACATCTGTTTAATAGTTAAATGGAATATGCCTGCACAGGATAGCATACTGTTGAGCTTAACTGAACAAAGGATAGAGAAAGACGGAAAAGAAGCAAGGAGAGGGGAAAAGGGGAGGAAATGAGAGGGGAAGAGAAAAGAGGGCAACAACAACATGGACTCATTTGACATCTTTCTCCTGAGCACTGATAGTTTCAGAATCCAGCCGATTTCAGAGGGAGAATTTATTATGTGAACATCAATGGTCAGCATGAGGCACATATCTTAGTATCTGGTGAGAGAGCCTTCAGGCAGGAAGAAGGCTGCCTGCCTCTCTGGCCATTCCCAAGATCAATACTCCCTGGGGTTGTGTCTCTTATCCAATGCTATACTTTCTCTTCACTCACTGAGCTTCTGAAGGTAGGGACTCTTCCTATTGCCTTCTTCCCCTGCCTTCAGTCCAGGTCTGGCCTCAGTGTACACCCCTGTTTTCTCCCTCTTATCCCACCCAAAAAAGACACTTAGTTTTTCCAAAATAATTTTATCAACCACTAAGAAAAAATCAATAAAATAAAATGTGTAAATAATGAGTGAATTCCAGGATATAGGAACCTTGTTCAAGTATTCCAGTAGTGCCAACACCAGTGCTGGTCAGGGAGAGGTGTGGGAGGGGGTACACCTCTCTAAGCAGCCAGATACTATGTTGTCTGAAAATCTACACTGAGTCTTTCCCTGGCTATGCCAATCAACTAATGAACAAAGCCAAAAATAAACAGTCCCTGCCTTCAAGGGGTTTACATTCTATCAAGAAAACAACATATGCACATGAAAGTCTTCAAAAATAAATACAAAGTAAATGTATATTTACTTTATTTTAGGGGGCAATAGCATCTGGAAGGAGTGAAGAACAATCTCATTTAAGAGGTAATCTTTGAAATGATCTTGGGAGAGAGCTAGGGATGCTAATAGATGGCACTGAGAAAGGAGTCATCGCAGGCACAGTAATAGCCTGAGCAAAGATATGGAGGCAAGAGATGGATTCTCATGGTGGAAGAATAGCAAGAAGTCCAGTTTGGCCATACTGTAAAGTATATGGGTCTTCAATGCTTTTAGCCCCTCCCCCCCCCCAGTGACTAGAGACCCAGCTTCTAGATATCATCATTCCTTCTATGTCATATCAGAGAAGTTCTTTGCACTAATAGTAAAAGACAGGGCCATTTCATCACAGACCAATTTCATAATAGGAGAAAGGGAAGATTCAGACTTTAGGATGGATTTCTAGACACACTTTTCCTTAGTGCTTCTTCCCCGGGCAATCTGCCACTAGGTTTATGAAGAAGAATGAAGCATTAGCACAATTAGACTTAATCATGCCTTTTTTCCCTTGAAAGGTAAGGTGAATGGTATTGTCTTTGTGGGCTAAAACCTTACTTGGTTTCCAATCCACCTGAATGGCTTTGTGTTCAAACCAGAAGGCTAGTAAGACAAAGCCAACCAAGTTATAGCATCTTAGGATTCTAAGTATTTGTTCATATAAAGCAAAAATGCCAGTTTCCTTCCAGTTCTGCATTATCACTAGACTTTCTCCATTGATCTCAGTGTCTGCTGCTCTTAAATAGTGGATGATAGAGATTTGGACTGAAGCACAGACCTGCATTAGAAAATTTGGGGAGAGTCACTTGATATCTTTGGGTCTCATTTTGTAAAATTAAGGATTTAGCCTTGGTGATTTCTAAGGTTCCTTCCTACAAAAACAGGCCACCAAAAAAACAAAAACAAAAACCATAGATGGAGCTGTGTCTTACCTCATGAACTATCATAAGACACCTCTCAAAATGACTGCAGAGGATTATATAACTGGATTCTATTTGGCTCAGCCCCTTTTACCACACATCTTCCTACTCAGGTCCCTCCAGGAGCGACACCAGAACCCAATAGGAGCAGATAAATTTGCATATGGGGAGACCAGGACTCAAGGGGCAAGTGTTGAAATGCACAAAATTCCAGGGAATTGATCAAGAACTGTGATTGTTCAGAATCAGCAAATCAAAGCTTCTGGATCTGACCTTCTCTCTGCTGGCCAAGAGAAGGGATAGTGATTGAAATGAGGTCCCCTAATCATATGGTTAATCTATGATTGATCTGTGGGCTGGAGGAAACAGAATCCAACTTGGTGCCAGAGGACCTGTGTTCAAATTCAGGATTACTGCCTCTGTGCCTTTCATCAAATTATTTAACCTTCCTTAGCTTCTGTTTCCTCATCTGAAAAGTGAGAAATTTGGACAAGATAATATCTAAATTCCAATTTAGCTCTAAATTCAATTATGCCTATGGATACTTGTAAAATCTTCTCACACATTCTATTTGATGGTATTATCTCATAAATACTATATCTTCACAGAACATGGGATCAGCAAAGACATTGAGGATCCCTAAATTTGACCTTGAAGGAAATGAAGTTTGAATACCTTTATATATATGGATGCCCTTGCCCAAAAGTCATACAGTTATTGACTTAGAAGGACATGAAACAAGTGTATATTTCAACCATAGAGGCCTAAGTCAAATTTCAGAAAAGTGACTCCAAAACTCATAAACATCAATTTTTATTGATGTAACTCCCCACCTCCACACTCCCTGCAATTTTCATGGTCTGCCCTAGGTCTTCATGACCTAATTCATCAATCAACACATTCATAGAGCTATATATTAATATGTATATATATTCATATATATACACAAATATGTATATGTATTTGTATGTACCCATAAATATACATGTATAAACAACATAGGTATAAATATACACATTGTAAAAATGTATGTACATATGTAGTACACATTTACACACACACACACACACACACACATCTGCCTCCCAGGGTTCTTGTGAGGATCAAATGAGACAATATTTGTAAAACATTTTTCAAATGCTATTATTAGCCCCCTTTTCCAGGTGAGAAAACTAAGGAAGGCTAAGTGACTTGTCCAGGTTCACACAGCTAGTAAGTGTTTGAAGTTGGATTTGAACTCAGGTCTTCTTGCCTCCAGTATAGCAGTGCTCTATCCACTGTACCACCTAACTGCCTTAATCAAATAAAAATGTTTGAAAGGCAGTTTGACATTATAGAGGAGAGCACTGGCTTTGGAATCAGAAAACATGGACCTATATCATTTATTTTTGTGTGACTCTGGGCAAGTCACCTGGTCTCTAAGAGTTCCAGTTTCCTTGCATGGAAAGTAGAAAGCCTTGCTCACCTTTTCCTGAGAAAAGCACTTTGGGATCCTTAAAGCACAAGAGGAACATGAGGAGTTACTATTGTCGTTGTTGTTCATAGGATCAGCTTTAGGGTTGGAATGGACCCTTGAGGTCACCTCTTCCAACCCTTTCATTTTACAGAGTCACACAGATATTAAGTGTCTGAGGCCAGATTTGAACTCATGATTCCAGGCCCAGCATTCTGTGCACTATAGTACCACCTAGCTGCCCTAGGCAAGAATGGTGATACTGCAAAAAAGAGACAGGAGTTGTCAGCCAGTTTGGAGAAGCAGGAGAGGAGTGTTCTGAAAATGCAGGGAAGAGGGAGAGTCTAGAATGAGAAATCATCTGGAAAGAGGAGATAGTCAACTGTATAAAACACTTCAGAGAGATAAAGGTCTGGGAAAAGACCAGTGAATTTAACAAGATATTGTTGGTAACATGGGAGAAATCCGCTTCAGTTAAGTGTTGAAGTTTAAGGGGCTGAGAAGTGAATGGGAAGTAAGGAAATGAAGGTGATGTTTTTATACAGCTTTTTCTAAGAGTTTGGGTACAAAAGTAAGGAGAGTTTGGGGTAATAGTTTAAAGGGATGAAAGGGTCAAGTGAAGATTCTTTAATGATGTGGGAGATCTGAGCTTGTTTCCAGGAAGCAGAAAATGAACCAATGGCTGAACAAAGATTGAAGATTACAAAGAGATGATCTCAGGCCTAGCTTCTTAAACTGTGGGTCATGTAACTATATATGGGGTTGTGAAAAATTTGGCAACATTAAAAGGTTATGTATGCTTATTTTATATACTTCTATACCCAGGGTCTAGTAAAAATTCCTTGGGCCAAAAGGAGTCACTAGTGGAAAAAGTTTAAGAAGCCCTGGTCTGAAGAGTAAGTTCCCAAGGTAAATAGAAGCGATGAGATCAAAAGTACAAATAGAGAAGTTAGATATTAAAGTAGAAGAACCACTTCATCCACCTGAGACTGGAGCAAAGAAGGAAAGAAGAAGAGATGATGTTGAGGAGGCTCAAGATCGAGAATTGGAAAGCAAACATTCAAAAAATATGGCCTCAATTTTCTTAATGAAATATGAGGCAAGGTCTTCTGCTGAAAAGAAGGGGGAAGGGAGTAGTATGGGTGGCTTGAGAGAAATTTGTAACAGATGCTGTGGGAGTGTGACAATGAGTCAATATGAGAAGTGTAGAGGAATTTCCATGCAGCTGTAAGACCTCAGTTGAGATAGAATGGCATACATCTGTAATGGATCTAAGTCTACATTGTTGTGTGGATTCCTCTAGTAGCATTTAGTAGGGCTCTCTCATGAGGAAAGATGGTGGATAGTAGTGGGATTAATCAAAGGTTAGAGTGCCCAAAGAGACAATCAGGAACAGGCCAAGGGGCCAAGGGATTCAGGTATAGAGGACAGATTAAAACTGAGCTGGTTTTCAGGAATCCAAAAAAAGGAAAGTTAGGCCAAAGCAGGATTGGTAGACTGGGGATATGAGGGGTGAAATACCTAGTGGAAGATGAAGAATAGGCATGAGAGGAGTGGGGTAGAGAAAAAGTTGTAAAGATAGGAGATTATAATCAGATAGAGAAGTTCTAAATCATGGTCACATGGAACACTTGTTTGTAATGATGAGATCAGGGGGTATAATTGTCTATTCATAAAAGTAGATATCATGGGAGTTTCAGAGGCTGATGAACTGGGAAGCCAGGCAGTATTAATATGGCTTTGTCATTTTAATTTTGTTACTGGTTTCAGAAACTTAGTAAAATCCCTCTACCAATGTGAATAATTGACTGAGCTGCCACTTGGAGAGTTGCCCAAGGCAACTCCAAGTTGTTCCTAATATAGGTGCTACCCATTAAAGCAAAGTTTCTTCAAAAGAAAAAAAACACACTGAAAATATTACACAAAATTTCCAGATTAAATATGTGTTTCCTTTGAAAGTTCTGGAGTTCTTTTTTACATTTAAGTGTCCAGATAAAAATGAAATGGTTATACCTTAGTATATCCTGGCTTCCCAATTAAGCAACCTCCAGAACTCCCATAATGTGCACTTTCACAAAGGGCTGCTTATACCCTGGATCTCATTATCATATACAAGTGTCTCATGTCCATGATTTACAACTCTGAAAAATCTGTGATTATGATCTCTCACACTTCCATCTCTCCCTAATTTAATTATATATTTATTAAGTATCTACTATGCATAAAAATAAGAAGTAGCAGCATGGTGTAGTGAATAGAGAACCAGGCTCAGAGTCAAGAAGACTTGGGTTCACGTCCTAGCTCTGAAACATACTTCCTATGTCATGTTGGGAAAGTCACAATTTCTCAGTGCCCCCCCACAATAATCTAAGACTCTAAACTACAAACAAGTTGCCAATTTGGATAGAGAGAAGAAATTTACTTATCAATAGTTCCCTTCACCAGTGAAATCAGAATTCTGGACAAAAAATAATATTTAAAACATTGCACTTGGCACTAGGAATATAAAGCAAACCTTGTCCTCTAGAAGCTTACTTTCAACTTGGGTAATTATGTCTGCTTTTGCCAATATCACAGAATTATTATGGAATTAAAATGATATAACAGATGTGAAAAGTTTAAAGTCTTATATAACTGTCAGATGTTGGTTATTATATGCAGAGAACAATAAAGAATTTTTAATAAAGATTATCACTGAGGAACAATAATGTCCCCTAGGCTGTCTGAAGCAGCAATCTGGCTGCTAGCCATGGTGCTGACGAGGCCAGCGGATCCACAGGGAAGATTACTGGCCAAGGTGCTGATTCATCTAAGCCCCAGGCATTTTGACACCTGTACACAGTAGGTAAATAAACTATTCCTTCAATGCAACTGTTGCTACAGAAAGCTGAGGAAGTGACGCTAGAGGTCCATCTATACAGGCTACAATGCAGGCAAGTGCAAACAAGTACCAATAAGGGAGTTCCAGCTTTTGCTGGTTATACCATATACCCTCTCAGCCTGGTCTTTCTTCAGTAGGGTTATTTCTGTAATTACATAAAGGAAACCAAGGCAGCTGAGCTGTGAGGTTGGAGAGTAGGAACCAGACAGTAATAGGAACATTGTACCAGTCTCTCGGCCACTCTGAGTCTGTCTGCAGGCAGCAGATAAAAAACAGGAGAACCAGAATTTCTGGGCTGTTGTTCATAGGATGAACCACTATCTTCTTTCAGTTTCATCTTGGAGGAAAAGAGAGATAGTGATGAATCCCCTTTGCCTGGAATACATTGCCCTTATTTGGCTTTCTCTCCATGTCTGTATCATTTGTCCCGCAGGATATCTTATATGCCAAGCCATGCTTCGAACTTCTTAAATGAATGCTTAGGCACAAGGACCACTGAAGGACATAAGCGATGCTGGGTCTGTGCAGCAATACCTGGGCAGCATCCAACCATATATATATATATATATATATATATATATATATATATATATATATATATATACATATATACATCTGAAAACATCCTCTCTTTGAGCAAAGTGATATCACCCTTTCAACATGATCCCTAGTTTCACAAAGGCTCAGGGCCTTATAGAGACTTTTAATCTTCCCATCAGACCACATCTAATCAATCACCAAACTCTATCAATTTCTTCTTCTACCTACCCCTTCCTTTCTAATGCTCCAGTCAAAAAATCAGGTCTATGATCTCATCACCTTACATCACTGTTATTGCCACAGCCTCCTGGTTCTACCTGTCAATGGCTGCCCCATGTGCAAATGGGTCTATTTCTGCATATGGACCTTTAGAGATAAATGATATGTTTCCCAAATGTTACCCTGTGGATCACTGAAAGTCCCACATAAGGGCAGCATGAACTAGCACAAAAATATGAATATGTTATTCTAAGGTAGTGATTACCCAACATGAAAGTTTTAAAGAGGGTTTTGAGATCAAGTAAATCTACCCATGCATAAAATATTTAATATTCAATGCCACTAAAATCAAGGCTATAGAAAATCAAGTATAAGCTTGTACTCTATAGAAGCTTATATTACTATTACATATGGCTTAGTATGTTGGAACAATGATGATGTCTCTGAGCAGGACATGGAAAATGTACAAAGCTGGCATAAAATGCCAACACATTGGGGAAACAAGATGAACCATACAAAAAAAGTCAGCTCCCTACTATTGTCAATGCCTTGCCTCCTGGTCTGGTTTTGGCCTAGTGTGCTGAATCTTCACTCCTGCAAACAGTGTTCTGTATTTATGTCACCCACTGGATTTCGGTGCTCTGAGAAACTATCAACACTAACCTGCCTTTTGATTTATGCTTGCTTGGATCCTTATCTAGAACCCACTGGCATTTCTCCAAGAAGTTATTGCCCCCGATCCTTTAATCAATAGCACATGTCATACCCTACTCCCATGTGGGATAAAGGCACTGTCATATTATAGGTAGACCCAAATTATATGATGACATATTTAGAGCTAGAAGGGATATTAGAGGTCACAGAGTCCAACTCCCTTGTTTTACAAATGAGGAAACTGAGGCACAGGTAGGTTAAGTGACTTTTCCAGGGTCACATAGTGCCTGAGATAGTATTTGAACTCAGGTCTTCTTGATCACATGATCTACTGCACTACCTGGCTGTCCCAACATGCTGTCTATCAAATATACTCTGGTAAAGGGAATAAGGAATGAATACAGTAAAGCCATATAATATACATTAGTATTGCCTGAGGTCATTTTCCTGAAGGTAAATAACTAATTGAAGCAAAAAGCCAGATAGAACATAGCATAGCTAATAATGCAGTGTTTAGAGTACCTAAGTAATAATATCTATGATAGGGCCCTATGGGGAATACAAAAAAAAAGTATGACACCTACTTAGCGAGATGGGAGGAATAGGAAGAGGAGAAGGAATAACTCATAGAGAAGACTCTGACAATTGGATGGTGTGAGTAGGTGAAGAGAACTAGGCTTGGAGTCAGGAAGTCCTAAAATCAAATCCTTCCCCTGATGCTAGTTCACTGTGTATCTGTGAGTAATTCCCTTAATTTTGCTTAGCCCTAGTTTCTCAGCAGTAAAACAAGAAGAATAGCATCTACCTCACAGAGTTGTTGTGAGGGCTAAATGAGATCATATATGTAAAGCACTTTGAAAACCTTAAACCTCTATGAATGCTAGCAATGATGCTGATCATTTTTAGTTCATTGAGATTCTTCATAGACTTAAGTCTATCATCATCTCTCCTAAGTAGAATTAAGTATGGCTGCCACATTAAAGAAGGCCTTGAACCAAAACATCTTCACTCACTTAATGCACAAGGATAGAAACAAACACTATGACTCCACCCAAAAAAATTAAATAGTTCCTTTATTTCATGGGATGTTTCCAGTGATACTAAATAGCACTTGAACATGATAACTGTAAAATCCTTAATGATAAACTGGAAGTTTTGAGCTTGAATCTGAAAGCCATATTGAACCAATGTTTGGAGGTGATACCTAAAAATGCTCTGTCTTCCTCCAAGCAAGCTGCAACAAACATAAAGATATAAAGGAGAAGACTGTGGCTAAGCATGATAAGAGACTCATTGGCATCCTAAAATCAAAGTTGAATGGGAAGAACACATTTAAAGCAATTAAAATCTATATAATACCTGTCTTAAGAACTGTAAAATCATAACAGATTTGTAAAGTATCCACCAAAACAATCTATATGGTATCAATGAGACACAGGAGCAATCCCCATAATGCAGCTATAGAAAAGTTAACACTTCTCAACAAAATAGAAAAGAGGATTGGTGTCATTAGAAGAAAAATAAGTCCAAAACCTGCAGAAAGACTTTTGGAACAAGAAAACATTATTTCACAGAGCAATCATAAAGACTAATAACAGGTCTACACCATAGAGTTTGTCAGATGAAATTGAACATGGTTTACCTCTGGGTGAAGCCTATGAAACAGCTAAGATAGAAAAGTGGGATAAAAAGGCCCTCCAAGGTGACAGCCACATGAAATCAGCCAATAATATGTCAAAAAAGATTTAAATAAATAGCTGAGTGACATAGATATGTTTATACAAAGAGAGAGAGATTGGACAGCAATTCAAGACTAGGATATTACTCCAGAAATTACCAGAGGGTTATCCTTAAGGAGCCCAACTTCATGATCAATGTCAACTATGCAAGGAAATGGCAGAAACTGAGAAAGGCAAAGGTTAAGTGACTTGGTCAGGGTCACATAGCTAAGAAGTATTTGAAGTTGGGTTTAAGCTCAAGTCTTCCTGACTCAAAAGCAACTGCATTACCTGCCTAGCTAGATATACTATCTTGGAACCAGACCATTTTCACAGCTTTAATGGTTGTCCAACAATCACTTGGATATAATAACACTGATCCCCCAAAACTTGAGCACATTTTTGTTTTGTTTTTATTGTTGGGGGGGGGGCAATGAGGGTTAAGTAACTTGCCCAGGGTCACACAGCTAGTAAGTGTCAAGTGTCTGAGGCCGGCTTTGAACTCGGGTCCTCCTAAATCCAGGGCTGCTGCTTTATCCACTGCACCACCTAGCTGCCCCCTTGAGCACATTTTAATAGATGTCACCTTACCAAATATTCATATCTTCAATCAACATGGAATGAAGAGTTTTCAAAATATAAAAGCCAAGCAGAGAAGAATAAAATTATGTGAGAACAGAATGGGGTACATATTATTCCTGTTGTTCTGTCTACTACTGGAATTGTACTATGGATGTTTGTAATGAGCCTACAGAGGATGTGCATATAACCTATAACTTTATTCAACTATAAAAAAGCGGTTATTTTATCTACCTGTGTGATATTTGACAGAATAGTAAATATTTTTAAAGAACAGGTTGATGATTCATCTTACAACTAACTGAATCTCTGAATTTTTGAAAAACTGAATTATGTTTTTTTAAAAATAAGGAAATAATAATAATAATCACTATCATTCACACATCACTCTAAGCACTTCAAGGTGCTTTCCATATATTACGTCTTTTGATCCTCCTGGCAAACCTATGATAAGAATGTAACATTTTCTACATCCATCCCTTTCTCTCCATGCATATAGTTTTATCTCTAATTCACACCCTCATTTCTCACCCAGACTATTGCAATAGCCTTCTCACTGGTCTCCATATTCCAATCCATTACCCACTCAACTGCCAAGGTGATTTTTCTAAAGCATAGTTCTGACCACAACAGCTCCTGCTCCAGAACCTCCAATGTCTCCTTATTACCTCTAGGATCAAAAATTAACTCATCTCTTTGGCTGGAAATGCCTGGTTTTAAATAACCTGGTCCCTTCCTACATTTCCAGCCTTCTTCCCCCATGTACTCTACAATCCACTTACACTGCTCAACTTTTTTTCCAAGCTTCCTTCAAGAATCAATTCAAATCCCACCTTTTTCAGAGAGCCTTTTTAGTCTCCCCTGATGCTAATGACTTCCTTTTTCATAATACCTTCATCTATTCTGTCTGTTTCTTATGTGTAACTAGAAATTTGAATGTTTTCTCCTAGTTTAAAATGTATTCTTGAGAGCAGGGATTTAATTGTATATTTGTCTTTCTTTGGCGGGGGGGGGGAGGGGGGTTGTTTTTGTTGGGGCAATGAGGGTTAAGTCACTTGCCCAGAGTCACACACAGCTAGTAAGTATCAAGTGTCTGAGGTCAAATTTGAACTCAGGTCTCCTGAATCCAGGGCTAGTGTTTTATCCACTGCAGCGCCACCTAGCTGCCCTTTGTCTTTCTTTATATCACCAGTGAATAGCACATAGCAAGTCCCTAATAAATACTTGTTGACTGGCTGGCTGAGGTAGATGCTATAAATGCCCCCATTTTACATATGAGGAAACTGAGATTTGAAAAATGCTTAGAATTTGAAGCAGTGATATGAAGAAGAGGACAGAACTTCACAGTCAGAGGAAACTAAATTATGACCAGTAGCAAAGAGGGGGGGATAAGCATGACATTTCTGTGAGCTAGAAAATAGAAAAATATGTCAATGCCTCAACATATCAATGACCTGCAATTCTGTCAGTGTGAGAAAGCCCTTCACTGAGAGAAAGTACAACCACTCTATCACTTATAACCTGAGAGAGTTGTCTGAGGCTCAGAGAGGTTCAGTGGCTTATTCATGGTCACACAGCTAGTATGTGTCAGAGGTAACATTCGAACCCAGATCTTCTTGGTGGAGCACTCCTTCACTATATCACAATAGTTCTCTAGGTAGACAGATATTGGAACAAAAGATGAATTGGTTTGGTTGCTATAACCTTACTTGAAAGTTATCATAGCTCAATGAGGTGCAGCAGTGGGAGGGGGGGGAATCACACACAAAAAATTAATGTGCTGTCCCGCATCAATGATGATGCAGGATTTTTAGACAGTTACCCAAATGCCTTTTATTCATCCTGTACAACGCAGTTACAAATATGTTCAGGTCCACATCAATCCTTCCTGATCCCCAAGGCACAGCCCAGTAAGAAAGCTCAGAACTGAGTGAAATTCTTTTTTGCCAAATATGCCTATCTGTCACCAAACAAGATAACACCAACTTCCCTGGCTCTTTCCTATACCATCTCTGCTGTTAGTCTTTGTCATGTGATTGTATAAGCAATTTTAAAAGGTAGTGTGGCATAGTGGATAGAATGTCAGCCCTGCAGTCGGGAGGAACTGGATTTGAGTCTTGACATAGTAGAAGGAATGCTGGTTCTAGAGTCAAAGCACCTAGGTTCAAATCTCATCTCTGACACTTAATACCTGTATGACCTTGAGCAAGTCACTTAATGTCAATGGCCCTCAATTTTCTCATGTGTAAAATGAAAGATCTGGACTAAAAGGCCTCCTTCCTAACTCTAGATCTAGGATCCCCTTAACCTAAATATACTAGCAATATAATCATGGGCAAGTTCCCTCTCAGTGTCCCCAGGCAATCTCTGAGACCATAGATTATAGGCAAGGGGAAAGGGAAAGGGAATAAGCACTTATATTTGTTGTTGTTCAGTTGTTTTCAGTTGTGTCTGAATCTTCATGACTCCATTTGGTGTTTTCTTGGCAAAGATACTGGAGTAGTTTGCCATTTCCTTCCCCAGCTCATTTTACAAATGAGGAACTGAGGCAGACAGGGCTAAGTGACATGCTCAGGGTCACACAGTTATTAAGTGTCTGCAGCCATATTTGAACATATTTGAAGATGAATCTTCCTGACTGCATGGCCAACACACTACCACTCTGCCATCTATCTGCTTACAAGCATTTATATAGCACCCATTTTGTGCCTGGCACTGTGCTAAGTGCTTTACAAATATTATCTTATTTGATTTTCACAACAACCCTGAAAGATAAGTACTATTATTATCCCCAATTGTCAACTGAGGAAACTGAGGCAGGCAAAGGTTGTGACTTGCCCAAAATCATATAGCTAGTATCTGAGGCCTGGTTAAACTCAGGTCTTCCTGAATACAGGACCAGTGCCACCTGGGTTGCCAACCTAAAGGGGGGGGGGTGGATTTCTACCATTCCTGTTCCCCTATACCAGAATTTCTTTTGTTGTTGTTACAGACACTATCAACAATGGAGAACTCCTGGTATGGAAACTACCTCCAGTGATGAAGATCAGCAACTCCTCCATAATGTATCATCTCAGAGAGCTGCCTGCATACTTGCAAGGTAAATGACTTATCCCCCCACAGCTAGTTAGCTTCAGAGGTTGGACTCAGTGTTTATGTCTTAAGTGCCTTGGCCTCCCTTTCCTCTACTGTCTCCTTTCCTTCCACCAATCACAACTAGACCCAAGGGAAGCTTTTGGTTTGCTTCTTTTTATTTAAACTTTTTAAAGCAATGTTTCTTTTTTTTCTTTTCTACTACATGTTAATGTCTATGTTCTGAACCTCATAGGCCCAGGATAGATCAATTGTCCAAGCACCAGCCTAGCCAGGGATAGGAAAGGTCATCCCTGGATGCTGAATCTTTATAGCCACAACAACTCACAGAATGTCAACCAAGTTCTAGAGGATTTCCTATCTGTGTCACTGAATCATGGCATTTAGATCCAGAGAGGACAAAGGCAACTGAATCCTAGGCAGTTGACCCTGGAATCATTGGATTTCTACATGGAGGGGTCCTTGTCATCATCAGATTCAAACCCCATCTTTTCTAGATGAAGAAACTGAGGTCCAGAGAGGGGAAGTTCAAGATCACATCGACAGTGGAACCGCCATCCAAGCCCAGGGGTCTTTTTACAACACCGTGATGCTCCCCACTAGTGAAATTACAGCCTGCTAAAGTATTAAAGGAGCCAGAAGGGGTTTTTTTGCTCAATGTAGTTCTAAGATCAAATACAAATTCCTGTGACAGACATTTCGAATTCTCTACGTCCTTGTTCAAACTTAACTTCCCAGCCTTCTTACACATTACTTTCCTTCACTTAGACTGGTCCAGTCAACAGGCTTACTGTTCTGCATACACAATGCCCCATCTCTCACCTTCAATCCTTATGCTGATTGTCTCCTAAGCCCTGAATGCTCTTCTTTCTCATCTCTACCTCTTAGAATCCCTAACTTCTTTAAGAACTCAGCTTTAATAAAATAAATTATTAAAACTATATATTTTTTAATTAAAAAAAACTCAGCTTAAACATTTCTCTCAGCCTTTTCAGGTCCTCCCAGCTGCTAATACCTTCCCCTGTATATTGACTTTGTATCTAATCTGTATATATGTTGTACATATCCATATGAGTACATAGCTCTCCAATTAAAATATAAGCTCCTTGAGGGTAGGGATTATTTTTGCTTTCTCTTTGTATCCTCAGCACTTAGCATAGTACCTAACATATATTAATCACTGAATAAATGCTTTTTGAGTCATTGAAGAATAAAGATGAGAAATTATGCAGTTTTGCCCTCAAAAAGCTTATAGAGTCTAATTAAAGGGATAAAGCATGCATTCTAATAAGGCACTATGGAGAACTGTTGTTGTTTGACCTTCATTCTTGAAAAGAACCATGACATGGAGAGGTGGTGGCATAACTTGCAGTGCATTGTATTTAAGTGAGAGAGGGCTGTGCAAAGTCACCAGCCTCACTTTCTCTTTTAGAGCCATCCAGTGGCAATATATCCATCAGGATGATTAGCAATGGCTCTGGATTTTGAAGCAATTGGGGTTAAGTGACTTACCCAGGGTCACACAGCTAGTAAGTGTCTGAGATGGATTTGAACTCAGGTCCTCCTGACTCCAGGGCCAGTGCTCTATCCACTGTGCCACCCAGTTGACCTACACTATGGAAAATAAACTAAAGACAAAGGATAGATAGAGACAATACTCTACAATTCAAAATGTGATAAATCATTTTCACATGGAGAATCCAAGAATGGTCTTATGAAGGTGGATGTGCTTGAGTTTCCTTCCCTTGAAGGAAGAGTATGTCTACAGATGGAGATTTGAGTGGAGTTTGTTCCAAACATGGGAGATGATCAGTATGAATACAGTGAGGCAGTGAAATACAGGATGAGATTAGGGAATAGTTAAGAGCCCAAATTGACTGAAATATCAAATGTATAGAGGAGAAAAGAAAGAAATGATGCTACAAGTAGGTTGGAGCCAGATAATGGAAAGCTTTAAAAGCCAAGCTAAGGAGTCCAAAGCCTCTCCTAGAAGCAAGAGGAGACATTGAGGTTTCTGAGCATGGATGTTAAGGGGTCATTAAGAAGGTTATTTTGGCAGTCATGTGAAAGATGGATTGATGAAGGGAGAAAGTGGATACAGGGAGACCAGTTAGGAGGCTCTTGCAATAGTACAGGTGAGAGGAGATGAGGACCTAAGCAAGAGTGGTGAGAGAGTGAGAGTAGAAAGAAAAGAACAAACACATGATGTACTTGGAAGCAAAAGGAAAAGGAAGAAAATAGGTATTTATCAGGCACCTACTATATTCAGGCACTGTGCTAATCACATTATAAATATCATCTCATTTAATCCTCACAACAATCCTGAGAAGTAAGTGCTATTATGACTCCCATTTTATAGTTGAGGAAACTGAGGCAGTCAGAGGTTAAGTGCCTTGCTCAGAGTCACAAAGCTACTAAGTGTCAAGCTAGATTTGAACTCAACTTTTCCTGACTCTACAACCAGTGCCCCATCCGCTGCAACACCCATCTGTCTCCAATAAACAAAATGAGGAAACTGATTAGAAAGGGAACTTTAGGGGGAAGATAAAGTAACCCCAAGGCTCCAGTGGCAGAAGGGCAGGTGGCAGTCCTATCTTGTTTAGGGGATGGTTGAGAGATGTACTAGGAGGAAATATTAGAATTATAAGATCAGAGATATTGAACTAGAAAGTACCTCAGAGGCCATTGAATCCAACCTCCTTAATGTTCAGGTGAAGAAACAGAGGCTCATCGTGGTTAAGAGACCTGTCTAAGGATACTCAGGTAGTAAACTGAAGAAGCAAAATTTGAACCCAGATCCTCTAACATCACAGTCTATTATGCTCTCTCCACTGTACCACACTACCTATAACCTTAAAACTTAAAAAACAACAAACTTAATAAAAACAATAACAATAATGAAGCCAACCCATATGTATGAGGCAGGAATTCCCTCTGTAGTATCACTGATGAAGTTATTCAGTCTCTGCTTGAAGATCTTCAGTGGTGGGAGATTCCCAAGGCAACCCATTTTCCAAATCTTTGTAATATATAAATTTAAGGGGGGGGGCTCTTTCAGATTTGACAAATTTGTAGATCTTAAGGGAAGGGTTAGATACAATGTGAGTCTTTAAGTAGCTGATTTGCAAAGCCAGGAAAGCAGTAGAAAAAAATATACTTGTGGGGCAGCTAGATGGTGCAGTGGTTAAAGCACCGACCCTGGATTCAGGAGTACCTGAGTTCAAATCTGGCCTCAGACACTTGACAC
Source organism: Dromiciops gliroides (assembly GCF_019393635.1). Taxonomy (NCBI): domain Eukaryota; kingdom Metazoa; phylum Chordata; class Mammalia; order Microbiotheria; family Microbiotheriidae; genus Dromiciops; species Dromiciops gliroides. The sequence continues at coordinate 709,852,278 of NC_057861.1, forward strand.
TTACTAGCTGTGTGACCCTGGGCAAGTCACTTAACCCCCATTGCCTGCAAAAAACAACAACAAATATATATACTTGCAACCAGGACATAGATTGCCTAGGTACCTGGCTTCTACCAGCCAGTCATTTTCATAGGGCCGAAAGGAGAGACTTAGGAGATAAACAACTGGGGAATCCTAATCCCCTAAACTATTTAGTGACTATTTGGTCAATGGTGATAGTCTACAGAGATTTAGATTTGGGAAATGTTTTGGTGGTCACCATACGTTACAGTGAGATCTCTCACAGAGGGGATCTAGCCTTGAACCAGAAAGAGATGTCAAGAAAAGAAGTTATAGCTTTCTGCACTGCTGCCTGCTTTTTGAAAAAGTTTTTTTAAGTCTTTGAGCCCAACCAAGGCATTAAAAATAGAGTGACTTCTGCCAAACCCAGGCTAAGAGTCTTTGCCCTTTCCAAAACAGTTATTCAAAGCTGAGGTTCTCAGCTGAGTTAGGCATAAAAAGTGTCTGAGCATAGAGCTTCCATGAAGGAGTAAGCCTAATTGAGTGAAGGAACAGACCATCCTAGCAAAGAGTAGCCCATTCTAACAGCAAAGTGGCCAGTGAGGGAGTACAGTGTAACAACCTTTCCAACTGAGATGCTTTCCAACCTGTGAAAAACTAGCCCAGCCCAGCCCAGCCCACCAGCAGAACTACCCACCTAGCCCTGATACTATGCCCAGTGGTGAATGTGTGTATTATGGTTGAAAGTAATGAAAGACATAGAAGACCCACAGTTACAGAGGCAGAAGAGACATTTGGACCCTGCAGTTTGGGAGTTCTGAGTTGCTTTGGCTACAAGTGTTCATTACACACATGCCTCATTCTGAGTGTGCTTTCAGTTTGTATCCAGACCCCTCCTCAGACATTGTGTATATTGATAAGAGCAGGACTTAGGCTCATAAGCCTGATTTGAAACTACTACTCTTGCTATTCCATTTGACTAAATACCTTTAAGAGTTCACTGAGTCTACTCAATGAACATTAATGGAAGCACATTGGTGAGAGCTCCACTCACAAAGGTTACTAATAGAACATGATATATCAGCTGCCTCACTGGAAGACTAAAACCTTCAAATACAAGTTTGTAGGGGGAATGGTAATGCTACTTTAAATATAAGCCATAATTGTAATTAAACTTCCTTTTTTGAATAGCTGTACTAATATTAAATTTCTTAGAATGAGCCAAAATCTTAATCCCTGTTTCTTCCACATGTAGATCCCAATTCTATCTTCAGTGACCAAATCAAAAAAAGTTAATTCCTCTTTGCTATGAATCCCCTGGGGAGGTCATTGGATCTGAGCCTCAGATCTTTTTCGTTTTCCCCCCATCGCTAGTTACCACCACCTGTAGACAATCTTCCTGATATGAGTCACTACCTATGAGACAGGGAGACCTCCACAAAGTACCCAGCAAGGACAGTCACTCTAGGCTGAATCACTATACCCTAGAGAGAGCTCTGTCAACCAGCCTGTCACTTGTATCTCAGGCTGAAGTAAGTCTGGAAGACACAGGCAGAGGCAGAGGGAGCAGAGTCCAGAAAGCACAAGGGATTCAGAATTTAGTCCCAGCTCTGTCAATTGTTGGCTGTGTAACCTTAGGAAAATCACCTCCATGCTCTGTGCTTTCCTTTCTTTTGCTGTCAAATAGGAATGATAATCCCAGCCCTGCCTCCTCCACCAAGCTGCTGGGAAGGAGGATCCAGTAAGATGGGAGATGAGATAGCACTTTGAAAAGCCAGAGATGTTCAGAGGGTGGTAGCAAGAGCTCCTCGATGTGTCTTCAGGGAGATATTTTTATCTTCAGTAAGTACTTTACATGGAAACTCCCTATAAAATCTTGACAGTTTCTCCCAGTTTAGAAATTCCTGCCATTGCTTCATGATTTCTTCCTTAGTCATCCAGCAGTGTGATGAGGACATGGCTCCGAGGCCCTGGCAGTCTTGTCACAGAAGGGAAAGGATGGAAAGAACCCTTTACTTAGTAGCCGTGTGATCTTGAAAGAGTAGTTTAACCCTTTGCAGAGAAGGAGATGGATGAGCTGCACAGGCAGAGGGAATCCCCCATACTGATTAAATCCAGGTCCAGTCCCTATTACTGTCCCCCAGAACTTGGCCATGGTGGGGAGGTCACCAAAGCCATACCTCTGCAGCACAAAGTCTGGAAGCTTTGATCAGACTGGGGAAACCCAGAGCATGGCTCTGTCACCCTACTGGTGGAACACCTTAGTGGAGCCCCCAAAGGTTAATAAACAGTGAGAGACTAACCTATCCCCCAATATAGCGGAAAGAACACTGGTCATTGTCAGGACAAACTTCCTAACAATTAAGCTATGTCCAAGTCACTGCCAAGATAGGTAGTGAGTTTGTCATCTCTTTAGGGCTTTGAGCAGAGGCTGGATGAAAATAGATTTAGATCCAGAAAGGACCTTAGTGATCATCTAGTGAAACCCCCCTCCCATTTCATAGAGAAGGAAACTGAGTTTCAGGAAAATACAGTGACTTGAAAGAAAACAGAGATAAAAACGGGCAAAGTTTGAACCAGTCCTCTGGCTCCAAACTTCATGTTCTTTCTGCTGTACAATGCTGCCTCTATGTTGGCCTAGAACTTCATAGGCACAAGCTCCCACTTTTCTAATCACCCCTCATCTCTCAAGCCTGAGCTGTTGTTGTGAGTCATTTGATAATGGTGTCAAACTCAAATACAATCCGGGAAATTCAGCTGCATACCGACTTAGAAAACTATATATTAACATTATCTATGTTCTATTGTATTTTAGGAGATAGCTAGATGGCTCAGTAGATAGAGTGCTGTGCTTGGAGTCAGGAAGACCTGATTTCAAATCCAGCCTCAGATACTTACTAGCTGTGAGACCCTGGACAAGTCACTTAAACTCTGTTTGCCTTAATCCACTGGAGAAAGAAATGCCAAACCACTCTATCATCTTTGCCAGGAAAACCCCATGAACAATACAATCCATGGGGTCATGAAGAGCCAGACATAACCAAACAACAACAAAATTGTATTTTTATTTATTTTCTTGAATAATTCCAAATTACATTTTAATCTGGTGGAAAGTGTTTTATCATTGCCACAGTACATGATATTTGACCTTTCTTATCTAGATGACTTCAATAAAACATACTTTGATCATTCAATTTAATAAATATTTATCAGGTGTTCAATAACTGCAAGAGAGGCCCTACTTCATTATCTGGGACCCAAGAGAGAAGAGATCCAGAAACATCAGGGTCACAGTTCTTAGACAAAAATCAAGGCCATATTGCAATTCTTCCTCCAGATCATAGAATATTAAGGGACCTGACAGACTCTCCAACCCAACCTCCAAATTTTTCAATGAAAGAAGAAACAAATTCTAAGAAATGAAATGACTTGCCCAGGGTCACACAAGGACTTAACAGCAAAGCTACAATGAGGAATCCCGTCTCCTACCTCCAATCCCAGTGCTCTATTTAGGCACTTAAAGAAAGCGATTCATCTTCTCCAGGCTCCCATTTCCTGCTGTCTGAAATGGGGGCAGGGGGTCAATTAGATCAGGACCCCTTTTCACCCAAGAAATTTTTACACGACCCTAGGTATATAGGTATATAAAATAGGTATACATAGCCTTTTACTGTTGCCGAATTGTTTGCAACCTTATATGGGGTCCCCACCCACAGTTTAAGAAGCTAGAGATAAGATGATTGAAAGTGCTTTCCAACCTTAGCAATGCTGTGGCTCTATAAAGCCTTACCACTGCACCTCTTAAAGATTTCTAACTGGAAAATTAACAATATCCTACTTCTCAAATAATAATCTAAATTTTAAAGACTTAAAACAAAGACCCAGCCATCCCAATTACTTTCTATACTTGAACCCTAACTAGGTAAGATGCCCAAAAGGCTAGCCTAAGAAACTAACAGCACAGAAAAAAATGTATCCACTCTGTTCTGCCTTTAAGTCTCTTAAAGAGAATGTGAGGAACTTGGCTGTTGACAGCAAGGAGGATTTTCAATGAGGATAAATAATGCAATGTCTATGGGCTCCAGAGACTCACAGGAAACTGAGAAGGGCTGCTTGACAGATATTGCAGGGAAGATTGCCCATCCAGTACTTGAGAAAAAATGGTCATGATTAGGCCCTCACCAAAAAACAGTTAAGTCAGACTGACATGAGCAGATCTCTATTCCCCAATGTCAGAACTCCCTCCCCCTCCTCTTCTGCCATTCACATACCACCACAAAGTTAAAACTTACTTATCCTGGGTTCCAGTCCCATTCTCCTCTCTCTGCTACAGATAATCTGATAAATGGGTCCTTACCAGAGCGTAAATGGGTAATGATGGTATAATGTTACCCATCCCAGATAACCTATTTGCAGAAGCCTTCGGTGTCTCAACCCAGAATAGTGACTCTAATGGTAGGATTTGGTGGAGGTTTGGGAGGAGGAAATATCTGAAACTCCCCCCAAATTATACCCAAAGTGGTGGCCATCTACTCTGCCTATGCCAAGGGCCAAATCCACCCCCCAAGAAAATTCATCTTCTATAACTCTTCCAGAGATCTTGGTCAATTCTTTTAGTAACTTCTGGTTTGCTCAAGCAAAGAATGGGAACATGAATATGGAATGAGTGAGGCTTTTACAAAACAATCTTGGAGTATGTCCCAAGTTATGGTGGGCTCTTGGGAAAATAGCACCTCTAACTCTCACCTGTTGTCTTGGCTCCTTCTCCAATGAGTCCAATCTCCACGTGCACGGCAACCTGCAAACAAGAATGTGGAGACTGCGTCACTGGGAGTGAGCTCTCCAGACCCATTCCTTCCTTCCTTCCTCCATTCATTCACTCTTTCATTCAACAACCAACCACTTCATAAATATCAACTAGATGTGCAAAGTCCCCATTGGAGACAATAATAAACAAGACACCATCCCTCACCCCAGGTGCTTACAAACTAGTAGGAGAGAGCAAAGAAAAGTAAATTAATAGTTACCATGATTGTCTTTCATTCAACAAGAATTTATTAAGCCCCTACTAATTACAAGGCACTGAGCTAGACACAAGGGATACAAAAATGAAACCATCCCTGGACTCAAGGAATTTACATTCTACTGCACACATACAACATGGAAAATGTTTGGAGTCACAGAGAGAGAAAAATAAACTAAAGTGGGTCTGCCCTTGCTCACTTGAGGACAAAGGACCTTTCACTCTTAAATGTTTACACCGGGAACAGAACTATTTGGCCAGTTTCCCACTGACCTGAAGCAACACCAGCTTGAGGCGATGCTTCATATCTCCATCATAACTTATATTTTCACAGCACTTTATCATTTGCTGAGGACGGTCATGTACATGATCCTATCTAATACCTCTAACAACCCTGTGAAGTAACACGAGGAACATCATTCTCATTTTAAATGTGAGGAACCTGAAGTTCAGTGGGGCTGAGTGACTTGTCCATAGTCACAATACTAGTAAGTACCATGTGGGGGGTGGAGTTTTAGGGGATACAGGATAATAGGATTTAAAAGGGGGGATTATTGTAGAGCATCTAGTTTAACCCCCTTTTTAAGGGAGGGGGAAAAGAAACCCCAAAGAAAGGAAGTGATTTGTCTAAGGTCACTCAGGAGGCAAGTAACGGAGCCAGTACGGGAATACAGGTTCTCTGACTCCAAATCTAGGGGCTCTTCCTCCTGGAAGTCTCCAAGAAAAGACTCAATGATGGTATGATATAGAAAGTATTCTTATTCATGAAAAGGTAAATACTTCTCTATCTCTCTGTTTCTCTGGATGGCTGCCTCTGTCTCACTTTGTCCCTTTCTCTGTTCCCTTCTATCTCTTTTTCTGTCTCTATCTCTCTCTCTGACTCTGCCTCTCCAATTCCCCATCTCTATTTCTTTATCTCTCTCCTCTCTCCTCTCTTTCTCTCTCTCTTCTTTCTCTGTCCTCTCTCTGTTTCTGTTTCTGTCTCTGTCTCTCAGTCTCTCTCTGTCTCTGTATGTCTGTCTCTGTGTGTCTCTGTATGTCTCTCTTTCCATCTCTATTTGTGTCTCTCTGTCTCTGTGTGCCTGTCTGTCTGTCTCTGTCTCTGTCTCTGTCTATCTGTGTGTGTGTGTGTGTGTGTGTGTGTGTGTGTGTGTGTGTGTCCCCTCCACAGCCAGAAATCAAACCTAGTTCTTCCAGGATTCTTCCCATTATACCATGTTATGAGTATAACCCTATACTGCATGAGAGCTATTGCTTAATATCAGCAAACATAAAGAATACAGTATCTGGCCACAGGCTCATAGATTTAGAACTGGAAGAGACATCAGCAGTCATTTCATTCAACCCCCTTACTTTACAGGTGAGGAACCTGAGGCCCAGAGAGGTTAAGTGACTTTTATCAGGTCACACAGCTGGTCCTTGCCCCAGATTCAGCTCTCCTTGCTGACACTGACTCAGAGGACATCACTTCAAATCCTGGCCCTGCTACTTGCATAACCTTAAATAGTTTATTTAACCTCTTTAAGCCTCAATTCCTTCTTCTCTTCAGAGTTCTTTTTTGCATGTTTATTTTTTGGAGGCAATCAGTATTAAGTGATTTCCCAGGGTCACAGTTAGTAAGTGTCTGAAGTCAGATTTGAACTCAAGCTCTCCCCATGCCAGGGCTGGTATTCTATCTACTGTACCACCCAGCTTCCCCTTCTTCTCTTCAGTGTTAAACTAAATAATCCTTGAGGACTTGAGGATGACAGTGACATAATCAGACATGTGTTTTAAAAGATTACTTTGATGCAGCCTCAGACACTTGACACTTTCTAGCTGTGTGATCCTGAGCAAGTCACTTAACCCTCATTGCCCCACAAAAATAAAAGATTACTTTGGAGGATGAACAAGAGACAGAGAAGTGGGCATGGAGGCTACTACAATAATGCAGGTGAGAGGTGATAAGAGCCTAAGAGCCTTCTCTCCTATGAGAGGAGAAAAGGGGGATGGAGAAGACAGGGACTGAGGAGAAAAAAACACTGAGACTCAGCAACTGCTTGGCTACAGAAGCTAAGGAAGAGTGAAGAAGCAAGGCCGACTCCAAGGTGGCAAACCCGAGTGGATAGAAGGGTTGTGGTGCCCTTGACAGAAAAAGGGAAATTCAGAAGAGGGGAAGGATGGAAGAAGATGATAAAAAGCAAGGTTAGAGAAGCAAAAACCAGGCCAGAAAGTTGATTTTAGCAACAGAAAGCAAAGAAAATTAGGTTACCCATTTACTATCCATGTGACTTTGGATAAATCATTGAAGTTCCCTGAGCCTATTTCCCACAGTGTTATTGTTTTAAAAAAAAAAGTATCATGTAAATTATAAATCATCTTCATCATATCCAGCATTTATATGGGTTATCAAAGTGATTTACAAATATTAGCTCATTTTATTCTCCCAACAACCCTGGAAGGTAGGTGCTATTATTATCCCCATTTTACAAATGAGAAAACTGCAGCTGATGGTCATGAAGTGACTTGCCCAGGGTCACACAGCTAGTAGGCAATTGGATTTGAACTCAGATATTCCTAACTCCAGGTCCTTATATGTGTGATGGTTGTTGCTGTTGTTGTTGCATAAGGATAAATAGGGATAACACTGAGGCTTATGTTGACTTGAACTTGAGCAAAAAGCAATCATTTTGTTGCTGCCCCTAGGTTCATTTGCATGTAGAACAGAAACATGGTAGGAGGTGATCCCATCCCTCACACAACTCCTGGAATGTAGGTGGGGGATGAGTTGGAGGTGCAATCTCCCAAATGTATTATGGGGACAGAGAAATAAGATATAAGACATTTAACAGGAGTTCAATGGAATTTTCTAACCTCAAGTCCATTATTTATCTGGAGCCCGATACTTTTTTATTACTTTTTGAATAGAATTTTATTTTCCAAAATATATGTAAAAACAAAATTTTAACATCAATACTTTTGAGGGGATCAACACCAGAAAAAAAAGCTGTCAAAAAAAATAAATAAAAGACAATAGCTTCTACTAGTTAAGATGTGGCTCCCAATGCTAAGCTATGCATAAAATAACTTTAGCCTTTCTTTCTTTGTCAGGGAAGGGCTTACTAGCCATTGTATCCCATGAGATGGCAACAAAAAGCAGGAGACCAGAAAGAGGTTGAATATTTCAAGACCTAATAGATAGTGGCAGAAAGCAGCTCAGCAATCATGAGACCATCCCAACAGATACAATAGAAAAGAGAGAGTAGTCACACCACCCAACATAGATAACACAATGACCAATGGAGACCAATGATGCAACAACAGAGGCAAAACAGCAGAGAGCAGAGTCCATCTGGGATTCCACAGCACTGGAGGCAGGAGTTGCCCTGGCAATACAGGTCTGCTATGTGTGTCCTCCCCATGTGTATTTTCTGGTCATGTATCTCTATATGCTTATTCCCTTTTCACATGGATTCTCTGAGAATTTGCCCTCCCTCACAGATGTAGCTAACTATCTGAACATGGGTTTTTTTCTTATTATTCAGGCTGCTATGCTATTTGGTTTAATGTCTTTTTTTCCAGGGCAATGAGGGTTAAGTGACTTGCCCGGAGTCACACAGTTAGTAAGTGTCAAGTGTCTGAGGTCAGATTTGAACTCATGTCCTCCTGAATTCAGGGCCAGTGCTTTATCCACTGCTCCACCTAGCTGCTCTGGTTTAATGTCTTTTTAAAAATATTTTGATTCCTATATTTTGATGTGGTTAATGTTATATTAAGATAATATTTCAGTAGGTCACATAATATTTCAACACATCAATATATTTCAATAGAATTCATTGCCATTGTGATATTATGCATTTTGTTTTATGTCAAACTGTCAAAGGGGTCCATGACCAAAAAAAAAGGCTGATGTTTCCTCTAGTTGGCTGCTAAAAGTCAACAAATGGGTCACTAATTAACGAGCTATGGTTTTGAGTAGGTACTGATATACAGAGTACCTTGAACATGAAATTGTTTTCTGGGCACTCACATACAGGCTCTGGATACTTTTATAAGAAAAATGCACATCCATCCCAGAACAACTCAGACAGTACATCCAGAAAGTCCTTTTTCTCCTCCTTCCTAAGAAGAAAAATGTCCAAGTCAAGCTTTTAACAAAGCCTATGATTTAGGGGTAACCTATAGATAATAATGGGCAAATGTCAAGTAAGCTCTCTCAAAATCTCTTTCAAGTATGTCAGCACCTGGAAAACACATAAAAGAACTCGATCCCAGCAGGCCACCACTAGCAGGGTCAAGAGGAAATATGACCAGCATATCCCAACAGTGTTAAAAGAACACCATGGGGCAGCTAGGTGGTGCAGTGGATAATGCACCAGCCCTGGATTCAGGAGGACCTGAGTTCAAATCTGGATTCAGACACTTGACACTTACTAGCTGTGTGACCCTGGGCATGTCACTTAACCCTCATTGCCCTGCAAAAACAAAACAAAAAGAACACCATGGTAGCCTGATTTGAAAGAGGAGATTTCAAGCTGGAAAGGACTTTAGAGATAGTTGAGTCACAGTGATAGAATTTTAGAGTTGGAAGGGACCTTAGAGGCCATCTACAACATGTATGATGAAAGGTCATCCAACCTTTTTAAGATTCTCATTGAGAGGCAAGCCATTACTTCCTCAAGCAGCCCATTCCAGTGTTGAAAGGAAAGACTGTGTCTCTAATTATCAGGAAGTTTATTGGGAGATCTATGTTCATGTCCAGGCTCACCTACTTACTGTGTGATCCCAGGCAAGAATAAAGGTTACATTTTCAGAATTCAGTTTCCTCCTCTGTGAAATGGGGATAATAACATCTGTGCTTTGCATTTTACAGAGGAGGAAACTGAGGCTTGGAGAGATGAGGTGATTTGTTCAAGACCGTACAGCTTAATTAAGAAGCAAGGTCAAGAACTTGACTCCACACTCAGGGACCTTCCCACAACACCCCACTACTATTTTTTGTCAACTCCACCTGAGATTCATGTACATACAACCTCTTCTCCAGGTCCCAATGGTAGGCTTACCTGGTTCTCTTTTTTTTCCCTGTCTATACCTGTCTTGAGTGACTTATTCCTTAGTTTTGACCTCCTGGCCTCCCTCCCCTAACCCTGTCCCATATGGTCATTAACCTTTTGATGACTAGGCCAAGAACAAAAATAAATAGTTTGGCCTAGGATGACCAGTGGTGTATAGGGGAGAGATGTGTGGGGTTACGCCATTTTTATTTAATGAGTATTTACTTATTTATCATTTAGTGATTGCTTTGCTTTTTCTCTGACCTGTCATTTAGGAGCTAAGAGACTCCCTTACTTACTCTACCATGACACTGATATACAGATAGCTTAGTCTCAGTCTCCTATTATAAGTATTTCCCCCATCCAATGGCTGAGAGACTCACTCCCCTCCTCACCTAGAGTCGAGACTCATCGTCTTCCACCCTCCACCCACCCTCATGACTAGCCATTACACACCTGTCAACAAGATACCTATGACCCATTTAGACAAGAGCACTGAGTCTTCAGGGTCTTCACAGACATACCTAATTCACCAAGAGTTTCACAGTCTTCTCCTGGCAGGGGAGGGGTGTGCAAGGTGAAATATTGATGAGCTATCTGTCCAGGCTATTGAATTTTTAATTAGGTGGAAAGGAGACCCCAGCCCCTGATGTGAGGTATGGTTGAGGGGACCCAGGTTCTTGGATGTCACCTTTGTTAAAATTTCATCTACATTAGCAAGCAGATGAAAGCCCTTCACTTACATCATTCTACCTATAAATAAATAATTATAGCCCACATTTATATAACATTTAATAGTATGCAAAGCACATCTCTCATGACAGCACTGAGATATAGAATGCAAATATTATATTATTCCTGGTGACAAAACTGGGGCTCAGGGAAGGGTCCCACATCTAAGAAGCCACAAAGGCATCACTCCAACCCAGCTCATCTAAATGCAAGTCCCAGAATATGCAGCTATTTTTTTCTACTCCCATGATAACGCACCGCCTAAGTATCTCCACAAACCAAGACTCCATCTCTGATATTCCACAGCATCACAGAATTTAAGATTGAAAGGGACCTCAGTGAACCCCTAGTACAACTCATACTCAAAAAGGAATCCCCACTGGCAATCAATAAGCATTTATTAAACACCTACTATATACCAGACACTATGCTATTTGCTGGGAAGACAAGGCAAAAAAGAAACAGACCGTCCTCAAGCTTGCAGTCTCTCTGAGAAGGACAACATGTACATATATCAGTATACATGAACTAGATAAGAGGTAGAGGGGAGAAAGGAGTGCATTCTGGGAATGGATGAGAGTCAGGGAGAAGGTACAGAGCAGGAAGATGGTGTGTCATGTATGAGGGACAGTCAGGCCTGTTTGGGTGGACCACACAGAATGTGTGATGGGAAGCGATGTGGAACAAGACAATATTCTTAATATGAAGTCCATGGACCACAGACAGCAGTTCTATGAAGTAGGACCAGAACAAAAATTACATCTGTATTTCAATAGAATTGTTTTTCTTTATAATTCTCTGTATTTTATTTCTTAAAAAAACATTATAAAAGGAAGCAAGGTGGTACAGTGGATAGATTGCTGGGCCTGGAGTCGGGAAGACTTGTCTTCCCGGGTTCAAATCTGGCTTCAGACACTTAGTAGCTGTGTGACCCTGGGTAAGTCACTTTACCCTGTCTTCCTCAGTTTCCTCATCTGGTAAAATGAACTGGAGAAGGAAATGGCAACCCACTCCAGTATCTCTGCCAAGAAAACCCCAAACAGGGTCACAAAGAGTTGGACATGACTAAAATGACTAAACAATGACAAAAATCCATCATTGTGAGGAGTACAAAGGCTTTTACTAGACTGCCCAAGAATCTCTGCTTTAAAGGGAGACTCAGGACAGCTTGTGAAGAGTTTTAAATGCCAAACAGGAGAACTTATATTTGATCACATAGGTAATAAGAAGGGAATGGTGGTAAGAAATGCTGAGAAAGGATCCAAGCAAGACTGTTGGAATCAGACTCTTGGATTTAGAAGGGACCCATACCTAAAAAGGCATCCCCTCTACTACATCACATAAAAATGATCATTCAGCTTCTCCTTGGAGACCACCAGTGATGAGGAACTCACTACCGCTAAAGGTAGGTGATTCAACTTTGGGTTGGCTCTAATCACATTGCCACGTTTTCCTTTATGCAGACTATATCTGCCTCTCCTCAATCCGCACTGGTCTTTCCTAATTTTGCCCCCTTGGGCTACAGAACAAGTGTAATCTGTCCCAGGAAACATGGGAATCCACAGGGCTGGGGTAGGTTCTGAGAACCTAAAGACCACAGAGAGACTAGGATACTCTGAGTCAACTTTTCTGGCCTCCCTGTCCAACAGGCCATGCCAGCTCACTAATGAGTATCAGCTGGCACTGATACCCAGGTCCAGAGACAGAGATTTGAGTGCTTTGCTTCATATAACTAATCACCAGATTTCATTCATTCATTCAGAAATTAAATACTAAGTGCCTTCATACCCAGGATCCTGTGCTAAGCTCTGGGAGACATACAAAGATCAAAACGATATGTTCTTAGTCTTCAAGGAACTTCTACAAAAACCTGAGTTTAGTGACAGAACTTTGAAATGATAGAATTAGTAAGGCTTGGGGGAGCCAGATGGCACAGAAACCACGAAGACTCATCTTCCTGAGTTCAAATCTGGCCTCAGACGCTTGCTAGTTGTGCGACCCTGGGCAAATCAATTAACCCTGTTTGCCTCAGTTTCCTCATCTGTAAAATGAGCAGGAGAAGAAAATGGCAAGCCACTCCTATATCTTTGCCAAGAAAACCTCAAATGGAGTCACAGTGAGTCAGAAATAACTGAACAACACCACCAGGGGTTGGGGGACAGGGAATGTCTCATATTCCCTTTAAATTTATTCCCTCTCTTTTTTAAACAAAATTTTGAAGTAAGGTAACATGTATTGAGTTCCTTCTCTGTTTCAGAGATCTTGACTTGGTAACTCATGCAAGTACTCCCAGCATGGAACTGAAAGAGCTCTAAGGGAAATGATCCCACTCCCCACAAGCAGACTCCCAGCCAAAGCATGCGAAGCCTGAACCACAGTGGCGGGCATGACTCAAGCTCATTCTGGAGCCCCCTTTTTCTATAGAAACCTGACTTACATTGTACAGCCAACCCTCCCCAGACTGTGCTCTGGGCAACTCAGAAATGGTGACAATGAACCAGGGCAGGCTCAATTCTATCTTTGCTCTAAAATATATTTTTAAAGTGCTTGCTGAGCAAATTAATCATATCAATTGATTGCAAGGAAGAAAGTAAAAGAAAATCAGAGAAATAATTCCTGAACCCTTTGCAAAGCAAAGTGTTCTACATGCTAATTACAAATGAAACTTGCCCATTAATTGGAGTATATATGCATGTGTGAGTGTGAGTGTATACACATACAAACAGAATATTCTGTGTACTTGTTGTATCCCCTCTATAGAAAGTAAGCTTCTTGAGGACAGGTACTATTTCCTTTCCCATCTTCATACCCCTAGAGCCTTACACAAAGGAGGTGATCAATAAATGTGAATTGGATTGTATTAATCTTCGAAAACATAATATAACTTAATGGGGAAATACAGTTTGAAAAAAAAAGTAATTACACCTTAGAGACAACTTTCCCACAATGCATCTTTTCTCTTTATGAAGAGATACCCATGTCCTGCCTTCCAACGGAAAATAGGAGAAAGGAAGCATCGTCTGAGGGATGTCTCAGTTCTGTTGCTTTCATCTCTTCCTGTCCAAACCCAACTTTCTCCAGTTTTGCCTCTCCTGGGAAAAAGTGAAGAGAACAACAAAAATCTCCCTTTTAGGGGCAGCTAGGTGGCACAGTGGATAGAGCACCGGCCCTGGAGTCAGGAGTACCTGAGTTCAAATCCGGCCTCAGACACTTATCACTTACTAGCTGTGTGACCCTGGGCAAGTCACTTAACCCCAATTGCCTCACTAAAAAAAAAAAATCTCCCTTTTGCCCCAGGCTGGAAACCAAAGCCTTATTAGATAGTGAGTTTCCAAGAGAAGAACCACCTGACAAAAGAACGAGCTGTTGAAAAAATTACCCTGAGATCTAAATCCCCAGGAACTAGTTAATTTTAGCTAACTCCAACTGCAGTCACAATTACCAAGCAAAGTCCCCAGAATTCAGCCTCTCTACCCTAGACCAAAAGATGTGGATACAAAGGTAGAAGAGTCCACCTGCATCTAGGATAACATATCACAAAACAGGAGGAAGAGACGAGATGAGAAAGATTGCTATTCAACACCCTTCTTCTGAAAGAGCTGAAGAGTCTGGTAGCCCACAAGCTCAAGGGAATTCCCAGGAGAGCATTAAGGATTAGTCTCCAAGGTCCCTTCCAGTCCTGAGAGTGTATGATTCTATGAGGGGCTTAGAGATCATCTGACACATTCAGGCCTGGATAGAGATCCACTGAGGTCTTCTGTTTTGTTCCCAATTACAGCTTCATTTTGGGGCAGCTGGATGGCACAATGGATAGAGAGCCAGGCCTGGAGTCAGGAAGACTCATCTGCCTGAGCTGAAATTTGGCTTCAGACATTCACTAGTTATTTGATCTTGGGCTAGTCACATAGCCCTGTTTGCCTCAGTTTTCTCATCTGTAAAAATGATCTGGAGAAGGAAATAACAAACTACTCCAGTATCTCAGCCAAGAAAACCCAAATGGGGTCACAAAAGTCAAACAGGATTGAAATAACCAAACCACAACAACAGCTCCGTTTGTCTCTTGGCCAGTAACTAACCTATTAAAGTACAAAGGAAAATTCTGCGGTCCTCTTAGAAATAAGTGGTTTCTTTCAATAAGGAAGTCACAAATCTGTCAGCCCTATTCAGCAGAATTACCATAAGGTGGCATGTAGGCCCTTTGGACTTTGCTCAAGAAAGCCTACATGTATTTGATAAAAATTATCCTTTAAAAAAGAAAAAAAACCTAAAAATCAGATGTAATGAGTTCTCCACACAGCATGGTTTCCCCAAGGGAAACTGATCATTCTCAGGTTGATGCTTCTGAAATGGGCAGCTAACCTCTCTGCAACCTACCTCGGTCACCCAGAATGCTGGCTAGCTCCTACCCTTTTCTGTCAGTCTATTTTGAAGGATGAGTGGTGCTTCCCAAATCGTCTTTGTAGGGGTCTGTCCTGCTCAGCAGGACAACAAAGGAAATAGAGTCTTGAATTCACATTTCACTTACATCCATCACTGAGAAAGTCCAAGATCATAGGATCATAAGTTTTTTGGGTTTTGGTTTTTGTTTTTTTTAGTGAGGCAATTGGGGTTAAGTGACTTGCCCAGGGTCACACAGCTAGTAAATGTTAAGTGTCTGAGGCTGCATTTGAACTCAGGTATTCCTGACTCCATGGCTGGTATTTTATTCACTGTGCCACCTAACTGCCTAATCATAAGTTTTAAAAGGAGCTTTGGAGCTCATCTAATCCAGCCCTCTGATTTGACAGATGAAGAAATTGGAACCCAGAGAAGTGATGTGCCTAAGGTCAAACAGGTAGTAATTAGTCCGTGGCCCACAGGTCACCCTTCTGGTGGTGGCTGTGGTAATGGTAGTGGTGGTGGTGGTGGTGGTGGTAATGATGGTGGTGATGGTGATGATAATAATGATAAGAGAAAGAACAGGTAGAAGAAAAGAAGGAAGAAGAGGAAAAGGGGGAGGAAAAATAGGACTTGGAAATAAAAAAGGAGGAAGATGAGGAGGAATAAGAGAAAGAAAATGAGTAAGAGGAAAGTGAAAAGAAGGAAGAAAAGGAAAAGGAGGAAGAGAAAAAAGGTAGAAGAGTAAGAGGAGGAAAAAAACAAAAAGGAGCAGGAGGAACATGGGAAGGAAGAGAGACATTCATTTAGCACTTTGAGGTTTACAAAGCACTTCATAGATATCACAGCTGAACCACATAACAGCCCTATGAAATAAGTAATACAGGTATTATCATTCCCATTTTATGAGTGGGAAAACTAAGGCTTAGGGAGGTTGCCATGGTTACATAGCTATTAAGAGTAGGAGGTAGAATTTGAACTCAAGACTTCTTGACTCCAGGGTCAAGACTCTAGACCTTATACTGGGCTGCATGTGCTCTGTCACACCATATACTGTAAAAGAACCAGTATTGAGAGTTGATGTGATCTGTGTCACCCTCTGAATTCTCATACAATTTTCTGACACAATAATAATTGTATCATTGTTATTCTATCATACTCCCGTGGCATTTTAGCTTTAAAAGGCAAGTGCTATTATCCCTGTCACAAGGGAGGGGTCTGAGGCTCAGAGAAGTTAAATGAGGGGTCTGAGGCTCAGAGAAGTTAAATAAATTGCCCATGGTCACAGAGCAAAGCTGGGATGGCCAAATCAGGTCATCTGACTCAAAGACCCAGTGTGGGGCATCCCAAGACAAGAATTCAAAGCACTTGTTAATGGAATCCCAGTGGATAGAGCACCAGGGTCTGGAGTCAGAAAAACCTGAGTTCAAACCTGGCCTCAAACACTTACTAGATGTTTAACCCTGATTAAGTCACTTTTACCCTGTGTGCCTCAGTTTCCTCATCTGTCAAATGAGCTGGGGAAGGAAATGGCAAATTACTCTAGTACCTTTGCCAAGAAAACCTCAAATGGGCTCACCAAAAGTTAGACACAACCAAAATAAGTGAACAACAAATGTACCCTAGAAGGCCCCAAAGTCAATAGAACAGTGGTTTCTCTCATTGCCATCTAGAGAAGAGGCAAGCATCTATGAATAAGGCCAGCCCAGAGAACGCCCCTGAAGCCACAATTGAGAGATATAGAAATACATGTAAATGGATTTGGAACACGGAAGAGAAGAAGAGATTAGAAAGGGACAGTGCCCTTTTGGGACAGTGGCCAGCCCACAAAAGCTCTGCTAAACTACCCTGTTCGGACAGGCTCAGGTTTCCAGATTTGTTTTCCTCATAAGCTGGGATTTAAAGAAGATACCGTAAGGAAGCTGGCCATCTAGGGGCATTCGAGGGGCAGAGGACTGGGCTGAATAAATAACCACCCGGTTTGAGTTACAGACATTCTGATCAAAAGAGCTTTGCCTCACTGCTCTGCCTCTGGGAAGTGGATGGGTAAGAAAAGTCCCCAGGAGAGGCTGGCCTTGCAGGTTCTGTCCAGAAAAGACAGGAGAAAAACCAACGCGGATGGCTGAAGGGCATGCTCCCCATCCCCCTCCCCAACCCTGTGCAGCATGGCAAGTGGAAAGATGGAAGGGAATGGAGACAAAGACCCAGGGACGAAGCGTGACCTCATCCCTTCTCTAGCCAACAAGTCCCAGCAGTTCCCTCTTGCCCTCCAGAAGAAAAGCCATCTCCTATGTGACTTTTAGGGCCCCCTGCAAGTTGAATCAACCCTCTCTTTCCACATTTATTTTACATCGCTCTCCTTTGTGAACTCTACATCCCAGACAAACCGGGCCCACTTCCTGTTCCTGATACGTGATATTTTGTCTTCCATCTCTGTTCCTTTGAAGAGACTGCCTGGCCCCCACCCCCCCACTCCCCATTCCTGGAAAGAGCTCCATGCCCATCTCCACTTCCGAGAGTCTCCTCTTAGGAGCCGATCAAGAGGCACCTCCTACATCAAGCCTTTCTTCATCTCCCACCCACCCACCCAATTAGAATGGGATTTGCTTTTTATATATTTTGTATTGGGACAGCTAGGTGGTGCAGTGTATAGAGCACCAGCCCTGGAGTCAGGAGTACCTGAGTTCAAATCTGGCCTCAGACACTTAACACTTACTAGCTGTGTGACCCTGGGCAAGTCACTTAACCCCAATTGCCTAAAAAACAAAACAAAACAAAAACAAAAAAAATAAAAAATAAATAAAGGTGACATATATTTTTTGTATTGACTTTTCTGTGTACATGTTGTTCTACAACCAGCACACACACACACACACACACACACACACACACACACACTGCAAATAAGCAACGACTTTGGTTTTGTCTTTCCTTTAACATATATTTTTTAAACTGTATCTCCCCATCTCACCCAGGCTAGAAGTGCAGCAACCACTTTCGGGACTGATCTCACTGCTGATGGTCATGCAAGCTTTGACCTGCTCTGGATCTAACCTGGGCCTCTGATTAGGTTATTTTGGCAACTCTATATTGTTTGGATAGAGCAAAAGCAGAAAGAAGATAATTCAATTAAGACTATTGGCACTGCAATTTCCCGGGCAAGAGATGATGGGAGACTGAACTAGGTGGGAAACTAAGTAAGCAAGAAGAGCTGCAAGAAATGTCATGGAGAGAGAATCAACAGGATTTTGTGAGGGAATACCTATGCAGTTTAAAGATAAGAGAGGTTAAGGATGACTCTGGGATTATGAATGTAGATGACTAGAAGGATGGTGGTACCCTCAACATAAATAGGGAAATCTGGAAAGGGGGTACCTTTAGGAGGGAAGACGATGAGTTCTACTTTGCCCAGTAGGCTAAGGTACCCAATAAGCAATTGGTAACACTGGCCTAGCATTCAGGA
The DNA here is from genome assembly GCF_019393635.1 of Dromiciops gliroides. Classification (NCBI taxonomy): domain Eukaryota; kingdom Metazoa; phylum Chordata; class Mammalia; order Microbiotheria; family Microbiotheriidae; genus Dromiciops; species Dromiciops gliroides. Next base: position 709,870,906 of record NC_057861.1, read on the forward strand.
GAGATGTTAGCCCAGGGATACAGAATTTGGAATATATAAGTATAGAATTGGTCATTGGATCCATGAGAAGAGGTGTGCTCCACAATGGTGAGGGTGTAGGCAAAAGATTGATAAGGTGGGTTGAGGGGTGACCTAGAGGTGAATATTGCCAATATTAAATATTGATTGTGTTTGAATGTTGTTTGGGCAAGGGGTAAGGGATTGAAGAGTAGAAGTCAGTGCATAGTTAATGATAGGCTCATGACTGTAAAAGAAGGGAAGTGTAGACAGAGCCAGAATGATGGAATTGGAGAAGAGGGGATAGGAAGACTAGAGACTGTGTTAAGAATGAATAATAGAGGGGCAGCTAGGTGGCGCAGTGGATAGAGCACCAGCCCTGGAGTCAGGAGGACCTGAGTTCAAATCCATCCTCAGACACTTGACAACTTACTAGCTGTATGACCCTGGGCAAGTCACATAACCCCAATTGCCTCACCAAAAAAAAAAAAAAAAGAATGAATGAATAATAGATTGAGGAAAAATAAAGCAGAGTGAGAAAGAGAAGAAAAGGAAAGGGAAGAATCACAAGAGAAGAGGATTTCAGAATTCAAGAATGTGGAGTTGGTGGAGTTAGAAGTGAAATGGATCTAACCTTTCCTGCCTATAGCTGATGTGGAAAGAAAATGGAGGGTGAGGAAGTTGTTGAACTAGGAGGCCAAAATGTCCAAGGGGCCATCAGTATGAATATGGAAGTCTCCAAGCAGGAGGGTAGGGGTCCAAGAGCAGAGGAAAACCACAAGTCCAGACCTGAAATTCAGATAGGTTTCCATGAGCACAAGAAGACAGAAAGAACTCAAGAGGAAGAACTCAACAGGGCAGTCTGTTAGTAATGGATGATGGCAATAGATTGCCTGGAAGGAGGATAGGGAAGCAGGGGGAGAATTGGGAACTCAAAAAAATTTTAAGAATGTTAAAAATTCTTTTTGCATGTAATTGGAAAAAATAAAATATTTCTTTTTTAAATAGATAAGGGCCTAGAACAAGGGAAGAACAGAAGAGTACAGGGACTGGCAAAAGATAGAGTTGAGCTGAATAGGGATGAGAATGGGGGAGAAGAATCCTGGGAGAGAAGTTTTGTTTCAGCAGACATTGAATGTGAATCACAGAAATCAGAGGAACAAGAACTTTGATATCCACACACTGTACAGGGGAAGTACCATTGGATCAGGGCACTTAAGGTCATGCCATGGCTTGAGAAGATTGGCAATAATGGTGGTCCTGTGGTAAAAGGCTCCACTAATCCAGGCCAGAGCACAGATGAAGTTGTGACTTTACTCTTCTGTCCCTCTCCATTAAAAACGTCTTGAAAAGCTGTAATACTGTGGGTTATCTGTGTACATATAATTCTTTTACTAGAATATAAGCTTCTTGGGGGAAGGAACCATGTCTGACTGAAACTCTACATTTTTTCCAGCATCTACCACAGCTTTGTACTTAATAAACATTCCTTTAGAATGTTTTTACATTGAATTAAATAGATAACATGATTGTATGGGATAGAGGAACCATTGAAACCTCTTTAAATGCAATGAGAATTTTCCCTGGTTGATAAGACTTTTTTTGATGTGCTACCTCATGCCCAATCCAGTGCCGGTTATGTCTACAGGACCAAACTAAGGCTAAATCATGAGGGAAGTTTATCTTTAGTGTCATCTCATTTCTCTTCTCACAGACTCCATGGTCTCCCCATCTCAATCTCCCCAGGTACCTAACTAACTTCTACTCTGGTATGATAAGCCTATGGTGGCTAAAGGTACTCTCTCCCTTACTTCAGCCCCCTGACCCAAAGGACCTATTAATGGGGTCCAAATAGGAAAGTCTTCAGGACACTAGGAAATGAAGCTTTAATGGCAGAATTTCAGATACTAGCAGAAGAGACAGCTTGAGATACCACTTCCCCCTCCATCTTCCCTATCCTGCCTGGCCTCAGTTTCTCTGTGTTTCCTGAGGAGGTTGACTAGACAATTATCGCTTTCAACTCTAACATTCTATGAGCCTAGGCAAAACCAACAGGTCGGAACCAAAGTCTTTTCATGACAGATCCCATTGGTTGTCAGTGGACCAAACCCTGAAGATGTCATCCATTGAAAATCAGAATTTTCTTTTCTGGGATGTGAATTATTTTCTTTAAAGTAATGAGCTGAAGGCAGCAGACCTGAGAGAGCTGCCTGAGATAAGGAAATAATAAATGTGCTGCTTTTCTCTCTCTTGGGGTGGGGGGGGGCATAGTTTATGTAAGTAAAAACTTAACCTTTAAGAAGCTGGTTAAGGAAGCCCATATACCTGTTCCCAAACCCCAGCAGCTATTCACTCCACAAATATTTATAGATCCCTTGCTAGGCGCAAACAATTCTGCTAGGGAAGGAAGGAAGAAAAGAAGCATTTCTTAAGTAAGTCCCTGCTATGTGCCAGGGACTGTGCTAAGCACTTTACAAACATTATCTTATTTGATCCACACAACCACCTTAGGAGGTAAGTACTTTTATTATCCTTAATTTATAGTTGACACAAATCAAGGTTAAATGTCTGGTTCAAGGTCATAGAGCTAATATCTGAGGTTGGATTTGAACTCAAGTCTTCCTGACTCCAGGACCAGAAGGCTATTCAGTGTACCATCCTAGCTGGGAGGGGAGGGGGGAAGGGAGTTGGAAGAACTATTAAAACAACAAACAAAAAACCACCTCTCCCCTCCAGGAGCTTGGACACATACAAGGAATGCCCTTGAGCAAACTCCTTCCCCATTGTAAACCTCAGTTCCTCCCCTCCCAAAAAAAAAAGAAGTTGTATTAGATAATGCCCAAAGTACATTCCAATGTTGATAGGATGGTTGGAAAGGACTTTCTAAATCTATCGAAATTTGCTAACAATCCAAGAGGTATAATATACCAGGCAGCCCATGGGGCTTGCAGGAATCCAAGAGAAAGTGAGAGATACTCCTGAGTGCTGAGTTAGCCAAGAAAGGCATCATGGAGGAAGGAGGACATGGTTTGGACTTCTCTCTTGGCAGAGATAGGGTTTACATAGATAAAAGAAAAGGAGAATGGAAATCAAGAGCAAGGGAAGTACTTAAGAGAAGGTTCAGGGGGGCAGCTAAGTGGCACAGTGAATAGAGCACTGGCCCTGGAGTCAGGAGGACCTGAGTTCAAGTGTGACCTCGGACACTTGACACTTATCAGCTGTGTGACCCTGGGCAAGTCACTTAACCCCAATTGCCTCACCAAGAAAAAAAAAAAAAAGAGAGAGAAGGTTCAGAGGCAGGAGTGACTATGGTGGGAGGAGCAAACAGACCAGCCCTGCTGAAGGGGAGTGCTGATGTATCTCAAGAAAAGGCTAACATGATAATCTGGGATAAGAATTTGGAGGACTTTTAATACCATGCTGAGAAGTTTGGGCTTTATTCTTCTGTTAGCTGGAAGCCATCAAAGATTTCTGAACAGGGGAAAGGCACAGCTGGGGATAATTAGTCCTAAATAAAACAAGCCCTGCTACACCTGCCCCCTTAATCAGAGTAGTTTAGAGTCTTCCAAGTCATACACCCTGCCTCAGTGCCTCCAGCCTCACCTTCCTCCAACCCTAAAAGAAGAAGGAGACACCTGAAGGACACATTCAAGTGCTCATGAGACAAGGAGGCCTCTTTGCTTCTACTAATTACTTTTATCTTATAAGTCACTAGGCAGCCCTGCATAGAGCGCCAGTTTGGGGGTCAGGAAACATGAGTTCAAATCTAGATTCAGATATTTAACTAGCTGGTGACTTCTGGGCAATCCACTTAACTTGCCTGTGCCTCAGTGTCCTCATCTGTAAAAAAGGGGATAATAAAAGTACCTACCTCCTAAGGTTGTCTTGAAGATCAAATTAGATATTTGTAAGGTGCTTTGCAAACCACAAAACATGATATAAATGCAAGCTATTATTATTAATATTTATTTTGTACACAGCTTGTATTTACTTCGCTACCTATCCTCTCAATAGTATATAATAATAATAGCTAACATCTACATAGTATTTTAAGATTTTTAAAACACATTTATATACATATATCATTCCATCCTTGCTGTTGTTGTTTGTCCTTCCTTCTCAAAGACATCGGGGTGATGTCATGAGTTGCAGTGAATTGAATTGAAATGAGGGAGGGCTGTGCCTCACTCTCTTCTCCAGGGCCATCTGGGTGCAATGGCAAGATATATAGCAGGACGGTTGGAGATAACCCCAGATGTTTCAAGACAATTGGACTTAAGTGACTTGTCCAAGGTCACATAGCTAGTAAGCATCTGAAGTCAAATTTGAACTCAGGTTCTCCCAACTTCAGGGCTAGTGCTCTACCCACTGCACCACCCAGCTGCATGAAATAAAAAGAAATAGTATTATTATCCTCATTTTACAGATGAAGAAATCTAGGCTGAGAGTGACTAAGCAACTTGCCCAAGGTCACACATAACTAGTAAGTACCCGAGGCAGGATTCAAACTCAGGCCTTCCTGACTCCAAGTTGGGTGCTCTATCAACTCATACCACTTAGGTATCTAAAACATTTGGGCAGCTAGGTGATACGGTGGATAGAGTACTGGTCACACAGTCAGAAAGATTCATTTTCCTTCTTGAGTTCAAATCTGACTTCAGACACTTACTAGCCACGTGACCCTGGGCAAGTCACTTCACCCTGTTTACCTCTGTTTCCTCATCTGTAAAATGAACTCGAGAAGGAAATGGCAAACACTCCAGTATCTCTGCCAAGAAAACCCCAAATGGGATCACAAAGAGTCAAAAACTGAACAACTTAAAACACTTTAAGGAAAGGACATTTTTTTAATTACCTTGAATTTATTTTGTTTAGGCTTACATATGTACAAATTGTTTCTCCCAATAGAATGTAAGCTCCCTGAGGACCACTGAGTGTTTCCCTTGCTATCCCCTGGCACACAGCATGAGTTTAATAAATTCTTGCTGAATCAAATCAAATTGAGCCTGAAGCCCTGTCTTTGGCCCCTGGCATAGAAGCAGCAGGCTCATGCCCAAGCAAAGGGGAGGGAAGGGGTGCATCCATGTGTCTGAGAGTCGGCCTTTCCTGCCTAATGCAGCCTAGCATAGGGGAGGGAGGGGAGGGAGCATCCCTAGGCTCAAGCTAAGATGGAGAACCCCCCAATTTTTACCTTAAAGCTAAGGCAGGGGGGGTGCAGCTAGGTGGCGCAGTGGATAAAGCACCAGCCCTGGATTCAGGAGTACCTGAGTTCAAATCCAGCCTCAGACACTTGACACTTACTAGCTGTGTGACCCTGGGCAAGTCACTTAACCCCCATTGCCCCACCAAAAAAAAAAAAAGCTAAGGCAGCAACAGGTTAAAAAATAAATTAAACTGAAGACTGGGCTCAGATCTCAGAGAATATTATCGGACTCTAGTATTCTGGGACTGCCAGAGGGAAGTTGGGGGAGTGTGGATTATTGGCCCATAGAGGGGCTCTGACCCCTTTCTCTCATTCCCACAGGGTATTCCAGAGTGTTTCAGGTATTCCCATGAGCTCCCTCCCCCTCACATTTGTAATCTGCAATAAGCACTAGAAGAGAATTTCTGGCACCCGGCCTGAGACAACCCCGGAGATTCAGGGGACTGGGTTCCAAAGTGGGGGGGGGGCCCGGGAGGGAGAGGGGGGAGAAATGTCTCAGGACGTTTTTAATGAACCAGGTCCCGTGAGAGTGACTCACATAAGCCCTGGGGCAGACCCTGGAACCAGGCCCATCTGTATCTCCAGAGATGGGCTGATAAGGAGGCTGGAGAGGCAACAATCATCTACAGGATGTGGGTTTTGATGGGGTATTGGGGGACTTTTCTGCTCCGCTGCTCTGCTATACTACCTGGGCTACTCTCAAGAAAGCAACCGATGATGCCTCCTCCCGTGGGGCTGAGGCCAGAGAAATAAGACGGAACTCCGGGTTTCCCCCACTCAGTGTTCCAGCCTAGAATTATGCAAAGTTAGAACCAGAAAGTACCTGGTTGACGGCTGCAGTGCTGAAGAAAGGACACTAGAGCGGGGGTCAGGACATCAGGGTTCGAATCTTCACTGCTGACTAAATATTATGCGACCCTGGACAAAATCTTTTCCTCTCTGGGGCTTAATTTTTTGGCGTAGATACCAGGATCATCATTCTAGGACTGAACGAGACCCCAGAGCATCATCTAGTCCAACCCACTCATTTTACAGATGAGGAAACTGAGGCTCAGGGAAGTAAATTGATTAAGGTCACACAGGCTGTGTCAGAGACAGGATTTGAACCCAGGTCCTCTGTCTCCAGAGCCAGCTGTTCTTTCTGTTCTCTAAAGAACCCTTTCAGCTCTAACATCTGTGATCTTGTCCTATCCCCCTCTCCTAGGGGAGAGTAAACTGCTATCCAGAGAAGAGGCATGACTTCCCAGAGGTCACATATCTGATCAGTGAAGATGCATGACTTCCCCAAGGTCACATATCTGGTCAGTGGTCAAGCCAGGACTAAAATACAGGTCACCTCCTCCCTAGTCCTGTGCTCTTACCAGAAGACAGACTCAAGGAGCTCGCTGTGATGGCACTGGGGGAGTATATCAAGGCAGAATTGAAGGAAGATGGAAGACACTTATAACAAAATTCTACAGCCTCATGATTCTCCTGAGGGTTCACTGACCCTAATATCTGTCCCAAGACCTGAGATGGTCCTGGTGCTGCATCCTTAAGAGCACAGGAAGAAGGATCTCAGTAGTATGAACATGCTGAGGCACAAAATTATTCCTTCCTCCTATTAAAAAATGGGACTCGGAACATGAAATAATCACTCAAGCAACACTGACTAAGCACCTACTATGTGCTTTTTATTAACTGTATGTGTTGTACTACATAGTTCTTTTCATGTACTCTCTCCCATTAGAATATGAACACTCTGAGGGCAAAAATTATGTTTTTGTCTTTTTGTATCCTCACCATTATCACTGTATCTGGCACATAGTATACCAGGCAAGGTCTAAGTCCTGGCAATACAAAACAAAGCAAAAAACAATCCCCAGTCTTCAGAGAGTTTGCAGTCTATCCAGAAGCAAAAAAAAAAAAATAGAAAATAAATACTAGAGGAAATGTTTTGCATAACTACACATGTATAACTTACATTGAATTGCTTGAGTTTTTAAGAGGGTGGAGAGGAAGAAAGGAAGAGAATTTGGAACACAAAGTTTTAAAAATCAGTGTTAAAATTTGTTTTTACATGTAATTTGGAAAAAATAAAATTCTAAAATATTAGAAAATCAAAATAAATATGAGATAATTCTGGGGGTGGGGGGAGACTAGCAGCTGGATATATCAAGTAACAGTTCACGTTAAAGTATATGAGTTGAGCTTTGAAAGAAGCCAAGGACTCTAAGAGAGGTAGAGGTGAGAAGGAAATGGATTCCAAGTCAGTACAAAGATGGTGGATTTGTATTTGTGTTGTATTTGAGGAATGGCACAACCAGTTTGGCTTGGCCAAAAGGCATGAAGGAGAAGATATATGATAAGACTGGGTAGGTAATTTGGAGACACTGTATGAAGGGTTTGAGTGCCAAACAGAAGTGGTTTTTATTTGATTCTAGAGGTAATAGGGAACCATCAGTTTATTGATTGACATGTTCAGACCCATGCTTCAGAAGTATTACTTTGACAGCCAAGGGATCCATGAATCCTATTATATTACTTAATTTGCTTTTTAATCTACTCTTGTCACAGGTGCTACTTGTAAATTCTGTAAAGGCAACTTAGCCTGAGTCTAGAGTCTCCCTTTCCATCCCTCCTCCTATAGGCAGAAGGTGGAAAAAAGGCCACCTACTGACTACATGTGCAACTGGATGGACAACCCACTGAGTCAGTCCATCAGTACATCAATCTTGGACAGACATTGAAGATAGATGATGAAGCCAGAATTGAATGGGAGGAGATCATGCTGGGTCACATTTGAGAAACTAACCAGCACTTCCAACTAAGCTGCTCTGAGACACAAAAGCCCATCTTTTTCCCATCAATATTCTCCAGAGATGCTAATAGGCTGTGAATCATGGAACTCTACAATCTTCAAAAGAATCAAGATTAGCAGTGACCCAAAGGTAAATGGGGAGAAGTGACAAATCAGCAAATCAGGCATCATCAAGAATGTGTATAACTGACAAAAGGAGGTGGGGGCAGTTACGTGACACAAAAGAGAAACAAGAAATAAGGCATTCAAGGGCTGCATTGGTGTCCCCAGAATATTAAAAGAGGGGGTAAGATATCTGGTGCATTGGATGGATACTTTATGGAATATTTAATGAATGACATGAAAATGAATCCCACAAAATGAGATAGAAAAAGTTGCACTCTGCAATGTATCAATCCTCAAGGTCAGGAACCATTTCATTTTTTGGTGTTGCATCCCCAGCACCTAGCTTGCTGCATGACATACAGTAAGTGCTCGATGAATTTCTATTGATTAATTGACCTCAGGCCCATCCAAGCACACACCAGTATGATAGGTCCCCAAATGCCTCAAGAGAAAGCCATACAATGTCATCAAAAGAGCCCTAGTTTGTAAATCAAGGGATTTATGTTCTAGTCTTGGCTCTTCTACCTCCAGGAAATCACATTACCTCCATGTGCCTCAGTTTCTTTATCCACAAAATAAAAAGATGCATTATATGAGCCCTAAGCTCTAAAATTCCAGTTCTAAAATTCTGTGTTTCTGGGACTTCTGAGTCTTCCTTTGTGTTTCAGAAAAGGCTGTGTTACTAAAAATTCTTCCTTAAAAAAAATCACTTGAAAAATCCCTTTCATCTTCTTTTTGCCACATAGTCATAAAGCAGCTAACATCCCAGCCTACTAATCCCTTGCATAAATTCATTTAAACAAAATTCTTCTGTGGTATACTCAAGCAAAAATCCTCTTACAGTTTATAGACATATGTATATTACACCGGGAAGTTGAAGGACTAAGTCTCTTAATGTCCATATTGGAAACATACTTAGATCCTCATATACTGCCTAAGGTGAAGCCTCAGTAATCCTGTCAGGTCAGAATGCTTCTGCACTCTGGGCACTGAAGTAATATCAGCAATGTCAAGGTGGTTTCTAGCAAAGACTCATCGAAGTCAGTCCCATGGATACCTGAATCCAAACTTCAGGAGGGACAGCCCAGGCTTTCACAGCACAAGCTGCTGCCTCTGTAGGTGGAAAAAGAACCATTTTGTCCTTCAGGCTAATTCAATCTAAACTGAGAAATCATCTGGGGACTGAAAAAGCAGGAAAGCTTGTCTGCCTTTTCCCATCGATGGACAAATGGGGAAAGGAAAGAGAAGCCTGAATTTGCCGACTTAATCAAGTCTTTCTCTGTTTCTCTTCTGTTGACCTGGTTGAAAAACTTCCTTTAAAATGATTTGGTGGAAAAAGCACAGGGGACTTTGAATCAGAAGAACTGGGGTCATACCCGAGAGCTGACACTAAGCAGGTGACCTTGAATAAGACACTTGACCCCCACTGGGTCTCAGTTTCCTGATCTATAAAATGCAGTAACGTTACATTCACTTCCTATTTTGAAAGTTGGTGTGAGTAAAAAATATTTTTAAACTATAGAGTACTAAGTAAATATGAATTAATAATAGGGTGTTTGGGGTCCATAGAGAAGCACAGAGAAGTCCCTAGTGTAGAGACTGCCTCCATTCATTCAGTTCCATACCTATTTTGGAACTGAACCCCAGCAAGGAAAGTATGACTTTCTCAAAGCCATATTACTGGTTAATGGCCAAGCCAGGACTAGAACCCAGGTTACCTCCTTCCCTAGTCCTGTCCCCTTTCCAACAATCCACAAACAAGGTGAGTTCTTCTGGGAGGGCAGACTCAAGGAGGGCATCGTGATGGCACCAAGGCCAAGATTAGTGGGGGATATATCAAAATGGAGCCCACTCAGAACAAATTTCTAGAGCTTCCCAATTTTCTGAGGATGGACCCAAACATCTCACCCCAGAGCTTTCTGTGACATGAAGGGGTTAAGTGACTTGGGCAGAGTTACACAGTCAATATACTATTAGAGGAGGAAGTGAAATCCAGATCTTCATGACCTTACATCCAGCACTTAGCACAAATTCACAGACCCCAGTTTAAGAACCTCCAACCTAGAAGAATGGTTCCTTAGTAGTGAGGTTTTAAGCTCTTCCCCTGGCTCTCCTCACCCAAACCTTCAAATTTTACCATTTGGCAATCAGTTGAAAGAACTTAGAGTGTTTGGTCTAGAGCAGGACTTCTTAAACTTTTTCCATTCATGACTCCTTATTTGCCCAAGAAATTTTTGCACAACCCAAGATATATAGGTATATAAAGTAGGTATACAAATCAAACATTTACTGCCAGATTTTTCGTGACCTTTACATCCAGTTACACAACCCCATATGGGTTTGTGACCCAGAGTTTAAGAAGCTTTGGTCTGGAGAAGAGAAGACTTAGGAGAGATATAATTAACTGTTTTCTAGGGTGGAAGAGGAGATGGATAGATGGATAGATAGTGTCATGGAAACTATGAATATGAACTTGGGCAGACTTTGAGAGAGAGTGGAGGATAAAGGACTTGGCATGTTATGGTCCATGGGTCATGAAGTGTGGGACATGACTGAACAATGTTAATGGTCATTGTGTGGAAGAGGAAACAGACTTGGTGTTCTTCTGGGTGGTAGTTACATAGAGACAAGTTTAGACTTCTTGTTAATGTAAGGGGTTTTGTTGTTGTTGTTGTTTTGCCACTTAGATCACTACCAAAGTGGACCAGACTACCTTGGTGAGGAGAGCACAGGATTCCATATCACTGGAGGTCTTCAAGAAGAGGATGGCTGACCAGTTGTCAGGTATGAAGCAGAGGACTCTTGTGCAGATGAAGCTTAAGTTAAGTGTTTTCTGAAGCCCTTCCTACTCTGAAGGTCTGCAATTCTGTGAGTCGATGAGATACATGAGGAGGCATTTTAAGGAGTCTTTCAATTGTCCACCAGGTAGGTGACAGTCAGGGAAAGCCAGCCTTCACTGTTACACATAGCCCATAACACTGAAACACAGATGAATCCATTTACCATGAACTCCATTTCTTGCCTACCTGAAAATGAACCTGTAACTTTTTTCTTAAATTTTTTTGGTGGGGCAATGAGGGTTAAGTGACTTGCCCAAGGTCACACAGCTAGTAAGTGTCAAGTGTCTGAGGCTGGATTTGAACTCAGGTCCTCCTGAATCCAGGGCTGGTGCTTTATCCACTGTGCCACCTAGCTGCCCCTGAACCTGTAACTTTTTATGGTTAGAAGGCACAAAAACATCTCCCTTCCAAACACTGCTCTGATGCCACTCCTTTTAGAAAATAACAAATCTGACAGGTTTAGAATTGAACACAACACTGTTAAGAAGGTGGCAAGAGGATTTAAATACCTTGTCCTGAATTCCCCTGTTATTCTTTCTTACAGAGACATTGCCATAGAACCACATCTCTTGCCCTTAGCAGTTTCATACCATAACCAAAGCATCATCTGCGGCCCGGGAAATGTGCATGATAAAAGCTTGGCCTTAAAGTCAGGCAAAGGAGATATTTAAGTTGAGAACAGAAAGAGGACTAAACCAAAATAAGATTGGGTTATCCCCCTGGCTATGATGCCCACCTGCTTTGTAGCCTTGATTTAACAAGGCTTTCCCTTCTCTGAACCTCAATTTACTCCTCTGTAAAATAAGAGGGCTAGACTAGACTGTCCCCAAGGCCTCTTCTAGCTCTGACATTCTCAAGCCAACTGAGAGCCCAATGAAGGGAATATGTTTGGATTCAGACAGCGTACTAGTGGAAAGAGCCCTGCATTCAAAGTTTACCTCTGCATCTTCTTCCCATGTGATTTCTGGCAGGTAATTTAAGGTCCTTAGACCTCAGTTTCCTCCCCTGTAAAATGAGGCACTGAAATAGCCCCTAAAGTCCTTTCTAGGTCTAAATCTACAATCTATGATTTGTGTGCCTTCAATAAATTCACTTGACCTCTATGGGCCTCAGTTTCCTCATCTGTAAGATGAAAGGGTTGAACTAGTTGACCTTCAGCATATGATGCCAAGGATTCCTTCCATCTCTAAATCTTCTAATGCTACCAGGCTGGTTCTGTGGCAGAAGATGGAGGGGGACAAAACAGGCTGAGGATTCAGGTAAAAGGCAAATGTCAAGCAGATTAAAAACATGATTCCCAAACACCACACATAGGGTCTGACCATAGCTGGGGTAGGATTTAATTATTCACTACGATGTCAATACAGACCAACGCCAAAGGAACCTCTCCATCCCTCCCCCCCTCCCTCCCTCTCTCCCTCACTCTCTCTCCCTCTCCCCCCTCTCTCCCTCCCTCCTTCCCTCTCCCTCCCTCCCTCTCTCTCCCTCTCCCCCTCTCTCCCTCCCTCCCCCTCTCTCTCCCTCCCTCCCTCCCCCCCCCCCTCTCTCTCTCTCTCTTTCACCAACAGACAGGCTGTTCCCTCAGGCCTGGCCCGGCAAATTGATGGAGGAGATCTGCATTGCTCTCCCGCACCCCCTGGTGACCAGCTGGGAGAGCAGCCTTCACATCATGCCATCACAGCAGCCAAAGCAGGGTACAGAGGAAGTACAGGTGTCTGCAGATCTGGACTCCCTCTGATCAGCCAAAGCTTCTCCCCTTAGCATCTGGAGACTCAGGGACTTCCTATGATATCTGGCCACCCAGGTTGCTCAGCCAGACACATACCCCATAAAAAAAAAGGAAGGAAGGAAGGAAGGAAGGAAGGAAGGAAGGAAGGAAGGAAGGAAGGAAGGAAGGAAGGAATAAAGGGAGGGAGGGAGGGAGGGAGGAAGGGAGGAAGGGAGGGAGGGAGGGGGAAGAAAAGGATGAAAGGAATGACACCAGATTGAATGTTTTCTGGACAGATATCCCAACAAATATATATATATATATATATATATATATATATATATATATCTTGCCTCTCTCCTTCCAACCTTACCTCTTCCCACCAACAATGGATGGACTTAGGGCTCATAGTTTCATTAGATTTAAAGACCTTAGAGGTCCTCCAGTCCAACCTCTCATTCTACAGCTCAGGAAACTGAGGCCCACAGTCACACAGGTAATAATGTCAAAGTTACTATTCTAACCCAAATCTTCTGACCACAAGCCATCACTCTCTCTTTCCACCCTTTGAGGAAAATGAGGCCTAAAGATGGGAAATTAATTTTCCAAGATCTCACACAGGTACTCAATAACAGAAGCAGAATTCACACCCAGTTCTCCTGGCTCCAAATACAGTATGGTTTTAATTAAGTGCAGAGAATCAGGGGTAGCAGCATTCTGGTCTATGATCATAATAGACCAGAAAGAGTGCCCCAGAATGACAAAGAATCAGAATACCTACAACCAAGAGGGCATCAGACTCAGCCCCACTTCAGAACAGTAAAGTAAGTTATCATTAGCCCCCTTTTACAGATGAGACAACTGAGGTTAAATGAGCTGGAAAGGGAGGAGTATGAAGAATAGATCCTGAGTCCTCTGTCTCCCCTTGCAGTATTCTGTTCATCACATTATTCTAAATCTCCTGACTAGTTATGCTGCAGTGACTCCACCACAGACCACACCCATCACCAAATGGGGAAATCCACCTCTATGACCAGGAAGAATGGGCTACAGGTGCATTTGTTCACACTGATGGACAACACAGACTTTTCTATGACCAAGAGACAGTTTCCATTAAGTAGCCCCAGCTGAACAAAATCATCCTTCCTACCCTCTGATCAATACAATAAATCTTTCTTAGAGACAAAAGAGACTTCCAGAATCTTCTCACTAATGGAGACATTCTGTGTCTGCCTTCACAATGTGCAGAGGTTGCAAAGCCTGAACTTTTTAGGGACCCCAAAAATCACAGGCTGGGATGCCTGGCAGCAGCCTCCACAGATCAGCTGCAGAATCCCCGACTCAAAGCATGATGGTAGATTCCAGACCAGACAGATTTAGGGTTGATCTGTGTCCCCATGTATAATCAAGTGTATGTGCCTATGGTAGAGACACCAATAAGACTCCTTCCCTCCCCCCCAAAAAAAATGCCTCCCTAGGGCATGCATGCCCTGATGATGAAAATCATGTCATGGGAGCTTTCTTTCTTTGATTTAAAGCTTTATTTCCTACAAAAATAAAACTGCCCTCTCTACAGAAAAAATAGACATTTTAATATTAGTTAAATGAAGTTAATATTAACTCATCAATTATACTTCAATGTGAATAAGTTTATCAAAATCTTCCCAGAGATGTTAAGGAAGGGAGATAACACTAACACCATGGAGAGGAAGTAGGAAACAAAAGGGTGTAGGAAAGACAGGAGTCAAAGCAAAGACTTGGGGGGAACAGTGAAGTTTGACTCATCTCAGAATTTTACTCTGTGGTCAATCCTGAAGGAAAGGTATCACTATCACCAGGAAAGGAAGGATAGATATAACATTGATATTGGAATCAAAATCCTAAAATAGCTCAACAATTTTTTTAAATGGGTCAAATCAAGTAAGATGAAACTTGAGGGATAAATGTAAAGCACAATACTTGGAATTTAAAAAATCAATTGCACAAGTATAAAACAAGTGCTTAGAAAGCAGGTTGTGCAGGAAAGACAGAGGTCTCATTAAACAACAAAGTCAAAATAAATAGCAGTGGAACATTGTAGCCTAAAATACTAATGTAGCCTCAAGCTACATTAATAGAAACCTACCATATAGGGGAAAAGTGAACACCATCTGCTCTAATCAGACCAAATCAGGAGCAGTGAGATTCTGTGATGCTGAATTCACTCACTCAGCAAAACAGGTAATCCACTGCATGTCCACCATTTCTTAGACAGCTTGCCCTCTCAGAGTAACACCTGAAGTTAACTTGATCTAATTTATTTGTTTGTTTTTGTTTTTGTTTTTTGCAGGGCAATGAGGGTTAAGTGACTTGCCCAGGGTCACACAGCTAGTAAGTGTCAAGTGTCTGAGGCTGGATTTGAACTCAGGTACTCCTGAATCCAGGGCCGGTGCTTTACCACTGTGCTATCTAGCTGCCCCAAGTAGAAGTAACTGGGAGGCAGGGCCAGTCTCATACTACAAAGCATAAAATCGCGTGTCCCCAAGAAGCAAGAGGTTACAAACTATGCTGAGTTTGTTTAGACTTGAGCTTTAGGAAGATCATTCTGGCAACTTAGTAGATGAGGGACTGGAATGGGGAGAAACTTGAGGCACGGAGAACAATCAGAAAGCCATCACAATAGTCCAAATGTAAGGTGGTAACAACCTGCAAGCAGGTGGCCTCTGTGTGACTGCAGAGAAAGAGACATATACAAGAAAAATTGTGAAGGTAGAAATGGGAAAACTTGACAATAGATAGAGATGGATGTTAGTGAGAAGGCGAGAATGACACCAAAGCAGGCAAGAGTCCTTCTTCCATGATATCATATCTGGGAATCTCTGAGCAACAACCTCACAACTGGTATTTCAGGACAGTGGTCAGCAGAATGTAGAGAGTAATGAGGCAGCACATGAAGCCTGAAAACCACCCCTGCCTTTGTAGGTGATTCCACTCTTCAAGGTCAGGGACTTCTGAGTTCCAATCCTGGCTCCCCCATTTACCACCTGTATGTCCTTGAGAACATAACTCACCATCTCTACACCTCATTATCCTCATTTGTCACATAGGGATGATAATAATAACTGTACTACCTATCACCACAAGGTTTTGAGAAATATATATATATATATACATATATACACATATGTCCATATATATTATGTGCAAAGAACTTTATGTGTAAAAAGAAAGAAAAAAGAACTGTCTGTGTATAAGATGGTATTAAATTGTCATGATTAAATGCAGAGTATACAATGGAGGCTTTGCAGCAAAGGATTGTGGGTGAAAAGCAGCAAAGGATAGATGTGAGTTAAGAGCAAAAGCACCACAGTATCAGGATGCAAAGTGTAGATAGAGGTGAGCATGGTATCTTGGGAACTCCCAGGTTTCTGTGCCATCTTTTAGGGGTTCAGGAAGCTTTGTCACACACCCAAAGAATGTCCTTCCTGAAAATGGCAGCCATTGGTAGGATTTATATGGGTTTATAGAAGTAGTAGGTGCAGACACTCATAGGGCACCCAGGAGAAAATATCTATGACAATACCCACTCAGCATGCAAATACCCTGACCATGAGCCATTTGTTCCCCTCCCACTAAGGCTGCAATGGTCCCAGCACCCAGCAGGAATGGAGATGGGATCACAGCTCTTGAATCCATAGAACCATGCTGCAGGTGGGACCCACTAAAGCACCTTAAAGCAAACACCAAGTCTCCCAACACCTGCCCATAAGATTTCAAGCTCTTCCAGTCACTCAAATGCACAATGACACATGGGGCCAAGAACTAGCAAGTACTAGATGCAAAGCGACAGAAGAGAAGGGGAAAGGGAAGAAATAGGTTTTCCCCTTGAGGTTTCAGTCTTCTTCCTCAAGGCTGAACCCGTAGAACTTGGTAGACACTGAGTGGCCACTCTGATCCAAAACAAGCCCAGAAGAGCTAGTCTGCCTCTGCTCCAGCTCCCTCAGATTCCAACAGCTCCCCCGCCAAAGACCAGACTGGCTCTGAAGATCCACTCACTTTGGCCCCAAATCCTGGGCTCACTCTGAACTCTGAAGCAATTACAACAATTAGGAGATATCACAGTACACCAGAAAAGTCACTGGAGTCAGAGGACTTGGGCTTGAATACCACTTCTGATGCTCACAATTTGCATGACCTTGGATAAGTCACTTAACAGCCATGGGTCTTAGTTTCCTATAAAATTATGAGATTGGTCTAGGTGACCCCCTGAGGTCCCTTTAAACTCTACAACTATTATTCTCTGAATTACTGAGCACCTACTTTATGCTAAAGCATTTATTCAACAGAAGTTTATTGAAGCCTTGCTATGTGACTTTCCCTAGACAAAGACAGGGTTGTTTCCCTCAGAGAATGTATAATCTACCTGGGAAAATAGGGCATGCATACCTTAAAGGTGAGGTAACAAATATAAGATTAGATGGTAACTAAAAAAATACAAGAGAAGTGGCCAATGGGTGGTAAAGCAATCTGTCACCAACAATCAATCATCATTATCATTAATATCATTGATGCAATTCTTCTCATCTTTTTCAAAGGAGTTCAAATAGAAATGGTCCTGGAACAAGTCATCCTTCTGCAATTACTCTTTTATATTCAATATTCTGAGGACTGTTGTCCCGGAGAAGAAAATAACTGCTTCCAGTGATGAAATAAAAGTCTTGGCATGTCAGCTCACCTTATGTATCATCATCAAAAGGTTCCTGGGTACTATCCCCAACGCAGACAGGACAACAAGGGGAACAAACACCTCAGCCTCTCCCCACGTGGCTTTAATTCCTTCTGCTGGGTCTCTCTATATTTTAAGAGGTTTGTATTCGATGCTATTTGGATATTAGGAGTTCATGGGACAGCTACATCCATTAAAACCTGTTCTTAAGTGCTTACGTTTCTATGGATCAAAGTCGTGCCTCAAATTTTAAGCAATTTTTGTCTGTGATAAGTCTGCTTTCAGCAGAGTTTATTTGTTGAATTCTCAGGCATGTTTGGCAAAGCAACAAGAAGTACTTATTGAGTGTTTACTATGTACCAGGCATGGGATCTACCCTCAAGGAATTTATAGTTTACTGTCTTTTTTTTGTTTGTATTTTTATCTTCAGTGCTTAGCAGAGTGCTTGGTATATAGAAGGCTCTTAAGCAATGCTTGTTGCCTCGCTTTGCCTGCTTCAGGAAAGAATATACATACATTAAAAAATAGGTAACTACCAAATATAAGAGTTAGCAAGGGATTTATCATAAAGATAGTAAATTTCTGATGCATAATCCTAACTATGAGGTCATGTCTTGCTAGGTATTCAGTAAGTGCTAAATTTTTGCAGCCTACAGTGATGTATTACAAAGTTTCTACTGTTTGCATGCTCAATATAAATTGATCATTAAGTCTAGGTTCCTTATGGATAACCCATTTCTACAGTATAAATATGTAAAAGAAACAAACTTGCTAACATTTTAGCTCAAATATGTCAGACGCTCATTATTTTCCAAGCAATTTACCTTGAGACAGTTCTCAGTTTTGCACTGGAACTCTTTTCATCAGACTCTTTCTCCAAGCCTTGTGAAGGTAAAATATTGAAGGTGTCTGAAAAACTTAGCTAAACACAGATTATCAATTGACTACATTCCAGAAATAGTAATGTCCCCATTTTTACAAAAGAGGAAACTGGGGCTAAATTATTTCCCCGGTTGTCACACCAGTGGTAAGAATCAAAGGCACAAGGGCAGCTAGGTGGCACAGTGGATAAAGCACCAGCCCTGGATTCAGGAGGACCTGAATTCAAACCCGGCCTCAGACACTTGACATTTACTAACTGTGTGACCCTGGGCAAGTCACTTAACCCTCATTGCCCCACAAAAAAAAAAAGAAATGAAGATGATATTAAATACAGGATATCAACAAAAATTTTAAATATGAAATGAGCACCTACTATGTGCTTGGTACTGTGATAGGTGGTATAGGAGCCAGTAGGATGTGTAAGACAGTCTCTGCCCTATGAAAAGCATCTAATCAGTTCAATAAAAACATTGAACAGTGATGTTTAGGGCACAAAGTACCCCAAGAGAGGGTAAGTAGTGGAGGATCTAGGGGGAAGGAGAGACCTCTGAGGAGTACAGTGGTCAGGAAAGCCTTCTTAGAGGAGGTGAAATTCCATGTGGGCCTTGGAGGATAGACAGGAATTTTTAAAAAGAGGAGAAGGGAAACACAGCCTAAGTACAGAGAATAGAATAATAAAAGCATCCAGATGAGACCAAGGACGAATGGGGACAAGAGTAGTGATGGCAACATGGAGGTTTGAGCAGAGTTGTTGACATGTGTAAAGTGGTATTTTAGAAAGTATCTGTCAGTGGTGTAAAGGATAGATTCGAGAGCAGACCAGTGGCTGATAGAGACACAGACTCAGAGTTACAAAGAGTACTGAGTTCAAGTCCCAGCATTGATACAACCCTGGGCAAATCAATTAACTTCTCAATACTCCAATCAACTCTCTCAGACTATAAATTTTAGAGCAGGTGCCATCTTCATTGACACATACTCGTTCCTCCCTCTACCAAAATGTAACATTTTAAGGACAGACTGGCCAATGGGTTGGTGGTGGTGAGAGGAAAAGCTGAGAGAGAAGCAAACTGCATGACAGTGGACAGAGTGTTGAATGTGAAGACAGAAAGACCTAGCTCAGACCCCAGCTGTGTGACCTTGGGTGAGTAAATTAACCTCTCATGGAATAAGTTCCTGTAAAATGAGGGGGTTGGACTAGGTGGCCCCTAATGTCCCTTCTTGCTCTGAATCTATGATGATATGGCCTATCGCTTCCAACCTCTGAATTAGCTGCTCTTTTCAGAACATCCAAAATGTGAAATAAATATTCATACAGCTTTTCAACGTTCTTCTCAATTCCACATGGAATTGAACACAATATTCCAAATGTGATACAACCGAGACAGTACAGTGGGACTGTCACCTCCTTACACCTAGACACTCACCATACCCCTAAGGCAGTGAGAGGGCCCCTTACTCTACTCACTGCAGTTAGGAAGACTCAAGTTTCAGACCCAGCCTCAGATACTTACTAGAGCTGTGTGACCCTGGATAAATGACTTAGCCTATGTCTGCCTCAGTTTCCTTTACTGTAATATGGGGATTATAACAGCACCTACCTCTCAGGGCTATAGCTAGGACTGAATGAAATCATATTTGTAAAGTATTAGCATACTGCCTGGCCCCTAGAAGGCACTTAATTAATGCTTATTCCCTTTCCATTCCCTTCTCTCTGTTGAGGTATACTAAGGTAGCATTCGCTTTCTCTGCTGCCATTTCACACTGTTGATCTCTACTGAGCTGACATCCCACTAAAAGCCTCCATTTTTTTTTCCACGTGAGGTGATAGGGTGAAGTTGAAAGAACTCTGAACTTGGGAATCACAGGACATAAATCAGAATTCTGATTCTGCCACTGAAGTGTGTGTTCTGAGACAAGTCACTGAACCTTTCTGGGCCTCCGTTTCCACACCTGGAAATGAAAGGGTTGGACTAGATAAACGCTAAGATCCTCTCCAACTCTAAATCTGTGATCCTATAACACATCTAGCTTTGCCTTCCACCATGCTTGTGAAATGTATTTTTGGACCCAATTGTAGAACTTTACATTCATCTCTATTGTCTTTTACCCTATTTGATTCAGCCCAACCTTCTAAACTGCTGAGTTCTTATAGTTTCTATCACCAAATATGTTGGCTATGTACCATATACCTTTGTGTCTTCTGCAAATGTGATAAGCATGCCATTTTTGTCGTTTCCAAGTGTTTGATAAAAATTGGCAAATAGCACAAGGCCATTAACAAGTCCTTCAGGCAATAAACTAGAACCCTCCCTCCATGTTGATATTGATCCATTCATAATTATTCACTGGGTCTAGTCACTCAATCATTTCCAAATTCACCTCAATGCGTTCTCCTCGAATCTGCATATCTCATCTCATCTGCAAGTACAGAGTGAGAAACTTCATCAAATACTTTACCAAAATCCAAATAAATTTTCCTGATCTACGGGTCAAAAAATGAAATGGGTCTAGTCTGGCACAACTTGACCTTGAGGAATTCATGTTAACTCTTTATGAGGACCACTTAATTTTCCAGATGTTCACTAACTATCCCTTTAATAAAGCATCCTAGCATTTTGCCGGCAATTAAAGTCAAGCTCTATAATCGAAGTTCCATCATTTGCAGACTGCTTTCCCTGCCCTCTTGAAAATCTGGATATGTGCCCTGACCTGGCCCTGCTTCACCTCTCTTATTTTCTATAATCTTTAAAAGATTATTGAAAAAAATATCATTGATAGTGACTCAGCAACCCTGTCTGCCAGTCCTCTTAATACACAAGTTCACCTGGGACTGGAGACTTAAACTCACCAAGGGCAGTCAAGAACTCTCTTATTAACTCCTTACTTATCGTGGGTTTCCACTCCTTATTGGCCATTTGTCCTTTTCTTTCCACTACATGAATCATTCCTTTGCATAGAAAAAAAAAAAATTAAACACCAAGTAGTTCCAAGTTCAAATACAGCCTCAGACACTTACTGTGTGACCCTGGGCAAGTCACTTAACCCTGTTTGCCTCTGTTTCCCCATCTGTAAGATGAACTAGAGAAAAAATGGCAAACCAGTCCACTATCTTTGCGAAGGAAATCCCAAATTGGGTCACAAAGAGTCAGACCCAACTGAAACAACTGAAAAACAATAAAAAAAGTTCCACCATTCTCTATTGTACATGATTACTGCCACATTCTCCCTACTTAATCAATAGGCCTATCCCTTCTTTCATTTTCTTCTTTTCACCCTATGTCTTAATTTCAAAAACAAAAAAACTTATTTGCTGTCCTTAACATTCCTCTGAACTTTGGTACGGCCTGTGTTTTTCCGGCAGCTCCACAGCAAACTCTTGTATTCGTGTGTTATTGTTTTTATTTTCTGCATATGATATTTTAAAAATCTAATGTGGACTGTGATAGACTTGACTCTTCTCAGCAATACAATGGTACAAGATAGTCCCAAAGGGCTCATGATGGAAAATGCTCTCCAAATCCAGAAAAAAAGAACTATGGAATCTAAATGCAGATTGAACCATACTATTTCTATTGCTTTTTTTCTTTTTTGACGTTTTTCCTTTTTTGCTCTGATTCTTCTTTCACAGCATGACTAATGCGCAAATATGTTTACTGTGATCGTACATCTATGACCTATATCAGATTGCTTGTTGTCTTGGGGGGACGGAAGGGAGGGAGAAAAATTTGAAACTAGAAATCTTATGAAAACAAATGTTGAAAACTCTACATGTAGCTGGAAAAATAATAAAGTACTTTTATGGGGAAAAAAATCTAATGTGGTTAGTGAGTTCCCCATCCATCCATACTGGATTCCAGATGACTCACCCCTTTCCCTTCTCATTGGAGTTGCTTCCATTTTTCTGTAGAATTTGATTAAGAGCTTCCCATCCAATCTGAGCCAATTTCCCCAACAGAATTTTTGACCACGCTTTCTTAAGAACCCTTATTCTGAGATCTCTGAAATATTTTCTCCCAAAATCTAGGGTGCAAAATCCAGACTCTTGGGGGCAGCTAGGTGGTGCAGTGAATAAAGCACTGGCCTTAGATTCAGGAGGGCCTGAGTTCAAATCCTGCATCAAACACTTGACACTTACTAGCTGTGTGACCCTGGGCAAGTCAGTTAACCTTCATTGCCCTGCACAAGAAAAAAAAGTGCAAAATTCAGACTCTTTCTGACTTTTCTACCTCTAAATAGAGAGGGCATTTCCCTCAAAAGTTTCTATCAATTCACCTCCTGCCAACAACTTTTCTTGGGGCTTAGGATCTAATCCAAAACAACAGTTTCCCTTATCATCTCACCCTTTGAACAGTAAAATGATCATTGAGGAAAGCTAACTCTCTAAGACTATAAATTTCAGAGCAATTGGTGATGTGCATTTGGGGAAGGGAATCCCCTCACCAAGAGTCCCCTACATAGATAAAATCAGAATCCAATCTTTTTTTTTTTTTGGAAATAAAATGATTAGCTCTTCTTCCTTTGGCTCTAGCAGATGTTGAACTAATTGAAGTTCTGCATCACCACGTGTCATTCTTCCATGCCAGGCTTATGATCTATCTGTTCACTAAACTCAACTTCCCTTTTCTGTCCAGGTGGGCTTTAATAGGCTTCCACTTTGCTGTAACATCTGGTCCCTCCCTCCAGGGATCTTCACTCAAAGGCTCTATACCATGCTTCCTCTCCCCTTGTGGTCCTAGATTTACCCTCATGAATCTGCCTTCATCATAACTAACACTCCTCCACCTGTGCCTCCCCTATTCCTCCAGCCTGTCCCCAGAGCTGCCAAAATGTTTTACACAATAGCCCCCTGAGCAGAATATGTGAACAGCTTCCCACAGTATGTTGAAGGGGACAACACTTACTTGGCGTTAAAAGTTCCCTTATGTCAGCCCTAGCTCTATGATCTTTAAGCAACCGGTCTGTTTGCTTCCTCCAAACATGATGTTAATTCTCCCACCTCCTTGCCTTTGCATAAGCCATTCCACAAGCATAGAATGCTTTCCATCCTTACTTACCCCTACCTCTTAGAACTCTTATCTTCCCTCAGGACTCAGCTCAAGAGCCACTTCCTACAATCGTTCATTTCCCCATCCTCAAAATTATTCTTTTATTTGTTTTTTGAATAGTCCCCATTTATTTATTGGTATACATGCTGTATTCAGTAGAACAGAAGTTTGCTGAGGTCATGTGAATCCTAAAAACCTAGCACAATGATTTGCATATTTATTGTTGTTGTTGTTCATTAATTACCATCATGTCTGACTCTTTGTGGCCCCATTTGGGGTTTTCTTGGCAAAGACACTGAAGAGTTTTGCCATTACCTTCTCTAGCTCGTTTTTCAGATAAGGAACTGAGGCAAAAGGGTTAAGTGACTTGCTCAGGGATCACACAAATAGTAAGTGTCTAAGGCTACATTTGAACTCATGAAGATGAGTCTTCCTGACTCCAGGCCTGGTGCTCTATCCACTTCCCTGCCTTGCGTATAGTAGATGCTTAATAATGTGACATAGTGGATTGAGCACTAGACTTAGAATCAGGAAAACTTAAGTTCAAATCCTTCCTTAGGCTCTTCCTATTTGTGTGACCCTGAGCAAGTCACTTGCCTCTCAGGACCCTAGGCAATTCCCTAAAGACTTTTAACATGCAAAGAAATTGCTGATCATCATTGGTAGAGGGAGTTCCTCACCTAAGAGTTCCCTATACCAATGAAATCATAAGTCTAATCTCTATCCCTATTTCTATTTCACAGGGTTATTGTGAGAATCAAATGATATAACATATGTAAAACATCTTGCAAATCTTAAAGAGTTTTATAAATGGTAGCTGCCATCATTATCATCTTTATTATCATTGACTTTTTTTAATTTTATGGTTTCAGCTTTATCTATTATAAAGAAAAACAAGTTATCACAGTGAAAACTGTGAGCTATCTAGACACATTAAAGAGGCATTGCCAATATATGTCAATATGTCCTATTTATTTGTATGGTTTTTTATTATATATATTTATGTTATATATTTTTATTGTTAGCTATTATTGTTATTATTCCAGAACAAGAAATAGCACATGCTATACTTCAGAGGTTCAGAAACCCATAAGGGTTTGCACCAATGGTCTAAGGGGTTTGTACTAAAAACCCTTTAATGGGGCATAAGCAGCAAATAATTGCCCAGTTACATTTCATATATATTTTTCCTCTGTGATAATGAGCTTGTGCATTTTTGAGGCATTGAAGTTTCATTTCTGCAGTGATTCAAAACCATCATGAGGTTTTGGGGGGGGAATTATTCTGTAGTTATTGTAAGCACTTAATGAATAAACCTAAAAGAATATTATGAGTTTTATTTTGATTACTCTGGGAGTTCACAACACATATTTTTGTTGTTGAAAAAGGGGTTGAGAAGGAAAAATGATGGGAACCATTGCCCTAGCAGATAGCAGGCTGACCTTGGAACCTAAGTTCAAGATCCACCTCTGACCTGTATTAACTGTGTGAACCTGGGCAAGCCATTTAACTTGTCAATGGCCCAGGTAACTGTCTAAGAATATAAGTTACAGAGACCATGTTGACTGACATTTGGCATCTGTGGAGGTCATTGCCTTCATCATTGAAATCACAGTTCCAGACACACTCCCCTCCAAAAAAGATCCAAAGTATTTACATCCATTAGCATTTCTAGTCCTCACAAATCTATGCAGAAGGTAGGAAGAATAACTATTTTCCCCACTTTATAGAGAAAATGAGGCTTACACCAGCTTGTCCAACAAATAAAGGGAAGAACCAGGATTTCAATTTTCTACTCCAAAGCCACCACACAACTCTCATGAGGGCCTCTGTCTTCTGGTACAAGACTCCACCTTAGTGTGAACTTTAGGGTAAAGGGTATGGCTCCCTAATCTTTGTAGGAAAGGCAACATTTGCTCCAGATTCTCATTTCCCATCATTTGCCCAACTGATCAACAGTACCTACAAAAAGACACTCATCTTCTCTTAAATCTATCAGTGACAATGAACAGAGAAAACAACTTTCCCAGTATCTGCGAGCATCTGCCAACAGACACGGTGACTCAGCATGAGCTAAAACACCCGGGCAACAGGAGAGCCTCCTATCCAGGAGGGGAAAAGCAGCATGGGAAAAGCAAAGGGGTTACCTGAGATTACTTAGAGATAAGCGCAGGGTTATAAATTTTTGTCATGAGAACTAAAAGACATCCAGGCCCCCTTCCTCATTTTACAGATAAGGAAACTGAGTCTCAGAGAGGTTAAATAAAGTGTCCAAAATCATACAGGTAGTGTCAGGGTGAGGATTTGAACATGGGGCATAGGATTAAAGGGACATAGATTCAGAGTCAGAAGGGACTGTAGGTCATCTAGTCCAACTTTTCTCACTTTACAGATGAAGGAACTGAGAGGTTAATCTTGCCCATTGATTTATCTGTCCCAGGTCACATAGGTAGTGTCAGAGGTGGGAATTGAATCCAGGTCCCAATTCCAGATCCAGCATTCTTTACCACCAACTAACAATGGTAAGGTGGTACAGTGGGGAAAACACTAACTCTGAAGTCAGAAGACTGTGGTTCAAATCCCACCACTGACACAACTCATGTGACCTTCAAACAAGTCACTTCACCTCCCTCTGCCTCAGTTTCCTCATCTGAAAATGATGAGGTTGGACCAGATGCCAGCTCTAGGGCTATGGCTCTGTGATCATGGCTTGGAAGAAACACATAACAGGGCTGGACATTCCTTTGTCCCACGTCATCTCCATCTCCCTCTCTTTCCCCATTTCCAACCCACCTGCCCACAGCCAGGGATTTAAGACAATCAGCACCCCCCCAAAAAAAAAGGCTCCTACCTCTTGTACCATCCCAAGAAGGGTTTATTGCTTAGAGCAATTCAATTCATAAAGAACAAACTGAGCTCCTAAAGTACCCAGTCCTGGGCTAAGACCTTTGAGAGACACAAGAGGACACTGTTCCTGAACTCAAGGAGTTTACAATTTCACCAGGAGACTTGGAGGATGGGGAGGTGGCAGAACATATGCAAATATGCTGACAAATAGCCGGTCTGAGACAGCTTAAGTACCAACATGAGTGGGGCAGGAAATAAATAAATGCTATGAGAGCTCAGAAGGAGAGATCACTTCGTGCTGGAAGGGTCAAGGAAGACTTCTTGGGGGAAAAGAGACTTAAGAATGGGCTTTGAAAGAAACACTTGAAAAGGCAGTAAGGGAGTAGTGAGAGATTTCCAGGCAAGAGATTTGGAGAAGGCAATAAATTCTTCCATTGTTCAACAAACATTTATTGAGAGCCTGCTCGATGTAACGCTGGGGAGGGGAGTGGGGAGGATAGATAGGTAGGTAGGTAGGTAGGTAGGTAGGTAGGTAGGTAGGTAGATAGATAGATAGATAGATAGATAGATAGATAGATAGATAGATAGATAGATAGATAGATAGATGCATATACACACACACACACAGATGCAGTATCCAAAAATCTTATTGCAGTTTTAAGCTACTCAAGCTTAAAGTCACACTAAGACTTTTGGGACACCCTGTCATTTATGATAACTATGTTCAAAAAACATACAGGCTGGGGAGATGGGGGAGAAGACACACGGAGTCCTAGAGCTAAAGAGATCTAGTCCAGACACCACCACCACCACCATTTTACTGAAAAGATAACAAGGGCCAGAGAGGAGTGACTTGCCTAACAATACTGATTAGAGACAAAGTCAGGACTATAAAAAAGTTTCTTCAATATAGCAATTCAAGAAATGTCACAAGACAGTACTTGAGTAAGGGCCAGACAACAGTAATAAAGAAACATGATTAATAAGTCATTATTCAGGGGCAGCCAGGTGACCCAGTGGATAGAGCACCAGCCTGGAGTCAGGAGGACCTAAGTTCAAATCTGGCCTCAGACACTTAACACTTAGTAGCTGTGTGACCCTGGGCAAGTCACTTAACCCCAATTGCCTCACCAAAAAAACCCAGAACACCAAAAAAAAAAAAGCATTTATTCAGCACCTGCTTTATGCCAGGAACTATGATATGTACTAAAGTTATAAATACAAAGATGAGACAGGCTCTGTGTTCAAAGTGCTTATATTCTACTGAGACAGGGAGGGGCACACAATGGATTTCCAGATGAATAGATAAGAAATATATGCAAAATAAACAGGGACAATTGGTGGGAAGCACCTACCAACTGTTTACATTCCATTACGATAATTTTTAGCTATTCCCCAATCCATCAAGACTTTTTTGTTTCCATTCCTTTGCTACATTTAAAAAGTGTTGTTACAAACATTTTGTTATACATTTTATTATACATAGGACCATTCTTTCTGTCCGTGAGCTCCTTGGGGGATAAGCCTAGCCATGGGATCTCTAGGCCAAAAGGTATAGACATCTGCATTATTATTATTATTTGGGGGGTGGGGCAATGAGGGTTAAGTGACTTGCCCAGGGTCACACAGCTAGGTCAAGTGTCTGAGGCCAGATTTGAACTCAGGTCCTCCTGAATCCAGGGCCAGTGCTTTATCCACTGTGACACCTAGTTGCCCCTGCATTATTATTTTTAAACAATTCCAAAGTGTTTTCAAGAATGACTGGACCAGGGGGGGCAGCTAGATGACGCAGTGGTTAAAGCACTGGTCCTGGATTCAGGAGTACCTGAATTCAAATCCGGCCTCAGACACTTAACACTTACTAGCTGTGTGACCCTGGGCAAGTCACTTAACCCCCATTGCCCCGCAAAAAAAAAAAAAAAAAAAAGAATGACTGGACCAATTCACAAATTCAACACCATTGTATTGATATGCTGGTCTTCCCATAGCCTCTCCAACTCCAAATAGTCCCATTTTTTGTCACCTTTGCCAATTTGAAGGGACTGAGGTAAAATTATGGAATTATTTTGATTTTTCCCTCTTATTCTTTCATATGGTTGTAAAGAGTTTGCGGTTCTTCTTTTTCAAGATGGGGTCTCTCTATCTTGCCCAGGCTGGAAACAAAACAGCTCCTCAGGGGGCCAACCCCACTGTGGATCAGCACAGAAGCTTTAACCAGCTCTATTTCCAACTTGGGCTGTTTGCTCCTCCTTAGGAAGCCTAATGTAATCCCAATACCAGGTGAATTACTATATTGGTGCCAGACTTATTGCAGACATCTGATGGGCTTTAGCCCAACTGAAGTTCAAAACTCCTGAACTCAAGTGATCCATCAGTCTGAGCCTCCCCAGTAGCAGAGATTACAAGTATGCATCATAACACTGAGCTGCTCTTCTTCTTTTGAGAAGAGAACTGTTTGAGAACTATTTGTTCCTCTACTTTGACCACTTATCTATTGAGGAATAGCTAGCTCTTGGTCTTATGGATTTGTGTTAATTCCATGTAGTTTAGATGTCAGATCTACAGACATTTGATATATCACCAACAAGGAGCTCCAAAGTAGTAGTAGAGGGCATCATCAAGGAATTGCATTATAGAAGTAGAACATCGCAAGAGCAAGAGATAGAAGTGAACAGCCAGAGGGTTCCAATGTTATCTTTATGATATCAGGAGAAATCAACAAAAGCCTCTAACATGTTGGGTGGATCTCCTATGTCAAATTTTTGAAAGAACATGAAAGGACAGCATAGGATAGGTAGGTATGAATGCATTCAAATCTACATCCTTCAATGGAACTTCCAAACTGATGAGATCACAGGTACATTTGAATATTCAATGGATCTAAGGAATAGATTTTTTCTCTCTTCTTATATCAGCTGAATTAATTTTGTTTATGCAAAAACTTTTCAAAGTCAGGCAATCAAGAATGCCTATTTTTATGATGATCTCTTGTTTCGTTAAGGATTCTATCCCTAGCTGGTTGTAAAAAGTACCTCCTTTCCTTTTCCTGCTATATTCTTAATATATGACCTCTTATATTTAAATGGTGTGGTCGATTATAACTTACTGTGGTATATGATATAAATTCTAGTCTAAATCTATTTTTTGCCAAAGTACTTTCCCATTTTCCCAGCAATTCTTGTCAAGTGGAGAATCTATCACCAATAAGTTTATATTCTTGGGTTCATTCAACATTGGGATATTGAGTTGAATGGTTTCTGATTCTTGCTTATCTAATCTTTTTCATTATATTTTAATCAGTATCAAGTAATTTTATTCATTACTGCTTCACAATATAGTACGAAATCTGGAAATGCTATTCTACCCATCCTTTAGTCTCACTTTCTTTTTCATTATTTCCCTTGGGCTGTTAGACCTTTTGTTCACTCAAATGGTTTTTGCTATTATTTTGTCTAGCTGTTAGTTGAATTGCTATCACACTATAACTACAAATTAA
This sequence comes from Dromiciops gliroides, assembly GCF_019393635.1. Lineage (NCBI taxonomy): Eukaryota > Metazoa > Chordata > Mammalia > Microbiotheria > Microbiotheriidae > Dromiciops > Dromiciops gliroides. The sequence goes on from NC_057861.1 coordinate 709,900,537, forward strand.
TTTAGATACCAAATTTTTATTATATTGGTACAGCACAACCATGAGCAATGAATAGTTTTCCAATTATTTAAGTTTTCCTTAATTCCTATAGAGTATTCTGAAATTGTATTTTTGTAAGGTTTTTGTTGTTGTTGTTGTTGTTGTTGTGTTTTGTTTTGTTTTGTTTTGTGGGGCAATAAGGGTTAAGTGACTTGCCCGGGGTCACACAGCTAGTAAGTGTCAAGTGTCTGAGACTGGATTTGAACTCAGGTCCTCCTGAATCCAGGGGTAGTGTTTTATCCACTTCACTACCTAGCTGCCCCCGTATTTTTATAAGTTTTTAATGTCTTGATTAATTTCCAGATATTTTAGACATTTTGAAAATGACTTCTCAGGGCAGCTAGGTGGTGCAATGGGTAAAGCACCGGCCCTGGATTCAGGAGTACCTGAGTTCAAATCCGGCCTCAGACACTTGACACTTACTAGCTGTGTGACCCTGGGCAAGTCACTTAATCCTCATTGCCCCACAAAAAGAAAAAAAAATGACTTCTCCACTTTTCTATTTTTAACCAGTACCAAACAATTTTGATAATTACTGTTTCACAATATAGCTTGAAGTATGAAATTGCTATTTCACTCCCCTCCCATACTTCAGTCTCAGGTTTTTTTCATTATTTCCTATGGAAGGCTAGACTTTTTGCCCCTCCAAATAAATCTACAAATTGGAATCATTTTATCTTCTCTTTGCCAACATGTATGCTTTTAATTTTGTTCCATAGTATTGTTGCTATCACTTAAATTTTTTAGAACTATGTCAAATAACAGTGGGGAGATTGGCCATCCTCGCTTTACCTTATCTTTATTGCAAAAACTTCTAGAGTATCTTTATAGGAAATAATACTTGATCTTGGTTTTAGGGATATACTTTATATTTTAAATGGTCTTTCTACTTCTATATTTGTAGGACTTAGGGCAATAATGAATGTTGTGCTTTTCTCAAAGGCTTTTCCTACATCTATTAATGTAATCATGTGACTTTGTTTTTATTTTAATATGATCATGATCATTGTTTTTCTGGGATTGAACCATTCTTATGTCCCTGGTATAAATTCAACTTTATCATAGTTAATCATTTTTGTATGTTGCTGTAGGTTTTTTCACTAAGAGTTTCTTTTTCAAAGCTGGTTCTTTAAAAAGATGACCAAAATCAATAAACCTTTAGTTAACCGGATTTTTAAGGGAATAAAATCAAATGACCAAAATCAAAAATGAACAAGCTGAATTTACAACAGAAAGAAAAGAAAAAGAATCATCAGGACTTTCTATATACCAAAACCAAGATTTTTTTAAAGGACAATCATCTACAGAATATAAATATTAACAAAATAGAGATCTTGAACAACCCAGTTTTAGAAAATAAAATGGAAAAAGTCATAAAGGGACTATCAAATAAAAAAAAAACACCTGGTCCAAGTAGATTTTTTTTTTTATGAGGCAATGAGGGTTAAGTGACTTGCCCAGGATAACACAGCTAGTAAGTGTCAAGTGTCTGAGCCTGGATTTGAACTCAGGTCCTTCTGAGTCCAGGGCCAGTGCTTTATCCACCCAAATGGATTTATAGGTAAAATTAGTTCCCTTTCTAAATGTATCCATCTTTTTTGTTATTTGCTAATTTTGTCATCTATTCCCATATACATTATAAATTCCTTGGGAAAATGTCCTTGTCTACTGCGTCTTTGTAATTCCATCAGTGTTGAGCACATGACTGAGCACACATGAGGTGTTCAATAAACATCTGGTCTCACTTCCATTTTACCCCAGCATTAAGGGAATGGAGAATACCTTATTATGTTCATTTTTATTGGAATGAAGCCTAGAAAAGAGATGAAGGGGAGAGGGGGAGTATAGCTATCTTCAAATTTTTAAAGGATGTCAAATGGGAAAGCTCAGTCTGTCAAGCTCAGACTCATTCTTCCTGGCAACAGAAAACAAAATTAGGAGCAATGAGTGGAAGTTAACAGAGGGGGGCAGCTAGATGGCACAATGAATAGAGCATCAGCCCTGGATTCAGGAGGACCTGAGTTCAAATCCAACCTCAGACACTTGATGACACTTACTAGCTGTGTGACCCTGAGCAAGTCACTTAACCCTCATTGCTCTGCAAAAAAGAAAAAATTTAATTTTAAAAAAAGGAAGTTAACAGAGAAACAAAATGTAGCTAAACCTAAGGGAGAACTTCCTAACCAACAGAGCCATCCAGAAATGGATGGCCTGCCTCAGAAGGAAGATTCCCCTTGTGAGTTCAAGCTGATCAGCTATCAATGATCCCTTCCAATTTCACAATTCGGTGACATCCAAATCTTACTTTCAATTTCTCATTAAGTAGAAGAGGGAGCAAAATCCTTCCTTATTTGTTCTCCTACATAGCTAAGATCCCAGCAAGAAAATTACTGAACAAAAATACTTAATTGTTGCCTCCAAACCAACGAAAATGAGAAGTACCATTATATAAGGAATGTAATTTGGATTACTATTTGTCATCTTTCTAAAAAGTGAGGCTATTTTAGCATGAGTGGGTTACAAGAAACACTTGATCAGGGATACCAGTTGGAGAAAATGTGCCATCCATTCAAAAAAATGTATCGAACACTAACAAAAGTCTATACTATGTTAATAAGGAGATTTTTAAGCACTTAGAAAGTGTGTAATTTATTACAAAAGGGAAGAAGCCATTATTAGAAGTTAGGATGGGCTTACTAAAACTGTATTGATCAGTATAAACAGAGATATGGAGGATAAATGGAGATGTGTAGGGAAGACCAAGACACAAACTCAGAAGATGATAACATGGAAACAGCCTACAATGAAATCCTCAAAGAAAAATATTAATGAGACACAAGTCCAACAAAAATTCCTGGAAGAGTAAAGAGGAAAAATATGAGTGGTAGAGAAAACATTGGGAAAAGAAATGAGAGTGATGCAAGAAAATTATGAAAAAAGAACTAACAGCTTGGTAAAAGAGGCACACAAATGTTGACAAAAATAACATGTTAAAAAATAGAATTTGGCCTAATGTAAAACAGGCACAAAAATTCAATGAACAAAAGAGTTTCTTAAAAAGTAGAAATGGCCAAATGGAAAAAGAGGTACAAAAGCTCATTGAAAAAAATTATTCTCTTTTTTTTTTTTTTGCAGAGCAATGAGGGTTAAGTGACTTGCCTAAGGTCACACAGCTAGTAAGTGTCAAGTGTCTGAGGCTGGATTTGAACTCAGGTCCTCCTGAATCAAGAGACAGTGCTTTTATCCACTGTGCCACCTAGCTGCCCCTTAAAAAAAATAATTCCTTAAAAATTAGGGTGGGACAATTTGAAGCTAATGACTCCATGAGACATCAAGAAAGAAAACAAAGTCAAAAGCATGAAAAAATAGAAGAAAATGTGAAACATCTCTTTGGGGAAAACAACTATAAAATAGCTCAAGAAGAGACAATTTAGGAATTGACTACCTGAAAGCCATGAGCAAAAAAGAGTTAGACATTCATATTTCAAAGAATTTATAAAGGAAGATTGCCCTGCTGTCTTAGATCCAGAGGATAAATAAAAATTGAAGGAATTCACCAATTGCCTCCTAAAAGAGACCCCAAAACAAAAACTCCCAGGAATATTTTAGTCAAATTCCAGATCTCCCATGTTAAGGAGGAAATTTTATAAGCAGCCAAAAAGAAACAAGTCAAATATTGTGGAGCCACAGTCAGGATCACACAAGATTGAGTGGCTTCCACAGTAAAATATGATATTCTTGAAGACAAAGGAGCTAGGATTACAACCAAGAATAACCTACCCAGTAAAAATGAGTATAATCCTTCAGGGGGGAAATAGATATTTAATAAAATAGAGATTTTCAAGCATTCCTGATGAAAAGTCAAGAGCTGAATAGAAAATTTGACATTAAAACACAAGACTCAAGAAAAGCATAAAAAGGTAAACATGAAAAAGAAATCATAGGGGGCAGCTAGATGGTGCATTGGATAAAGCACTGGCCCTGGATTCAGGAGAACCTGAGTTCAAATCCGACCTCAGACACTTGACACTATCTGTGTGACCCTGGGCAAGTCACTTAACCCATATTTCCCCACCCAAAAAAAAAAAAAGAAAAGAGAAGAAAGAAATCACAAGGGGCTCAATAAGGTTAAACTGCTTTTATTTCTATATGGGAAGATGATTCCCATAACTCCTAAGAACTTTATCATTATTAGGGAAATTTAAAAGGAGAAAGACATAAAAGGAGAAAAATGCATAGAGAAAGCATGCAAGTAAGTCAATTATGTTGGAATGATCTGCAAAAAAATGATGGGGTGAAAAAGAGAGATGCACTGGAAGAAGAGGGAAGGGAGAGGTAGAATGGGGAAGATTTCTCACATAAAAGAGGTGTGCAAGAAAGAGCTTTTACAGTGGAAGGGAAAATTGGAAGTGGGGAATGGGAAGTGCTTGAACCTCACTCCCATTGGAATGGGTTCAAAGAGGGAAGAATATATGTACACACTCAGTTGTGTATAGAAATCTGTCTTATGCAATTGGGAAATAGAAGGGGAAGGGAATAAGAAAAATTGGTGGGGAGATGATTTTTTTAAAAAGAGGTCAGATAAAGGGAGGCAACGGTTAGAAGCAAAATAGACTTTCGAGAAGGGACAGGATAAAAAGAGAGAGAAAAATAAGATGAAGGGAAATACACAGTAATCATAACTGAATGTGAATGAGATGAGTTCACTCATAAAACAGAAGCAAATAGTAAAATGGATTAGAAACCAGAGTCCAACAATATGTTGTTTACAAGAGACACACTTGAAACAAAAGACACACAGAATTAAAAATAGAGTGCCAGAGCAGAACCTAATATGCTTCAGCTGAAGTAAAAAAGGCAGGGGTAGCAATCATGATCTCAGACAAAGCAAAAGCAAAAATAGACCTAATTAAAAGAGATAATCAGGGAAACTACATTTTGCTAAAAGTTACCATAGACAATGAAGTAATGTCAAAAAAATTTACAGCAAGTTTCTCTGATAAAGCCCTCATTTCTCAAATATATAGAGAATTGAGACAAATTTATTTTTTAAAAAGAGTCATTCCCCAATTGATAAATGGTCAAAGGATATAAAAAAGCTATTTTCAGAAGAATAAATCAATGCTATCTATAGCCATGAAAAAATGCAAATTAAAGCAACTCTGAGGTACCACCTCACACCTATCAGAAATGACAAATGCTTTAGGGGACAAGGGAAAATAAGCACACTAATGAACAGTTTGTGGAATAGTGAGCTGATCCAGTCATTCTGGAGAACAATTTGGAAATGTGTCCAAAGGGCTATAAAACTGTGCACCACATTTTGACCCAGAAATACCACTACTAAGTCTATATCCCAAAGAGATCAAAGAAAAAGGGAAAGGACCTATATTTCAAAAAAAATTGGAAATTGAGTGGGTACCCATCAATTGGGGAGTGGCTGAACAAGGTGTAGCATATGATTGTGATGAAGTGGTATTATGCTATAAGAAATAATGAGGCAGTGGTTTCAGAAAAAAAAAAAAAACATGGCAAGACCTTTATAAACTGATACAAAGTGAAGTGAGAAGAACCAGAAGATCACTGTGCAAAGTAACATTAATGTTGTAATGATGATCAGAAGACTTGACTACGCCGACCAATAAAATGATCCAAAACAATTCCAAAGGACTCCTGATGAAAAAATGCTAGCCACATTTAGAGAGAGAACTGAGGAATTCTCAATGCAAATGAAGCATAATTTTCTTACTTTATTTTTTTTGCAATATGTATATGTTTTGCATGATTTCACATGTAGAACTGACATCATATTGCTTGTCTTCTCAGTCGGGGTCGGGGAAAGGAGGGAGGGAGATAGAGAATTTGAAACTCAAAATTTAAAAAGAAAAGAATGTTTAAAATAAATAATAAAATTTAAAATAAAAAAAAACAAGGGATAGCTAGTGGATAGTTCCTGAACTCTGTTGGTATCCATATGATGTCAATAAAGTTCAAGGAAGACCCCCTAGCACATTGGAGGAGCCCACTGTGGGAAATGGATGAGATTAACACAGGAAGGGCAAGTACAGAAAGGTTACAATCAATATCACTGGACAGGATATTCCTACCAGAGAGAGTACAGCTCCATTAGAATACTGGAGTTATGCATCCCTAGATCAGAAATAGCCTTTGATATTCAAATGCAAATCACATTTTTATTATCTTTTGGCTTTGATTAACTAAACCAGTGCCCTCCATACCAAGAACTGATGATTGGCCAAAGTATCCAGGATGGGAGTTTTGTATCCAGTGGATGCTGGGTAAAAGATATTGGGTAAAGACTGATAAGGTGTTTCTAGGGAAGGTGTCATACAGAAAACCACAACCAGATTCTAATATAGCCATTCTAAATTTCTGAGGGTAAAATTCTATGCTAAACGAACTCCTTTCAATTAATGCAAGAGTCATCATATGGGTAAGAGACTCCAAGTCCATTCAGTTCTAGCTCCTAGGTAGCTGGGTGACCTGGTGGTTAGAACACTGGGCCTGGAGTCAGGAAAATCTGAGTTCAAAGATCTGAGTTCAGATCCAGCCTCAGACACTTACTAGCTAATCTCTGTCTCAGTTTCCTCAACCATGAAATAGAGATTATAATAACACCTTACAGGGTAGTTGTGAGAATCAAGTAAGATAATATTTGTAAAGTATTTATCACAGTGTCTGATACATAACAGGCACTTAATAGATGTTTGTTCCCTTGCCAATGTTTGGAACATGTGCCCCTACAGAAAGATTAAGGTCCATTGAGATACATCAGTGGCCTTTGATTTCCCTAGTGTTGATATTCCCTCTTCTGACATAGATACCAACCCCTCTATGATTTGGAAGGTGGTCCTTGAGGACTGATGTGGTCAAAAAAAGCATCCCCTGTAGTCATCCTATTGATGAACTTCTCCCAAATAAACCAAGTCCATCCTTGGATGATGTGACATAGAGCTCTTTCCTGGACCCAAACTCAAACCCTTTCAGCACTTAACACAGTGAATGGCACCTAGCAGGTGCTTACTAAATACTTGCTAGTTAAATGATTTTGTTCCACTTATGCAGCCTTTGAGAACCAAAAGTCACCTCCAAGCCACAGTGAGGCATTGGAATGAGGCTTTCAAGGCTAAATGGGAGAACAATCTATTGTGGGGAAGGGAATAAGCATTTCTATAATGGCTCCATCCGCTGAGCCACCTAGCTGCCACTAAGTACCAGGTCTGTGTCTTCTCAGACCATACAGCTTGTCAAAGAATAAAGCAAACATCAATCCCTGCACCATACGTTAACTCTGTCATCTGAACTACTCAAAAAAGAGAAGAAAGCTTGGTCCATGGACACTTTCCCAAAGTGTCTCTTTTCTATCTGAAGCATATTCTTGCCTTCTCTTTGGTGTATAAGTCACAAGGAAGCAAAGGTCACAGAACTGTAAAAGCAGAGATTTAGAGCTGGAGAAGATCTCAGAGGTCATTCCATCTACCTGTCTCATTTTATGGACAAGTGACTAGCTCAAGGTCACACAGGTAGTATATAACAGCAACAAGATTCTCATCCATTTCCTCTGACCCCAAATACAGTTAGCTTTCTACTGTGTCCTGATACTACCTTTGCAGAGGGGATTTTCCACTGGGTACAGGCTCAGATTAGGATGTCCTCTGAGATCTCTTCCAACCCTAAAATTCAGTGATGGCAATTCTATGCCTTGCCTAAAGTCACTCAACTGATAAATGTTGGAGGATCTCATGGTTCCTAAATTCAGTGTTCTTTCCACTAATCCACACTCAGCTAATGACATGCAGGAACAATCCTATTGTTCCTTATGATTTCAAAAGGCATTAAATTATTCTTGTCTCTCTCAAGGGCAAAAGATGTTTCCTACCCCCACAGGAACTCACATAGGGCTGGCTGCAGAAATCACTGGAGGTATGTTTGTTGGCTGATAGGTTCAAACTGATCAGAGGAATAAGAAAACCCACTAGGGCACCCCCTATATTCCCTCCATCCCTTTTACTTCTCTTCAAAGCAAAAGAAACAGTTTTCTGACATCACCCAACCCTTGGGGCTGGTCTGGGCTACTTACCCATTAAAAACTCCAGGACCTTTTCTTCCACACTTGTCTCCAACAACAACAGGGCATCACATGAATTGAAGGTCTGAATGATTTTCTTATTCATGTGACGCTGTTTTCTATGCAGGCTAAACAGCTCTCCTCCACATTGCATGACTCCACAAGCTTTTCAGAGACTTAAGACCTAATCCTATTTCACCAAAACATTTTTGTGAGCCTTGGCCCAGGGTTGGGTGGGTGGGTGGGTGAGTGGAGGGTTTGTGGGTGGTGGTTGTTGTTGTTGTTGTTGTTGTTGTTGTTTTTGCTTTTCAAAGACAGGAGAGATAACCAAAAAAATAGAAGGGGAGTAGTAAGGGTCTTTCATTTCACCTGGTCCAGAACACAGAGGTGGCATTTTTCCAAACTTTAGAGATAGTAACTAGGGACAATTCAGCAAATTTGGATCCTGATTTCTGAATGAATTGGTTTGTCTGGGGAAATCTGGGCCCAGCTTAGGGCCTTAAGGGAAAGCAGGTGCTCAATCAATACTGATTGATTCAAGGAAATCAAGGCTCAACAGGAAAATCAGAGGTAGGACCCAGATGGCTAAGAACAGGCAACCTCTTGCCAGCCCCAGGCAGGCTAACAACAGTCATACTATATATTCCAGGGCCAGCGCTCCCCAGGATCAGACAGATTCCAAGGAAAGATACATATTCCTGAACAACTCCACACAAACTCTCCTGCTGAGCTCCTCCATTCTTTTAGCACTGTCACCGACTGCTGGACAATTAGAGCTAGAAGCACCTTCGCCAACATCATAGGATCATGGAATCATGGAATCATAGAAGAGCTGGGAGGACCCTCAGATGTCATCTACTGCAACACCTTTATTTCACTGATGAGAAAACTGAGACCTAGAATGGTGAATTGCCCAAGGTCACACCAGTAGGAAGTAGCTAAGCCAGGATTAGAATCCAGTTCCCCTGACTCTTTGTCCAGTTCTCTTTTCTTTATATGAGAGGGAAGCTTTGAATGGGGACATTTAGCGATCCAGTCCACCTAAGGCATCATCACCACCACCACCACCACCACCACCATTATCACCATCACTATCATCGCTGCCACCACCATCATCTCATTTTCTATGCTCAAAGAGCTTTCACTTTCAGCCACATAATGCCATAAGATCCTGTGCATTCAAGCAACACTTATTAAGCAACTAACATGTGCCAGTCCCTATGTTAAGTGCTGAAGATACAAAAAAGGCAAAAAACAAACCCTGCCCTCAAGGAACTCACAATCTAAAGGAGAGAGATAACCTTTTCCCAAGGGGCAGGTACATAGCACTGTGGATAGAACACTGGCCCTGAAGTCCAGAGGATATGAATTCAAATCTCATATCAGATACATACTAGTTGTGTGGCCCTGGGCAAGTCACTTAACCCCAACTGCCTTAACTATCCAGGGCCATCTCCAATTGTCCTGATGTATATCTTGCCACTGGACCCAGATGGCTCTGGAGGAGAGAGTAAGGTTGGTGCCTTTGTATAACCCTCTCATTTAAATCCAATTCAGTGAAAGTAATGACATCACCCCATGTCATAGTCCTCTTCCAGAATGAAGGAAAAACAACAATTTTTCCCAGTTACATGCAAAAATTATTTTTAACATTTGATTTTTTTTATTTTACATTCCAAATTCTCCCTTCCCTCCCCTGGCCCCTCATTGAGAAGGCAAGCAATCTGATATAGGTTATCTATATGCCATCATGCAAAACATTTTCACATTAGTCATGTTGTGAAAGAAAACATAGACCAAAAAAGAAAAAATTGAAAAACAGTATACTTCAATATGCATTCAGACTTCATCAGTTCTTCCTCTAAAGAAAAATAGTATTTTTCATCCTAAGTCCTTTGGATTGTCTTGGATCATTGCATTACTGAGAACTAAGTCATTCACAGTTGATCATCATTACAATATTGCTGTTACTGTGTACAATGTTCTCTTTTTTTTTTTTTTTTTGGCGGGCAATGGGAGTTAAACAATGTTCTCTTGGTTCTATTCACATCACTTTGCATCAGTTCATGTAAGTTTTCCAGGCTTTTCTGAGAGCATCTAATTCATCATTTCTTATAGCACAATAGCATTCCATCATAATCATAAACTACAATTTGTTCAGCCATTCCCCAATTGATGAACATCCCCTCAATTTTCAATTCTTTGCCACCACAAAAAGAGCCACTATAAATATTTTGCACATACGGGTCCTTTTCCTTTTTGTTTTTTATCTCTTTGGGGTACAGATCCAGCAGTGATATTGCTGTGTCAAAGGGGTTTATAACCCTTTGGGCATAGTTCCAAATTGCTCTCCAGAAGGATTGAATCAGTTCATAATTCCACCAACAGTGCATTAATGTCACAATTTTTCCACATCCCCTCCAGCATTTGTCATTTTATTTTTCTGTCATATAATCCAATCTGATAGGTATGAGATGGTACCTCAGAGTTGTTTCAATTTGCATTTCTCTAATCAATAGTGATTTAGAGCATTAGAAAGCACTTGTTTTTAAAGGGAGTGGGGAAAGGCTTCTTGTAAAAGATATGATTTTAGCCAGGACTTGAAGAAAGCCCAGACAGTCAGGAAATGGAGAAAACGGAGAGCCTTCCAGACATGAAAGACACCCAGTGACAATGCCTAAAGGAAGGAGGTGGACTCTCTTGTGCAAGGAACAGGTAGGAGGCCAGTATCACTGGATCACAAACTATGGGGGGTCAGGGGGGAAAGTTAGGTATAAGAGACTGGAAAGGTAAGAGAGGAACAGGTTATTAAAGCCTTTAAAGGCCAAACAGAGAGTTTTATACTTGATCTTGGAGGGTGACAAGGAGCCCCCTAGAGTTTATTGACTATGGGGATGGTATGGTGAGATCCGTGCTTTAGGAAGAAAAATTTGACAGCCAAGAGGAGGATGAACTGGAGTCACGAGACATTTGTGGCAGGCAGATCCACCAGCAGGCTACTGCAATAGTCTAAGCATGCAATGATGAGAGCCTGCACCAGGGTGGTAGCAATGTCAGAGGAGATAAGAGGGAATATACAAGAGATATTACTAAGGTAGAATCAAGAATATAAAGGGTGAAAGAGTGAGATTTCATAGATAACACTCAGGTTGAGAGACCTGATCATAAAAATCTGAGTGACTTCCCCATGTCTTACCTGCACCAAGGACTGGAGGAATTGGTGGTATCTCAAGGAGACACCTGGTTGGAAGCTCCAAAGTGCTAAAGACCCTAAGCATAGTCAACTCTTACATTTTAGTATGACCCTCCTCCTTCTCCTTCCTAGCCAATCCCAAAACTCACAGGGCTGGAAGGAAACTCAGAAGTCATTCAGGCCAACCCACTCCTGAGAAGGAAGGAAGAAGGCAGGAATCCTCCCTCAACAATATCTTTGTCCTAAAAGACAAGAAAGAAGGAAGAGGAATCTCTCTGCCCATTACCATTTCTGCAGTCTCCCTTCTTCATCAAAGGAAGGTGTTTTTTTTTCTTTCTCCATCTCTGGCACCAATGAGATTCAGTGGATCATTGGGCAAGTTTCTAAATCAAGAATAAAGATAGATCAAAGTCACAGTCAGATGAGTTGTCCTTAAATCTCCTCCACTCCCAAATTGTGGGTCAATAGAGCTTAGGGATGATATTTTAGAACCAGAAACTATCAGAGCAGGCTGGACCTCAGAGATCAGCCAGTCTCCCTTTTATACTCTGTAAGTCGTTTGTCTTTAGTGAGTGGGATGACCCAGGAGCATTTCTCCTAATGGATAAGAAAGCCCACTACCAGGTGAAAGACTGGCACACCTGTAGCCTTATGGCCTCACTAGACTGCCAATATGGGAATAAAGTGGGCAAGGACAAAGGTCATGGAAGTGGTTGAGCTATATTGAGCATGTACTTGGTACCTGCTGAGTAACAAGTTCCCTTGACTTCATTCAGAAATTCCACTCCAAAGCATACAAGTGTGTCCTAGACTCTTTGGAAGTCTGGTGAAGCCTATGGGCTCTGTGTCAGAATGTTTTTAAATGCATAAAATAAAATATATGATTATCCAAGAAATCAATTATATTCTTTTCTTTTTCTTTTCTTTTCTTTTTGGTGAGGCAATTAGGGTTAAGTGACTTGCCCAGGGTCACACAGCTAGTAAGTATCAAGTGTCTGAGAAATCAATTATATTGAAATAGTTATCAAAATATTTTTAAAACAAATTCACTGACCCTAGCTTAAGAATCTCTGCTATATAGGATGACTTCAGAAAGACCTGGAAAAACATGTATGAACTGATGCATAGTGAAGTGAGCAGAGCCAAGAGAACATTGTGCACAGAGACAGCAATATTGTGTGATGAAGAACAGTGAATGACTTGACTATTCTCAACAATACAATGATCCAAGACAATCCCAAAGGACTATTGATGAAACATACTATCCACCTCCCAAGAAAGAACTGACATTGATGGAACAGACTGAAGCATGCTATTTTTCACTTTCTTTCATTTTTTTCTTTTAATCAAATTTTCTTATACAAAATGACAAATATGGTCGTGTTTTACATAATCATGCATTGTATAACCCATATCTGATTATCTGCCACCTGAGGGTGGGGGGAGAGGAGGAAGGGAAAAAGGGATAAAAACTGGAACCCAAAACGATAAATAAAAATGTTTGTTACATTTTTTTAAAAAAGAAAAATCTCTGCTATAGAACCTTGGGTCCAGAGACAATGACATAACTCCTAACAGCAACACAGTGTTTTGCATGCCATAGGTGCTTAATATTTGTTGAACTGAACTGAATGAAATTCCCAGATAAAATAGAGATGACTTCTTTCCTCCATTTAGATTTCTGTATACATATATTTTGAAGGAGATCTCCTGTTATGGTTCCTAGAGCTCTGGGAAAGGAATATCCAAATTCAAGAGACTGGAAAACAAGAGAATGATTCTATCCCACCTCTGCTATTAGCCAGCTGCACAGCCTTTGGCAAGATGCTTTACATTTCTGGGCCTCAGTTCTCTTCCCCATAAAGTGGGAGGTCTAGACTAGACTGTCTGTCTCTAAGGGCCCTTGAAGCTGTAACATATGAGGAGTCTGGGACCTAGGTTTGAATGTAAGCTCCCTGAAAGTAAGGCTTATTTTATTCTTTGTACCTGTAGCACCCTGGCACTTAAGAGACATTTAATAAAGGCTTGTTGATTAATATCAGCTTCAAAGGACTGCCTGAAAAACAGAACAATAGAGTGCATCCTAGGACACTGAATTTCTAGGTTACCTCACTATCAAACCTGGGGTACCTCCTACCCCCTGGCAATAGGGCTATAATTCAAATGCAATTGACACTTCTTCATCCCTAGCATCAAGGTCTTAGCTCATCATGACTCATCTCAGCTTGGAGGTGACCCCTGGCTGTTCTCAAAGCCCGTGCCAGCAGATCCAACCAAGCTGGAAAGACTTCAAGTTCAAGCCTAGTGACAAATTATACGTCTGCCATCCAAGGCCCAGCCTCAATAAATCCAGAGCAGCTCATTACCAGGTTGGCTGCAAGGTAATGACTTTTTTGGCCCAGCAACTTTTAAATCAATCAATCAATAAAGAAGCATTTATTATTGAAAACTGTCTAATAAGTCATGGAAGGATTGACATCTGAATCAGCAGAGGGAGCCCCCAAGTTAACAAAATCACACAGATCAGGAATAGGATGGAAAAAGCCAAAGTGCCTGTGACAGACGAGGTCTAAAGCTTGCTCCCCAAATCCCCTAACTAATATGGCGCACTCTTGAGGACCTTAAGCTCTCATGGAACCCAGACATGTACAGTCAGACCCTCATCACCTAGACGACTGCAAAAGCCTCCTAATTGGCCTCTCCCCACACCAATCCATCTTCCACACAGCAGCCAAAGTGATTCACTTTCAGCACAAATGTGACCATGTCTATTTCTGTCTTTGGTGTGCAATTGCTCCCCTAACTGAGAACTCTACTGCCTCTTTTCCTTTTGGAACCAATAGAAATTCCTATGTTTGGCTTTTAATAAAATCCTTCACAACCTAGTCTCATCTTATTTTTCCAGACTCATTATACATTATCCCCCTTCTCCAACTCTTCAAGGTCCAGTTAAACTAGTCTTCTCTTTGTTCCTCACACACACTACTGTCACCATGCTTTTGTAGAAGTCACCAATCATGCCTGGAATGCACTCCCTCCTTGCCTCCTACTTATAGGAGCCTGAGCTCAAGACCCTCCTTCCACTCTATCCTCAATTACTATTGCCCCACACATACACACACACACATATATACACACTTGTATTTTTCTTATTTATGCATATGCATGTGTTGTCTCCCCCAGTCTCCTCCTACCCTTTGGAGTAAGGATTATTTTGTTTTGTCTTCATATTTGTGTCCTCAAAGTCTAACAAAGTGTCTATCATACAGCAGGTGCTTTAATGGATGCTTGTTATATCTCAGAGCCTAACAGTGCCTGGCACACAACATTAATAAATGTTGTTAGCTATAGTGCAATCACAATAATCTCTTAATTTATATAGCACTTGAGAATTTTCAGTGTTTCCAACATGCTATAAGTGAGATCATTCTATAAAGTGTTTAGCAAACCTTAAATTGTTACTCTGATCATCAGAATAGCTTTTGTCATCATAGTAGCAAGAGAGCATTTTGTAGATTACCAAACCCTTTCCTCACAACAACTTCTGCTCCTTATTACCTGTGTGGCCTTGGGCAAGTCACACTTCTAACAGCCACAATATCCTAATTAGAGCAAGAGAAACTCAGCACTTTCAAAATCCATCCTTGTCCTTTATTTTTTAAAGCAAACACCATGCCAAGGATAGAAATAGACATGGGAGACAGTGGATCCATAGAAGCAATGTAAAAACTCCTGTGGGGGTTTTCTTTTGAAGATCTTTTGAATTCACACTTGATCTACTAGATCAGCCTTTGTGAGTCCAGTCTCCACCCCCACCCCTCCATACCATTCCACATATACCTGCAGGAGTAATTTTCATAAGCACGTAAGAGCCAGTGTTTGGCATGATGCCTACCATATAATAGGTGCTCAATAAATGCTTGTTCCCTTGATTTTATTAACAATCTAAAGCCCTAAGAGACCTTACTGGTCTTCTAATTCAATACCTCATTTTTAGATATGGAAAGTGGAGCCCAGTGAGGTCAGGGGACTCACCCAAAGCCAAGGGAATAAGTAGCAAAGCCAAGTGAAGTAGTAGAGTCGATTCTAAGTTCCCTTGCAGACATACCACTCTCATCATATCTCTCCCCTACTCAAAAATTTCAATGGCTCCCTATTTCCTATCATAGTTGATCTAAAATTCCCTATCCTGGGGACAGCTAGATGGTGCAGTGAATAAAGCACCGGCCCTGGATTCAGGAGGACCTGAGTTCAAATCTAGCCTCAGACACTTGACACTTACTAGCTGTGTGATGCTGGGCAAGTCACTTAATCCTCATTGCCCCACAAAAATAAATTAATGAATGAATGAATGAATATATAAATATATAAATGAATAGGTAAATAAAATGGATGAATGAATAGATAAATATATACATAAATAAGTGAATGAATAAGTAAATAAGTGAATAAATGAATAAATATATAAACAAATGAAATGAAATTCCCTATCCTGGCATTCAAGGCCTTCATCATCTGACTCCACCCCATCTAACACCCTTTCTTTCCCTACTGTGCCCCCAACTGGTCTATTAGTCGGGTGGCATTTGGAGTAGTAGGTTCAGTTGAGGGTATCCCATTTCAAGAAGGATGTTAGATAAATTAAGAGTCATATAGAAAAGGGCAACCAAAAAACTGGAGGGTCTAGAAGTCATGCCCTATGAAGAATGGCTGAAGGATCTGGATATGTTCTGATAAGACCGGACTAGTCTCTTCACTGTCCCAAGAAAATTCCAGGACAGGTCCCACCTCTATGCTTCCATTCATATTTTTCCCTTCATACCATCTTTCAAGGACTGGCTCCTCTCATCTCCTCCAAGAAGTCTGCCCTGACCCCTCTAGTCTTAATTCTCCAAACTCATATAACTCTGACAGCCTTCAGTCCTCACATCCCCTCTTCTATTTGTTTGCTGAGCCTTGTATGTTGTCTTCCCAACTAGACTGACTGTTGGCTTCCAACTTGAGATGACACAAAGCTATCTGAGAACAGAATCCAGTTTGAATACACAATTGACCAGAAACAAGACAACAAACACTGAGTGTAGATACATGTAAAATTCTGCCTTTAGGTTTAAAAAAAACTATAAAAGTTCCAAAAAAGAGAATCCTAACATGGCAACACCTCATTTGAGAAAGAGAACAGCAGTTGACCATGGTCTCAACATTAGCCAATGGTACAGTAGATGCTTTAAAAAAAAAACAATACCTCAAACTACTTAAAACTCCCACATCATGGGAAACTAGAGGCCACTATGCTCATCTGCAAAATGGGCATAATAATACCTGGAGTAACAACAAACAAGTGTGAAAATGGTACTTTGTTCACATGTTATCTAGTCATCTACCTGAACCATTTTGCTATCTACCTTGCTGCCAAGTATACATCTTCCTTCTCACCTTGCTCTGGGAATAGTAATAATATAAACAGTTATATCATGTTGTAAGGTTGGCAAAGTGCTTTACCTATTTTATCTCATTTGATTTGATTCTCTCAATGACCCCTGAGAGGTAGATGTTATTAGCATCCTTATTTTATAGGTCAGGAAACTGAGGCAGTCTGCGGTTAAGTGACTTGTACAGGGTCACTGAAATAAGTGTCTGCAATAGAATTTGAATACAGATCTTCCTAACTCCAAGCCCACCATCCACTAAGCCACCTGGCTGAATGATAGAATCAAATCAGTACTAAGTACGTCATTAATAAAAATCAATACTACCATTGTTCCTGGGGGGAAAAACCATGACAAAGGACTGCCTTGTGGGTTGAGGCACCATCCCTGCAATTCCTCAGGCACTCTCTTCCCTCAGCAGCATATATAAACTATTTCCCCCTTATTAGAGTGTAAGCTCCTGGAGGGCAAGAAATGGCTCACTTTTGTATTTCTATCCCTAGTGCTTAGCATAGTACCCAGCACATACTAACAGCCTAATAAATGTTTTTTCATTCATTTATCCATTTCTCCATGCCAATCAGATCACCTTTGGGGTGTTATGTTCAGTCTTGGGCATCCCAGTTTTAAAAGGAGTATTCATAAACTCAAGTTTAGCATAATATCTGACACATAGTTGACAATAAATGTATATGGAATGAATGCATATATGAATGCATGAATGAATGAATGAATGAGAGGAAATTGGATAATGAAAAATCTAGACACCGGGTCATTGAAGAATGGAGAAAGTACCTGGCATCATCCTGATGAAGAGATAACTGGAAAAAGTTGTTTTCATGTCTTCGAAAGGTTGGCATGTAAGAGAGCAGAGCCTTAGATTGTCTTGCTCCAAAAGGATTTTATGGCAGAAACCACAGTCATATTTCAGCTCAACATGAGAAAAAATCTTTCAAATAATCATAATTTTACAGAAATACAATAGGGCTCCCTGTAGGGCAGTGAGTTCTTCAGCAGTGGGAGTACACAAGCAGAAGTTAGATACCTGTCTCTGACAAAAGGGGTTTAAAGGGTTGTGATAGAAACAAAGGCCCCATATCTACAAAAGTAGTCATAGCAGCATTGGTTATGGCAGTAGTGCCCTAGGAATAAAGTAGGTGCCCAATAACTGGAGAAAGGCTCAACAAATTGTAGTAAATAAAGAAGATAATATTAATGCAGTGTAAATAAAGAATATGAGGAATTTAGGTAAACATGGGAAGACACACGTGAACTGATGAAGGATGAAGTAGAACCAGAAAAGCAATATAGCTTACAGACAATGGAAATGGGAAAAAACAACAAAATGAAACCAAACATTATGTAATTATAATGACTAAGTTTTGCCCCAAAGGAGAGATGAGAAAGTGCACCTCCCTTCTTCTGTTACAGAGGCAAGGGAAGGAGTGGAAGAGAGAGGAGAAGGGAATAAGCATTTATAATTGTTGTTGGTTAGATGTTTTAGTCATGTCTGACTCTTTATGACCCCGTTTGGGGTTTTCTTGACAAAGATACTGGAGTGGTTTGCCCTTTCCTTCTCCAGCTCATTTTACAGATGAGGAAACTGAGGCAAATATGGTTAAATGGCTTGCCCAGGGTCACACAGCTAGGAAGCATCTGAGGCCAAATTTGAACTTGGGTCTTCCTGATTTCAAACCGAGCACTCTATCCCCTGCACCACCTACCTGCCCCCAAGCACTTACAAATCACCTACTATTTGCCAGGCATTGTGCTAAGCACTTTACAAATGTTATCTTACTTGATTCTCATTAAAATCTTGGGAGATAAGTGTTTTTATTATCCCCTTTTTACAGTTGAGGAAACTGAGGCAAAGCGAGTTTGTGACTTGCCTAGGGCCACATAGCTAGTAAGTCTCTGAGTGACTTTGTACAGCCCTCCCTCACTTAAATCCAGTTCACTGCAAGTCATGACATCACCTCTCGATGTCATGGTCCTCTTTGAGAATGAAGGACAAATAACAATAATCCTGACTCCCAGGTCCAATGCTCTGTGCAATATGGTGCCACCTAACATCTGACTTATTGCTCCTAACAGAGAATCCAGCATTCTTCATTCCTATCCCAACATAAATGACACCATGAACTTGGAGTGATAATATTTGTAAATCCCTTAGCACAGTGCCTGGCAAATAGTAGGCACTGAATAAATGCTTATTCCCTTCCCCTTTCCATTCCCTACTGAGGACAACTCACAGTTCAACTCTGAGGAGACCTGGGCACAAAGGGGCAGAAGTTTAAAAATAAAACCAGTTCTCAAAGAGCTTCCCAATCTACCCTGCATAAAGAATAAAAAATACTGAGAATTCTGGGGTTGCACTGAGGAATCCTAAAAGCTTTTCTTTCACCACACCAGTTTTGGAAATCTCATACACCCTTGATGATTTGGCAAAGCAGAAAGCCTGGTTGCAAGGTAGCCTGGCTGCTGGAAGACAGCCTATGAGTTAGTTAACTAGTAATATGCATGCAAATTTCTGTATTCGTGTGTTGGCACCCCTGTATGCCCAATGTTAATGGTGAGCAGTGCATGCAATCCTTTCAAGATCTTCCATGATAACACATCATATCACCACCAGTTAAAATAATGAGCTTGGGTTTCTGCGGAGAAGGAAATGTGAACAGGCACATGGAATAGATGCCTATAACAGAAACTAGCCAGAGTTTTAACTTCTCAGGCTGCAAAGAAACTTTCTTCTAGTGTCAGGGATATGAAGACAAAGTAGAATCATAGTCACCAGAGGCAACAAGGAGGATGGAATTTGGGGCCCAGAGTCAGGAAGAAGAGTTCAGATTCAGCCTAAAGGCTCTTACTAGCTCTGTGACCCTCTACAAGTCCATTAACCTCTGGTTGCCTTATATTCCTCAACTATAATCAAGGAAGGCAGGTGGTACAGGGGATAGAGCGCCAGACCCAGGGTCAAGAAGACCTGAGTTCAAATCTCACCTCAGACACTTACTAGCTGTGTGACCCTGGGCAAGTCTACTTAACCCTGTTTGCCTCAGTTTCCTCATCTGTAAAATGAGTTGGAGAAGGAAATGACAAACCACTCTAGTGTCTTTGTCAAATAAAAAAAAAACAAATGGGGTCATAAAGAGTCAGACATGACTAAAATGACTAAACTACAAAACAACAAACATCAACTATAATATGAAGGTAATAACAGCACCTACCTCCCAGAGTTGTTGTGAGATCAAATGAGATGATAAATGTAAAGTGGTTATTCACACTGGTTTGCACATAGCAAACACTATATCAATGTTTCCTTCTCTCCTTCCTTCACCAAATTCAGAATGCCATTTTTTGGCTCTCTCCTTGATGACTGGGAACAATACAAACTCTTGAATCAAGACTTATGATAAAAAAGAGCTCCCTGGAAGCTCAGTTTGCTTTGGTCTAGATCTATGATTTCATCAGTTATAAGAAATTCCCAGTGTGGCAACTCCCTCTACCAATGTAGATTACCAGAAACTCATTTATACTATCCTCATAATTCCCTGAAGAACTGGGTAATTTACCCATGATCCCATTAGCAGATTCAGAGGCTTGGCTCCAAGGCAGGTCCTTATCTACTATCATTATGCCACCCAAGTAGGTTATGAACAACTTTTCGACGTACCCAAAGAATGGAAAATGGATAAACAAATTTTGGTATATGAACATAATGGATTATTACTGAGGCATTAAGATCATGAATGTGAAGATTTCAGAGACACATGAAAGACTCAGATGAAGTGATAAAGAGTGAAGAAAGCAGGAACCAAAAAGGAAAGTATCATTGTTGTTGTTCATTTGACTCTTTGTGACCCCATTTGGGGTTTTCTTGGCAGAGATATTGGAGTGGTTTGCCATTTCCTTCTCCACCTCATTTTACAAATGAGGAAACTGAGGCAAACGGGGTTAAGGGACTTGCCCAGGAGCTAGTAAGTATCTGAGGCCTGATTTGAACTCAAGTCTTCCTGACTCCGGGCCTGGGGCTCTATCTACTATATTACCTAGCCATTATGCTTTACATATTCACAAATCAAACTATGTTGCCAGAAGAACAGGAGTTATTGATGACCTTTCAAGCTGGACCATTCTCTAGCTACTGATCTTTCCAGGATTTTGCAGTGCCCTATTTCCAAAAAAAAAAGTTTTTCCTTCACCTTTAGCAGTTCAGATTAATAATTACTCACTCCATTGCCATCACTTCAAGCCAAACTTCTGGCATCTCCCCAGGAGTCTGTCACTACATAGCAAAGCTTTGCTGATTATTGACCTGTGAGTGGTAACATGACCACAGTAATACGGACCAAGATTATTAGGGTCATAAATTTTTATTAAAGGTCACTGACAGATTTATACAAAATCTGTAAAGTGACACTTGTTTTTGCCAGCTCAGCTTCAAAAGCCACTCCACCGCAAAGTCTCCAAGCAGAAAGCAAAGGGGATGCTTCCCTAACAGAAGTGGATTCGATGAGATTTCTCACCTTCTACTGATTCCTATTGCACCATTAGCTAATTCTCCGCCCCCCCAAATTTCCAGTGTTCCCAACTGACCAGGAGGGAGCTGTTGTTTTGGGGGGCAGGGAGAAATGGAGAGGACACAACAGGAAGCTCATTATGATAACCAAGGCATGCATACCTGCTGAAGGCACAGTGCCAAAGTACCTGTTCCCCAGATAATAATCTATTTCACATGGCCAGCCCTGCCCCCACACCCACACCCATGTCTCTGTGAGCTCTGAAAGGCGGCTAGGGAAGAAAAGAGGCCTACAGCTAAAGGAGGTGAATTGGGGAAGGGAAACAAGCTAATTAATCATGTCCCTTTACAAACATATTATAGGCAGGCAGCAGGTAAATGACTTGCCCAGGGTCATACAGCTAGTAAGTGTCTGAAGATAGGTCTGAACTCAGATCTTCTTGACTCCAGACCCAGGGCTCTACCAAGGGCCATAACATTTATCAAGCACAAACCCTGGGGGAGATTTTGATATTTGGTTGTTTTCTAGTCATTTTCAGTTGTCTGCCTCTTTGTGACCCCATTTAGGGTTTTCTTGGCAAAGATACTAGAGTGGTTTGCCACTTCCTTCTCCAGCTCATTTTACAGTTTAGATAAGACCAGGGCCTTGTGGTGCTTATAGTCTAGAGGGAGAAGAAGGCCCCAGCTCAGCTAAGTTCAATACAAGATAGCAGCAAAGTGAATTAGAGCAACACAGAGCAAGGTAAGAAGGGAGCTCATGACCAACAAGGGACCATCAAGAAGGGCTGGGGGGAAGAGGAGGATGGGGAGGCTTTCAGTTAGGCACTCAAGGATTAGTTGCAGTAGAATGTAGCTCTTCTGGGGTAGGGCTTCTCATTTCTGTCTCTGTATCCCAACATGATTGGAATAGGTAGCATGGCTAGTCTCAGAGTCATAAAGATCTGGGTTCAAGTCCAATCCCTACACCCTGACTAAGGACTCTGGACAAGACACTTAACCTATTAGTGCCCTAAGACACTTTCTAAGGCCACAAGCTGCAAAATAGGTGCCAATCTGCATTGGTAAGTGAAGTATTTTACCAAGAGTTCTCCACTCCCATAACATCACAGGCCCTGGAAAAGGAAGGAGGAAGGAACAGAGGAAGGATGAATGGAAGGAAGGGAGGAAGGGAGGAAGGGAGGAAGGAAGGAAGGAAGGAAGGAAGGAAGGAAGGAAGGAAGGAAGGAAGGAAGGAAGGAAGGAAGGAAGGAAGGAAGGAAGGAAGGAAGGAAGGAAGGAAGGAAGGAAAGGAGGAAGGAAGGAAAGGAGGGAGGGAGGAAGAAAAGGAGGAAGGAAGGAAGGAAGGAAGGAAGGAAGGAAGGAAGGAAGGAAGGAAGGAAGGAAGGAAGGAAGGAAGGAAGGAAGGAAGGAAGGAAGGAAGGAAGGAAGGAAGGAAGGAAGGAAGGAAGGAAGGAAGGAAGGAAGGAGGGGAGAGAGAGAGAGAGAGAGAGAGAGAGAGAGAGAGAGAGAGAGAGAGAGAGAGAGAGAGAGAGAGAGAGAGAGAGAATATATAACTACAGTACTACAATTCCTGGCACACACTGGTTGCTTAATACTGCTTGTTAAATTGAGTCAGATAGAATTTCAACAAGTAGACAAGAGGGAAGGAGACTATTCCAAGCATGAGAAACACTCAGCAAAGGTGGCAATGATGATAATGAATAAAGCATCGATTAAGTGCTTTCTATGTGCAAAGCACTGTGTTAAGTGCCAGGGATAAAGGGAACAAAGTCAGCTATTGGGCGGTTCCACCATCAGTGAAGTGTCACATCAGCTTAATATTGTGGCAAACCCCAGTAGACAGTGTTGCATTTTAGACTGCCCTTCTGTTCAGATATTCGATGATATCTGTCTGAACCACTAGTCACAATGTTGGCACTCACAAGGTATTCCCCGTTCTCCACCCTAAGATCTCCCTACTTCTCGAACTGAAAAGCTTGAGGTGTGGTCCAGCATGGTTAACTGAAGTCCAGCCCAGTCTTTCAGGAGCTCACAGTCACAAACCACACTGGCTAGGACAGGGAAAAGTATAAAGAAGAGTCTGGTGACTGAGTGAACCCTAAGCCAGCTACTGCATTAGTTCCATTCTAATGAATGACCAGTCATCTCTGCAATGTGACCCAACTTTCACAGAATCATAGCTACAGAAGTGGAAGGAACCTTGGAGGTCATGGAGCCCAATTCCATCATTTTATGGATGAGGAAACTGACCAGGGTCAAATACCTAGTAAGTGTCTAAATGTGAGTGAGATTTTCCCCACCCCTTAGAGATAAGTGATTTAACTATGGCAATATTCAGTATGTAGATTAAGAACTGCGATTTAACCAGTAGCTTAAGCAAATAATAATGGAGTAAGTAAGAATACACACCTAATCTGGTTCTGATATCTCAGAGACCATCAACTCACCATCAACTCAATTCTAATTGTGGTTAGACATCCACCAATCAGCTTAAAGGTCAACTACCAAAAATAGTAACTCCTGAGCTAGAACAAACCAATCACAACTTGAGGAAAAGCCATCTAATGGAAATTGATAAATTCCTCTGGCTGCCATCAGATTTCTAACTAGTGGCATTTTTGCAATTTTACTTAATGCGTCAAAATGGACAAACAAGGGGTTAGCAAGTTGGATGAGTCACTGTATTGAAAACCTTACACATGTACCACTTGGGTTGTGTCTATTTTGTAGGAGGAATTATTGTGTATAAATAGCCTTGGGTCCTGAATCTCAGGGTCTTTGGGGCCTGGACCTGAGACCACCTTAATTGTGAGATAGGCCCTTTCTCAATAAACCATTTTATATGGCTTGGAGATTTTGTGTTTTCTTCATCTGACCCTGCAACTTAGAAATTTTCACGACATAAGGCAGATTTAGGATCTGGATCTTCCTGATACCAGGTCCACTACTCTCTCTGTACCCTCCGCTACTCACTCATGCCTCCCCAAAGGAGAGTTCTTTCAACTGTACCCTGTTTTCCCAAGTACTGCCCTATAGCTAGGCCATTGGAGTCTCCATTACATATAAATGTAACTCCCTTCCCCTCCATTTCCTCTTTTTAGTTGGGTTGGCTTACCCATGAATGCATATGAAGACTCATCTTCCCAAGTTCAAATCTGTCCTCAGATACTTACTAATTGTGTGACCCTGGGCAAGTCACTTAACCCTGTTTGCCTCAGTTTCCTCATCTGTAAAATGAGCTGAAAAAGAGAGTAGCAAACCACTCCTTATCTTTGCCAAGGAAACCCTAAAATGGGTCACAAAGAGTTAGACATGACTGAAAATGACCGAACAACAACAAGCTTTACTGGACTGTAAGTTCTTTCAGGGCTTTCTATCAACAACCAATAAAATGTTTTCAAGGATGTACTTTGTAGGGGGCTCTTTAGGGAATGTCTATTATTGTCAAAATAAAATGCATCCAGACACAGAGAAGAGATGACAGTATTCTTTGTCTCCTCTGCACCTACTGTAGAAGGTGTTTCAAAGGTTTTTGTGAATGAAGAAATGAAGTGAAGAAATGATCTGGTTAATGTCTTCAAAGAGAAGACTGAAACTAGAGACCTAAAGCCCACCCTTCTCAATTACCCTAGTTGTTTGTGCTGCCTCATCACAAGAGCAAAAAATGGATTTATGTTTATTTTGCAATATATTTGTGTTTTTACCTGTTGTTCACCACTTCATCTAGAACATAAGCTCTTGAAGGGAAGTGCTTGGGTCTCCAGTTCTTGACACACAATAGGAATTTAAATACTTGTTGGATTAACTTGACTGACCCCCATCTTTCAGGACTATTTAGCAGCTCTGGTTGGCATATCTCAGCTAGACATGCAACCACTTGTGTCATCTTAAGTGTGTTGTTGTTTAGTCATTTTCAGTCATGTCTGATTCTTTGTGACTCCCTTTGGCATTTTCTTGACAAAGATCCTGGAGTGGTTTGTCATTTCCTTCTCCACTACATTTTACAGATAAGAAAACTGAGGCAAACAGGGTTAAGTGATTGGCCCAAGGTCACACAGCTAGTGAGTATCTGAGGCAGGATTTGAATTCGGGTCCTCCTGACTCCAGGCCAGTCACTCTAGCCACTGCACTACCTAGCTGCCAAGAGACTATATTTACTTTCTCAAATAATTTGCACATCTAAGGCCACTCTTGATTCCAAGAATCGATTTGAGGAGGTAGCCATAGTCAGTAAGGGGATGATCCAGGAGAAGGACCTATATTTTCTGAAATCTCTCTGCTCCTCAGTTCTTAGCATTAGAGAAGCATTGTGACGGGGTCAACAGGAAAGGGCTATGTCAGGACCCAGAATAGCTGAGAAGGACTAGATTCTGTGAGTGACCTTAGATAACTCACTTCAGGTCTCTGAGCCCCACTCCCCTTCTCCTCTGTAAAATGAGGAAAAGGAATCTTCATTCTTTGAAATGAGTGCTAGTATTAACCCTTTTTACAGATGAGCAAATATGCTCAGAGAAGACTTGCCTAGGGTCACCCAGCTCATGGATTTCTAAATGATTATAGTCTTAATGAAAATAAGATCAAATACACAGCTTTCTTTTTTTTAATAGGAAATTTGCCTGAGAGGGCTGAGGGAGAATGGTAAAAACCAAAAACAAGCAATAGCTAGTGCATTGTTTTGCCCAGGGAAATCCCTGAAGCCCTCTAAAAAAGCAGGGCAATGCTGCTACTTGGCTCAGCACCATTGGCTGGTGAAATCTGCGTCATGGTCAGCTGGGAGTCAACTTTACCTTCAGGAAGAAACAAAATACTCCTCACCTCTGCCCAGCTGGAGTCTACATCAGGCGTTGCTTCCTTGGTTGAAACTCACACCCTGCAGCTTCAAGCAGAGGCACCTTTTGGATTATTTCTTCTTGGAAAGAACTCTAGTACATACCTTCCTTCCTGACCTTTGGGAGAACAGAGCACCTCAGGCAAGTTTTCTCTGACAACCTCAACTCCTGAGCACCTGGTGCACTTACTGGCTAGATGCCTCATCAGACACTCAGCACACACCTCCATAGGATTAGTGAACTGCTCATGAAAACAAGGTGTGACTCCTCCATTGGACTCCTTCTCCAGTGTCTTATCAGAGCATGGAAGCCAGGCCAAAGCCATTAACTTACTCTGCAGATTTGCAATCAATCCAGAGCCCTAACACACAGTCACCACTCTTAGAAGACACAAGCTCTGCCTTCATCCCCCAAGTGAGTCAATGGACCAAGATGCCTATAGAGTGTTTAATCCAAAACTTTCCTCTTCCTAAATGCTTCTTAACATCTCCTGACAGCAACTTTGAAGGAAATAGACATCTGCAAAAAGATCTCATTTGCTGGAATGATCAAAAAGATCTGAAGCCCCCTGTGAATGCTGGGAAGGTACTGGACTACCAGATGGGAAGAAACCTGAGCTGGGAAACAAGAGACTTGGGTTCTTGTCCCCACTCTGCCAATAACTCTTCCTATGACCTTGGGTCCTCCTCTCTGGGTCGATGTTTCCTCACCTATAAAAAGTATCTTGGATGCTATGATTCTAAAGGAGACATGAATGACTTCCTCCTTTTGTGATGGTTTCCCAAAAGGAGAGCAGGGATGGGAGGGTATTTTCTTCCCCCCAAAAAAAAAAATTCCCACCACACAGTATGATCTATTTTAAGTCCTGAATGCTACAACTCTTATTCAGAAGTGACTCTACCTCTGTTTCTTGTTACCAATTTATCACTGTCAATTCAAGCCAGGTATCCTTGACGCATAGGGAAACCCAACAAAAGCATTTGATCTGCCTTGAGATTACAAAAAAACAAAACCAAAAATGTATAACCACCTCTATATCATTTGTCACCGCTCACTGTTCCAGCTACAGTTGGAGAAAACATCCAAAGCAGCAGAGTCCCATTTTACCCATCTTATTTCTAGGGTAAGTATGCAAAATGCTTACTAACCAAAAGGAATGCCATTAACTTCTCAGCTCCATCTGACGGATGATTGATCACTTAGCTTGATTGGGAAGGGAAATGCAGTTAAGAGCTAATGGGCCCCAACCCAGAAAAGGTTTTAGCTTGCTACCTCCATTTAAACAGGCGCAGAGAAGCCATTATGAATGCCTTGGCCCTCCTCATACAGATGTGGAAACCACTTAAGTCTGCATTTACCCTGAGAGCCATTCTTTAAGATGGCATGACCATTCGAAGAGGCCAGGGGAAGAGGGCACATGAATTAATCATGGAAATAAACTACCTCACATCTAACAGAGGGGCACTACTGCACTGGAGCAAAGCTGGACTGAAGGCCCCAGTGTCATAAACACCATTATTACAACTGTCAAGGAAATATTGTTATTTGTGCTCCAAGGGTTTCTGAGGGTATCTTAATACACAAAAAGCCTCAAAATGCCTCCTGTCCCATTATCTGCTGGATTTCTTTATCCCTATCATTAGATGGAAGCAGAAAGAGCAGAGATCTGGCCAGGGGTCCCCATCACTAATGATCTTCAAGCAGGGTCTGGGTGACCACTTAGCAGGAGAGGGGGCGTAAAGGGGATCCTGATTCAGTTAGGGATTGTACTAGATGGGCTTCCAGACTCCAAAGACTCTGAGCTCCATATGGCATGGGAAGAGACAACCCAGCATGGTGTGACTACTTTTAGTAACAAAGTGATGTAAGGTGTTTTCGACATTGAGTACAGTTCAAACCAACCATTCCTCACAGGATTTCACTAGGGAGTCTGTCACAGCTGGACCCCTCTCAAAGTCAGAGAGGTTTATGATCTATACCTTCCCTGTTTCCAAAATAGATTTGAGAAGATGGCCATAGTCAATGAGTGGCTGTCTCCTTATACCTTCCAGCTGCTGGTTCTAATTCTGATTTCTAGAACCACACAGAGTAAATCTAATCTCTCTTGCACATATGTGAAAACAATAATTGCTCATGTATCTACACACACACACACACACACACACACACAATCTTCTCTTTTCCAAACTAGGATTAAGGGATTTAGAACTGAAAGGGACATAAGAGATCATTTAGTCCAAACCCTTTATCTTACATCTGAGGAAACTGAGGCACCGAAAGTTAGGTTACTTTCCAAAGGTCACACATCTAGCATGGGGCAGGGCCAGATCCCACCCCAAATTTTCTAATACCAGACTCTTGCTTCTCTAAATACAGCCAGTTCCTGCTGAACAGGTGTTCAATAAATGTTTGATGGATAGTTGGATGGATGAATGAAATGATCAAGAGAACAGAGAATAGAATGAAAGCAGAGATAAAAGATTAGTACGCTTTATTCTGGAAAAAAATACCTAAAAAAAGATGATCAAAGTGTATGAAGCCTCCTGAAAGTGAACTTGCTCACCTAATTCAGGAAAAAGATGTTCGGAGAATCACTTGGTTCTTTAAAAAGGAAGTTTCAGGACAAATAAAAAGATGTCTGACCACACAGAGAGCAACAGTCAACCATTAGACATTAAGATCATAGAGAACAATCATGCCTTTACACAATGAAACTGATGCAGAACCAGGAGAGAGGGACCTGATGGATGCTTATGTACTTGGGGGGAGCAGGAGGGGAAGGAAAGAGTACAATGCTCTGCGCAGAATTGGAGCTTGACGAATGTTTGCTGAATTTCAATTAACAGAATTGAACAGTGATTGAACTGTCACCAGAGATATCCAGCAGAGGCTGGATGACTTCTGGGATGTTGGAAAGGGGCTTTGTCCACTGGACAGAGAGGTTGGTGGGTGAGCTCTAGGGTCTCCCAGGACTCTACAAAAAACAAGAGATAAGGGTCTGGGGAAAGTAAAAAATCCTATGATTACATGATGAGCCATCAATTCTTTGTTAAGTAACTACTATGTTCCAGGCACTGGATACACAAAAACAAAATTGAGAATCCTCTCTCACAAAAAAGTTACATTCTAAATAGGAAGGTGACCTATACCGGTGTGGGTATAGGCAAAACACACAAAAAGCAGATACAAGGTAGCCTTGGGTGTTCTTGGGAGGGCAAGATGCCTGAACCTCATATGATTTCATTCATTTACCAGTTACATAAAGCAGTTTCTCTTACTAAAAGTAAATCTTTTTTTTTAATTTTAAATAAAATTGTATTTTATTTTCAAATGAAGATTCACCTTCTTTTCCTCCCCCAATAAGAAAAAAAAAACCAAGAAAAACAAAAACTATTGCAAACATTAAACCTGAACTTTAAAAATAGGGAAATGAATCAGTTAAATTTTTATTTAAATATATTATAGAAGGAATTCAATTAATATGAATTAAATGTTATTTATTATATTAAATGTTTAAAGTACAATAATATTATAATAATTAAAATGATAACAATATTCTGGTAACAGCCAGCCAATAGAGTGACAACACAGTGCTTAATGGTTTACAAAGAGAGAGAGATAAATAGATAGAAAGACAGACAGATAGATAGATATAGATAATTAGCTTATTTGACTCTTAAAATAACTGTCTAAAGTAAGTTCTATATTTACATATTCGTTTTACAGATGAGGAAAGGGTTTAAGTGACTTGCCAGTTATCACATAGCTAATAAGTGTTGGAGGTGAGATTTTTCATACATATTCACTACATTTATGTGAGGGTGCATCGGATAGAGCTCCAGACCTGGAGTCAGGAAGACCTGAGTTCAAATCTGGCCTCAGACGCTTACTAGCTGTGTGACCCTGGGCAAGTCATTTAAGCATGTTTGTCCAAGTTTCCTCATCTATAATATGAGCCAGAGAAGGAAATGACAAACCACTCCAAGAAAATCCCAAATGAGGTCATGAAGAGTAGGACATGACTGAGAAACAACTAAACAACAACACAACATGTGTGTCTACAGATATACACATATGTGCATGTGTGTTCACTGTATATGTAAATATATGCATGTGTATGTGGCAGGCAGAAAAACGGAACCATGATTTCACTGACAGAAGGAGGGAGAATGAAAATGAGTAATTTGTATGACTTCTTGATCAATGTAGGGGAGTCCTAGTATTGCATTTCCTTCACCAAATGCACAGATCAGCCATCCCCCTGTACCTAGCAGTCTAAGAAGTACCTGAGACATTAAGCAACCTTCCAATGGTCACCCAGCCAATAGGTGCCAAAGGCAATTCTCGTATCCAAATCTTCCCACTTCAGTGCTGTCTTCTCTACCTCACTGGATATGGGGCAACCTCAGAATCAGAAAAACCTGCCTTTGGCATGTACGAGCTTCATGACCTTGGACAAGTCATTTGACTTCTTAGTGCCCTAAGCAAACTCTCTAAGCCATAGAGGAGTTGGTCCATCTGCATTTAGTAAGTGGTGTTTCAATACCAGAAGTTTATCTTACATCTGAGGCACTGAAATGTAGGAGACTTTCCAAAGGTCACAAATCTAGCTTGGGGCAGGGCCAGATCCCACCCCAGATTTTCTAATACCAGACTCGTGCTTCTCAAAATACAGCCAGTTCCTGCTGAACGGGTGTTCAATAAATGTTTGATGTGTTAAAAATCACAGATTCAAAACAAGTATGTCTGTGGATATGTGTATGGGTGTGGGGTGTGCATATGTATGTGTGTGTGAATATCAAACATATTCAAATCTGTGGTAATCCACACAGACCGACATCATTTTTAAATCCCATATTCTGATTTGCAAGCTACTATGGGCCTCCATTTCCTTACCTATAAAATAAGGATGTTGGGGGCAGCTAGTTGACGTAGTGGATAGAGCACCAGCCCTGGATTCAGGAGGTCCTGAGTTCAAATCTGACCTCAGACACTTGACACTTACTAGCTGTGTGACCCTGGGCAAGTTACTTAACCCCAATTGCCTCACCGAAAATAAAATAAAATAAAATAAGGATGTTGGACAAGATGACTTCAGAGGCCCCACTGACTTGGTATGGTTCAATATTTTTTCTTCTTTAAAATCCTCCCTGGAAATTAAAAGCAAGTATAACATGTAGCCATCCTCAACAGCAATGACATGCTCCACAGTCTGGCCCTAAAACCATGAAATCCCATTTTGATGGAATGGGTTGGGACCAAGATCATACCACACATAAGTAGGGGGTGGGGAGAGAGAAGGGAGGGGAAGAGAGACAGAGACAGAGAGAGAAATATGCATTCTACCTGAATGATAAGGAACACTACAGTTGTTCCTCTTCTTTGTCCTCCCTGCTGTATTAGAAGATTCCAGAAGCCCATGAACATTCCATAGAAGGCTCAGAGTAAACCCACTTCCTATCTATGGGGCCCCGTATTTGGCACTGACCTCGGCGACGTCATTCATTCTTTAACAAGAAGTTTCATTTAGTAGAAATGGATGCCTCTTCTAAAATGACAGTCCCCAAATATGGGTATTTTCATTACCTCGGAGTTCTGTGTGTGTGTGTGTGTGTGTGTGTGTGTGTGTGTGTGTGTGTGTGTGTGTGTGTGTGTGTTTTCAAAAAGTCAAGCCTTCACAGAGCCAGTAGATTGAGGAGAGGGAAAACAAAGAGGACACATGAGCTATTTCTCCTGAATTCGTTGCTGGTTGAATTAAAGGAATTTTGTTATTTAAGGAAACCAGTCCTGAAATCATTTTGCTGGATACAGTCAATACTGCTCCTCTGATCCTTCTGCAAGCTTTCCTAACCCCAATTTCCAATCACATGGACTTTTTCTAGGTTGTATTACTTGTCTGTTGCCTGTACTTTTCTATCACTTAACTTGCAATAGCAGATTATTTTGATGAAACGGGTGAGGAGAAAGGACCACCTGTCAGACCAGTTATTCAACTAGTTTACTTGCCGTTCCTATCACTTTTCAGACAGCTGTTTGACAAAGGCAGTGAGGAAAGGCATTAAGGCTTAGTGGCTGGACTTAAGAGCAAAGAAATAACCTGAGGTAAAATCCCTTCTAGCTGTGAGACCCTTGGAAATTCATTTAGCCCTCTCAAAGCCTCAGTTTCCTTATCTGCAAAATGGAGACAAGAGTATCCATAATACCTACCTCATGGGGCTATTGAAATGACTGAATTAGATGAGGCACTAAGGAAATGTAAGCTTGAGAGGGGAGGAGGAGAAAGGGGTCTAAATCTGTAACTCTTAATCAGTGTGGGGAATCCCATCATTTATAGTCTCAGAGAGATGACAAGGGCACAGGCACATGCAAGATCTGAACCCAGTCTTGGAACTCAGCCTCCTCTCCACCATTAGTATCTGGATCCCCAAATAACAAGGGCTAACTTATAGTGACTGGTGCATAGTAGGTTATTAATGGATGCTTGTTGATTACCCTGTTTTTCAAAGGGCTTTCATTTCACATTCTCATTAATGGGTACTTCCATTCATCAGGCAGCCCCTAACAGCTACAAAGCATTGTCTGATAATAGCTGACTTTTACATTAACACATTTTACAGACGTCTCATTTGACCTTCACAACTCTAAGCATTAGATATTATTATTCCCATTTTAGAGGTGAAGAAATTTAAGCTCATACAGAGAAGTTAAGTGGTTTGCCCAGGATTCAAACTCAATTCTTCCTCCATAAATCCAGCCCTCTACTCACTGCTCCGTACTGCCTCTGATTCTGTGCATAGGTGATGTAAATATTATTATTGCCAAGGGCAATAATGGCAAGGAATATGCTTTGTGGAGGAGGGTAGCATCTCAGTTGGGCATGAAAGGATATAGAGAGAGAGAATGTATGCTCCTTGAGGCCTGGGTCTCTTTTCATTGTTTATCTTTGAATTTTCATTTTTGTCTTTGAATGTCCAGATTGAAAGGCATCCATGGCATAGAGTTGACCAGGAAGACCTGGATTCCAGTTCTGCCTCTGACATATATACTACCTGTGTGACCCTGGAAAAGTCCACTTAACCTTGCACTGTCAGACTGTAAGTGGAAGAGGTGGTGCTGACCTGCGTGGGTAAAGGGAGTCCCCTAATCTGGGAGTTCCCAATACCAATGAAATCACATGTCCCATCCCTATCCCTCTATGTATACAGTTATCCCTTCCATATCACAGCTTTCGCCATCATAGTTTTGATATATCACAGGTTGGCATAAGAAACTAAATGGGAATTTGGGGGGAGTTTAGGGTTAGTCACAGACAACACACAAAGGCCAGCAGACAACACAGAAAACTCCAAAATGCATAAAATATATGCGTAGTATTGTATAATATGAACACATTTTAGCGTTTAATACCATAATAATTTAGATGTCTTCCCTGGTTCAAAGGGAGGGCTAAAAAATTTTATGCAGATTTTCCAGATCACAGGGGGTCCCTGTGCCCCTAACCCCTGCAATGTGGAAGGGATATCATTATTCTTTTGATTTGAGGAAGAAGAGGGTACTGTCAAGTAGAGGAGCAAGGAAAGATTTCCTATAAAAGGCGAGCCTTGCAGGAAACCAGGGACTGTAGGAGGCAGAGGTGAGAGGGAGCACATTCCTTACCATGCCCCATGCCTCCAGTGGGCCTATCTCCCTACTCCCTGAGCGTCAGCCCTCTGCTTAAATATCAGCCCCAAGGCCACAGTCAAATAAGCCCACCGCTATCTCTCACTGGGAGATGGAATGTGATCGTTTGGGCTACTCCCTGCTTAGTGTTTCTCAGGACCCTTTGGAGTGTTTCCTTTCAACATTTGCAGGTATCACAAAAGGATCTCTACAAGAAGAATGTTTTCAGCCCTCTCCCAAGCTTTCACATTCTGAGGTACTGCTTGCTCGACAAACAAACCGACTTTTTCTTCCATTTCCAAGCTGACACCCTGGGACCCAAAACAGCCAAATAAACCTATGTTCATCCAGGAGAATCCCTGCTCTCAAAAAAAAAAAAAAACTAAACCAAAACACGCCACTAAACGCAGGGCCGCTACATTGACTTTTTCTACTACTAGGAAACAAACCTAGCCGCTAATTTCTCATTTAATCCCATATGCATTTATTAAGCATCTACTATAACTACACCATCCTAGGGGCAAGGGAAAGGTAAGAGATGGCACACACGCTGTGCTGTTATGGGGGATACAAAGTTACACTAGGAAACAGAGAACTTACCTTCTAACAGGGGAAGTGGAACACAACCCAACATGTAAACATGTCCCTGTGTATCTATATAGGTGTATAATTATTGGAGGAAGGTGTGGATCAGGAAAGGCTTCCCCGTAGGAGAAAGGCTATAGAAGGTACTGAGCCTTCAAGATTCCAAGAGACAGAAGTGAAGGAGTACATTCCAAGCAGAAGACAGCCTGTGTGCAAAAGGAAGGAGGTGGGGGCAGCTAGGTGGCGCAGTGGATTAAGCTCCAGCCCTGGATTCAGGAGGACCTGAGTTCAAATCTGGCCTCAGACACTTGACACTTATTAGTTGTGTGACCCTGGGCAAGTCACTTAACCCTCATCACCCTGCAAATAAATAGATAGATAAATGAATGAATGAATGAATTGATAAATAAATAGATTAATTGTTTAATTAATTAATGCATAATTAAGTAAATAAATAAACAAAAGGAAGGAGTTGGGAGATGAAATGTTGAGGGCAACCTCAAGTGTAGGCAAGTGTGGCTAGAACAAAGAACATACAGGGTGTTACAAAAGCCTCAAGTTTTAATGGCTTAAAAC
This sequence comes from Dromiciops gliroides, assembly GCF_019393635.1. Lineage (NCBI taxonomy): Eukaryota > Metazoa > Chordata > Mammalia > Microbiotheria > Microbiotheriidae > Dromiciops > Dromiciops gliroides. The sequence goes on from NC_057861.1 coordinate 709,935,455, forward strand.
TGGACTAAGACTTTGGGGATACCCTGTATGAAAGAAGATTGTGTGAAAGAAATCTGGAAAGGGGGGGCAGCTAGGTGGTGTAGTGGATAGAGCACTGACCTTGGATTCAGGAGGACCTGAGTTCAAATCTAGCCTCAGACACTTGACACTCACTAGCTGTGTGACCCTGGGCAAGTCGCTTAACCCTCATTTCCCTGGGGGGAGGGGGGGGGGACAAGAAATCTGGAAAGGTAGGTTAAAGAATGAGTTCATTGGCTGCCCTCTCCACCAGAGAGCTGCCCCTCTAAGCTAAGAAAAAACTCAAGAAACTTATCAGTTGCTGATGAAAACAGGATGGTTTTCTCTTTGACCACCAAAACCAATTAAGCTTCATTTCCCCAAAAATGGCGCTAAACTCAATATCAAATCCAGGAACCACCTGGATTTAAATCCCACCTCTCTGGGTAGGCGGTACTGTGGTTGACCTGAGGTCAGCAAGATAGGAGCTGTGTGATCCTGAGCAAGTTACATCATCTCCATCTGCCTCCATTTCCCCATCTGTAGAATGGGAATAAGAACACCTACATTACACGGTTGTCATGAGAACCTAATGAGATAGCATATGCCAAGCCCTATTTAAATGGTTGATTATGATTATGGTTTAGACGGGTGACTCAGTCTCAGTCTTCTCATCTGGGTGACGGCAAGCCTCCACTGGGAAAATGTAGACAGCCTTTGCAAACCTTAGAGTGCTACATAAATATCAACTATCATTATCTTACATTGGAGGGTCCAGGACATAAAGAATGGAATATCCATATAAGGGATGGAATGTGAATTCCGAGACATGCAATATGGACTATCCATGTAAGGAAGAGCCATACATGCTGCCGTTAAAGTGCCTACAGTATGAGCAAACCATGCATGAGCTCATGCAGCCTTTAACACAATCAGTGTTTTCCTCACAAGCATCACAACCAACGGATGTTAGGTAGAACAAAGAAGACTCCTTGCCCTATGTAACCTACATGTATAAATATCAGAGGGGAATGGGAGAGTAAGAGCGGGAATTCAGATCAATTCACAATGTCCGCCCACTGCCACGGATACACTGAAGTGTGTCCCTTTTAAGTCTCTTTTTAATAAATTCTCTCTTTCACCCTGGAGCTGCCAATGGCTTTCTTCAGCATTGAGTTTTCATCTAGGTATGGGGGCATTACATACCTGAACCCCAGCCATACCCCACATATACCCAAAAATACATTAAAACACTAGAAATAATGGGAGGAAAGGGGAGCTGGGAGCCAGATTGGGGATGGGTTTTAAATGGCTCTCAAATGAATCTATATATTATCCAAGGGGCATGAGCAAGCCACTAGACTACCTCTTAGACAGGAAAGTGACATAATTAGACCTTTGCTTTAGGAATATCTGTCTGTGCAAAGAGGATAAATTGGAAAGGGAAGACAGTAGAGTTGGGGAATCCAATTAAGAGGCTACTGCATTAGTCCAGGTGAAAAGCAATAAAAGGGTGGAAATAAGGTGAGTGAGCATGTCACCGGGAAAATGAAGCAAATGATAATTCTGGTTGGCTTACAGAATTGATAAGTTGGCAGTGATTTGTCAAAGGAGGTGGAGCATGATGAGAAAGAGAGAAAAATAGAAGAGGACTCCAAGGTTGAGAACCTTGGAAGAATGTACCACCACATTAACAGTCAAAATCACCAATGAAATTGGGATTGTGAGTGTCTCTTTTCCAAGAAGCCTCATAGCCCTCATTCTAATTCCCTCATCTAACACTGCCTGTTCCTAGAAGACAAGAGTATTAAGTCTCCATTCTCCAAGAAGTCACATGGGCACAGAGGGGTTAAGAAAGTTGCCCAAGATCACACAGCAGTTTCATGAACTAGAATCCAAATCTCCTTGCTAGAAACAATGCTCTTTCCAGGAAGCAGACTGCCTCTTTTTGAAAGGTGGGAGAACACTAGGCTATATTTGTATAAACAGAAGGCTTATTATGAATCATGTAAGTTGGACGAAGAATCTTGGAGTTAAATCTTAAACCTATAAACTTACATATTACCTACCAACTTGTGCCCTCGACTTGCCTGCCAAAACAAAACTTGAAGCAACACGAATTCAATTTATATTCAAAGATGGGAACTAAGTTAGAACCCGGATACAGCCCCAGAGAACTGAAAATAGCCCTAGCGCTCGTCTCCCTCCTCTCCCCAGCCTGGGATTCATTTATTTCTGTTCTGCGCTGCTCTGGACTAACCCACTGGAGAGGGAGAGAGTCTGCCTGCAGCTAAGTGGCATCCGACCTCATGGCCCCTTCCTGCTGGTGAGTAATAAATGTTAGCAAGGACCTGCCAGGGAAATGGATGGGATAAGTATGGTGAGGTCACACAAGGAGCAGCCAAGGGCTATGCCTTCCATGGAAAACCAGAGCCCCTAAACCAGCCCCTGTCCCTTCTACAGTGGAAGGGCTATTTGTACTATAAAAGGTCAATGCTCTTGGTTTGAGTTAAAAGTAGAGAATATGGGGAGATGGCAACAGAAAAAAACTGACCCTGCTACCTGACAAGCTGAGGTTTTCTAGGTGCCACCCAGACCAGGAGGGAAAAGGGGAAATGATGGTGAGGAACAGCTTATAGTCTAACTGATTGCAGGGGTGATCGGTTAGTCAGTAAGTATTTATTAAGTGCTTACTGTATGCCAGGTACTAGTATACAAAGAATGGCAAAAATGAAAATGAAGAACACTGCAAACACTAAAAATAACCCCTGCCCACAAGGATCTTACATTCTAATGGGGAACATGACATAAACAAACATAGATACTGCATGAGTCAATGAAGGTAATCTCAGAGGGGAAGGCCCTGGCAGCTGGGAAGACCAAGAAAGGTCTCCAACAGAAGCTAGGATTTGAGGTGAATTTTGAAGGAAATTAGGAGGCAGAGGTGATGGGGCAGAATCTTCCAGAAATGGGGGTGGGCAGACAGGGCAAAGGCATGGAGACAGAAGATGGACTGTCCTGAATCTTTTCCAGAACCTTAGAATTTCATAACTAAAAGGGACCTTGGGGATTACCTAGTTTTGAAAAGAGGGGACTGAGAGATTAACTAATCCGAGGATCACAGATTCCGAGAAATCAGTTAATCAAAGGATAACAGGTTCTGAGAGATCATCTAATCAAAAGGTCACAGATCCTGAGAAATCAACCAATCAAAGCATCACAGGTCTTGAGAGGTCAACTAATCAAAGGATCACAGATCCTGAGCAGTCACCTTGTCCAACCCACTGAGTTTACAAATGAGAAAAATAAGATTCCAATGAGAGGAAGCAGCTTGCCCAAGATCATTGATCTAGTAAGTAGTAGAGACAGGATTCAAAATCAGCTACTCTGACCCTGAATCCATTGTTCTTTTCCCCCACACTGAACTACCACCTCACCAGCACCACCCCCCATTCTATAGAGGAGGAAATGACCAACCTAAGGACAAACAACTAAAACACAGAAAAATCTATACAGAAAAGTTCAATAATTGTCCTTCTCAAGGGACTTCCTTGTGGCAAGGAAAGTAATTTTGAATACAACTTTGTTATACTAAATAAAATAAAACTGCTTATTGAACTTCAGATTATTTATTATAATATGACTAATAAGTGGAATAAAAATGTCTGCCCAAATTTCAAATAAGATGTAAGGAAATATCCCCTTGGATACTGGACCACTATCCTGGACTCTCATTTCTGCAGGAAGAAACTATTATCTCCATTTAAAGGAGAAAGACTGATTCAAGACAAAAAGGGAAGGAGAGTTAGCCCACACCCTCAATCACACACTCTCCTGGCTCACTTCTTTTCCCAGGGAAAGACAGAGAAGGGTAGCTCTTAGCCTCCTCTCAAGGCAGCCTCTCTCTCTCTCTCTCCTTCAATCTCAATCTCTCTCTCTCTCTCTCTCTCTCTCTCTCTCTCTCTCTCTCTCTCTCTCTCTCTCTCTCTCTCTCTCTCTCTCTCTCTCTCTCTTCCCTCCTCCTCCTCCTCCTCCTTGGTCCCTCACCAAATGGGTTCTAAAGACTCCAGGACAGGTAGAAGCAGTGTGAACAGGGCCAGGCCAGGGAACAGGCTGGCATTCAAGGGACAAGCAAGGCCAGGGTCTCAGTGTTTTGCAGTTGTCTCCTCTGCCAAATCTATCAAATCTAACACAAAAAGCTATAGTAGAGAGCCCTTCTCCCCACACAGTGAAGAGGTTGATGGACAGATCCTTGTGGTGTCATGGACCCCTTTGGGCCATCAAGTGAACCCTTCTCAGAATTATGTTGGTGGTGTTTTTTGTTTGTTTGGTTTTTTGGCAGGACAATGAAGGTTAAGTGACTTGCCCAAGGTCACACAGCTAGTAAATGTCAACTGTCCAAGGCTGGATTTGAACTCAGGCCCTCCTGAATCCAAGGCCAGTGCTTTATCCACTGCGCCACCTAACAGCTCCTAGAATTATATTTTAAAATGCATAAGATTACAAAGGAAACCAAATAGATTGAAATATAGGTATCGGGCAGCTAGGTGGTGCAGTAGTTAAAGCACTGGTCCTGGATTCAGGAGGACCTGAGTTCAAATTCTACCTCAGACACTTGACACTAGCTGTGTGACCCTGGGCAAGTCACTTAACCCTCATTGCTCCACCAAAAAAAAAAGAAAAGAAAAGAAAAAGAAATACAGGTATCAATTATTTTTTAAGTTCATGGACTTCAGCTTAGGAGAACCTTTCAATCAGAGGCATCTGGGGAGTAAATTGGATACTACATACCCAAACAGAGAGAAAAGATGCTGTGAGCTACACATCAAGAACAGCAAATTCACCTTTCCCAATTCTACTGATCAATGCAACTGACATTATCACCACCTATCAGCCTCATTCCTTAGTCTCCCTATTTGCAAAATGGAGGGAATGGATCTACCTACCTAGCTGCAAAGGCGAAATTCATTGCCAGGCTCCTATTTTTTTTTCTATTCCCCAAAAGCCTCTCCTAAGGCCTTGTGTACCAACTAGCATTACAACACAGGCCATCTGCCCAGACTCACGGCACTTATGACAGAGATGCCTTGTCTTTTCCTTCTTCAGGCAAACTTTTTTTTGGGGGGGGGCAATGGGGGTTAAGTGACTTGCCCAGGGTCACACAGCTAGTGAGTGTCAAGTGTCTGATGCCAGATTTGAACTCAGGAACTCCTGAATCCAGGGCCGGTGCTTTATCCACTGTGCCACCTAGCTGCCCTCTTCAGGCAAACTTAAACACCTAAGTACGCTCAGCCCCAAAGAGGTCAGAAGTAATGGAAAGAGCATTGGCGTCAGAGTCAGAGGACTTGGCATCTTGTCCCCTAAAGTCTCTTCCAGCTCTGAATTTACAACCCCTCACAATTCCAGATTTAGTATCACCTGACCAACTACCAGAAATTCCTAGGTGGGCTACCTGCCTGGATACAGCCGATCATTCCTCCCCCACCTAGGACAAGAGTTGGTGAGGAGTGATGCTTAAGAAGGTACAACTGCGTCTTAGATAAGCCAAGTGTCATGATGGTGGGGAGGGGAACCTGGAGCGTGAAACTGACTTCTCTTCAGCTGTACCCTATGAGCTTCGGAGTTGGAAGTTAAAAATATTCTTTCCCCTACTCTCAAAAATGGAAACCTTCCAGAATCACCCTCCTACACACTTCCACTCAATTTCTGACTCTGGTTATAAAACCTTGCCACCAAAAATAGATTTCAAGGGGATTTCATAGCCCCATTCCTTAGCATAATTGTGGTGCTCACATGTACTTTTTTCTAAAATTCTATTTCAATCGTTGAACTCTTTTCAAACCCCTGCCCTCCTAAGTCTTAAACATTGGGGTGAGCTTCAGTGTCTCTCCCTTTAAAAAAATTGCTCCTCACATTGTCAGGTAATGATCGTTATACTAATTTCTAGCATTTGTGAAGCACTTTAACATTTGCAGAATGCTTTACAAATGTAACCACAATAATCCTCACAACCACCCTGTGAGATAAGTGACCTGGTTGGCCCCATTTTACAAGTAAGGAAACTGAGACTCAGAGAGGTTATGTCACTTGGACAGGGTCACAGGACTAGTAAATGTCACTGATAGAATTCAGACTCCCTTACTGGACCACCAAGCTGCTAAAGTCACTTGAACAGGATCATCCCCTGTTCATTCCCCACCACCAAAACATTTGGGCTCCAGTCTTCCCTTTGATGATCTCCATTCCTCTCTAGCCTGCCCCCCTTGCCATCCCTCCTTAAGCTTCCCTCCTCTCTCCTCCTTCCTCCCTTCTCTCTGTTTCTGCCTCACCTCATTTCACCTTCTCCTGTCTCTTCTCCTCCCTAAAACAGGCATCACCATTCTAGCAGCCACCCAGGCCCAAAATCTTGAGTCATCTTTGACTCCCACTCCTACACAGCTGCCTTGCCCTTCCACATGAGACAATTTTAGAACAGGAAGAGACCTTACTCCAACCCCCTCATTTTACACATGAGGAAATGAAGGCCCAGAGGTTAAATGACTTGCCCAAAGTCACACAAACTAGTTTGTTACAGAGCTGGGAGTAGAAACAGCACAGAAGATCCTAGATTTAAAACTGAAAGGGACAGCCAGACAACAAAAATAAAAGAAAGGTAAACAAATATAGCAATCAAGGTCAACAACGAAACAACATGAGAGAGACCATTTAGAGATTCTCTTCTAAAAGTGGGAGAGGAGACAAGGTCAAGGGCAGAAAGTTAACTGAAGTGCTAGTGGAGATAACAGGTCAGAAACACCACAGAGTAAATCTTGCATAACACATTCCCTACAGGTGAATGGCGGGAATGCTATGCTACAGAATGAAGGAGGGAATAAAAGATCAGAGGGGAGGGGAAAAGAAAGGGGAATAGGTGATAAATGGTAATCAAATCAAAAGTTAACAATGAAGGGAAAATAACTCTTGTAGTCTTCTCAACAAGAAGAGATCATGTACAAAATGATTAATATAGAAATGTTTTACATGATTGCACATGTATAAACTATATCCTATTCCTTACCATCTCAGGGAGGGATAGAATTTGGAATTCAAATTTTTTAAATGTTTGAAATTATTTAAATATGTAATTGAGGAAAAAATAAAATATTATATAAATAAGAAAAGAGTCTTACAGGAGAATGGGCAAGGAAGCAAAGAGGATTGAAATGGGGCAATCTTGTTTCAGTGGTGGGAGGAGGTACCATTGGTGAATGCACACAGTGGGGAAGTGAGATAATCTATAAAGGGAGATGGGGACCTTACAATAGGTATAATCTAAAGGGATCTGGTGTGTTAGGAAAAAAAACTGATTCATCCTGCTTCAGGAAAGGAGGAATCAGAACTCCTGAGGTAACAGCTGCCCAAGAGTGGGAGGTTATGGACAGGGAGAAAATTTCATGATAAAAGAGATGGGGGAGGAGGAATGACTATGGGGAGGGCAAAGGTTAATAACAAACTGCATAATCAGGGACATAGGAAAATCCCTCCTATGGGGCAATATCCTCTCTATGACACACAGAAATCGATATTTCTAAGAGTGGGGCTGAACAGAAAAAAGGGAGCTAGAGAACAAGATCTACAAGGCAAGAACATAAAAACTGTTTAGAAAAGAACTTAAAATAGGTATCTTAGAAGTGTTAATTCCATGAGGAATAGAGACTAACAAAGAACTAAATAAGAATAAGGGCCAGGAATTTTTTTAAGTAGAGAAAAGACAGAAAAGGATGTTGAAAAATGAAGAGAATGGAGGAAATAAATCCTTTTTTAGAAAAAAAGTTACAAAAGATGAATTTTTAATACTACCCAAAAAAACAAGTTAAAGGAGAGTAGAAAAAGAACAATTTTACTTGGCTTTATTTAAGGGGAAGAATTAAATAGCTACATAAAAAGAAGGGAAAGGGAATTAATAAGTTAAGTAAAACTCCCAAACTAGAGACAACATGGTAACAAATGGGAAGGGATAGGAGATTTGAGGATAAGGAGACAAGATCCACTGAGAATCAGGTTTCCTTAAGGTAGATTAAGCTAGAATAACTAAAGGTACAAAGTACCATGTTTACAGAGGAAAAGGGGAAAAGAATCTTCATTTGGAAAAGAACAATATTAGAGACAAAGGAAAATATAAACCTAAATCTCATAACTTTAAATGTGAATGGCTAAAACAATCCAATAAAAGTTAAAAAGATTGACAGGTTGGATATGAAAACAAAACCCCACAATCTGCTTGCTTACAAGAAACATACTTTAAAAACAAAGACACGGGGCAGCTAGGTGGTGCAACAGATAGAGCACTGGCCCTGGATTCAGGAGGACCTGAGTTCAAATCCAGCCTCAGACACTTGATACTTACTAGCTGTGTGACCCTTGGCAAGTCACTTGACCCTCATTGCCCTGCCCCACCCCAAAAAAAGACAATAAAAATGAGGGATTGGGGAAAAATATAATTATGCATCGGGTAAATCCATGCTTTCAGACAAAACAAAACCATTCAAAAAATAAAAAGAGAAAAACAAGAAAACTACATTAAGATGAAAGGAACCATAGACAACAAAAGATTATCAAGATTAAACATATATCCTCCAAATGCCTTACCATTTAACTCCATGAAGGAAAAATTAACAGAACTACTAAAAAAGCACAAATAATCATGGCAGGAGATTTCAATGTCCATCTCTCAGTTTTGAATAAGTCATACATAAAAATAAATAAAAAGGAAATCTAAAATTGAACAAATTGCTGGAGAAACTATAACTAAAAAACTTAGGGCATCTTATAAATGGAACTACTAAGGACCATACATATTTCTCAGCACCACATGAAACTTTTAGAAGAGATATTGCAAACAAATGTAAAAAGGCAGAAATGGCAAGCTCATCCTTTACAGGCAACAATATAATAAAAACAGAATACATTCAAGGAGAACAAAAAAAGGCACAGATCCAAATGGAGACTTAAAAATTAAATCCTAAATAATGGGTGAGTCTAAGAAAATCACAAAAAATAATTAACATTTATGTGAAAGAAAATAATAATTATGAAACAGCATACCAAAATTTCTGGAATGCAACTAAAAAAGTCCTCGGGGGAAAAATCATATTCCTACAAACATACATCAGCAAAATAGAAAAAAGCAAGGATTTATTAAATGAATACTCAGTTTTGAAAACTAGAAAGCCAACAAATAAATAAACCTAAAATAAACACAAAACAGGGGATATTAAAAATTAGAGGAGAAATAGGTAAACTGCCTTTATCCAACCTATTTTAAAAGATAGGACAGGAATTTTTAAAGCAAATAAAGAAGGGAAAATCACAACAAAACCAAAAGAAATAAAAAGAATTATCAGAATCTATTATACATAGTTATATTCTAACAAAATTGAGAACACAAAAGAAATAGAATAGCTTCAAAAATATAAAATAGCCAAACAAACAGAATACCAAATAAAGATCTTAAAGGAAATAGAATTAGTTTTAAAGGAACTGATTAAGAAAAAAATCCTGAAAAAAGAAAAAAAGGAGAGAGAGAGAAAGAAAGAAAGAAAGAAAGAAAGAAAGAAAGAAAGAAAGAAAGAAAGAAAAAGAAAGAAAGAAAGAAATCCTGGTCTTGATAGATTCACAGAAATATCCTATCAAAAATTTTAAAGAACAATTAGTACCAATGCTTCACAAATTATTCTCAAAAATTGAAAAAGTAATCTACCAGATGAGGTAAAGATAGTTCTCATCTCTTAACCAACAAAGGATAAAGAAATGAAGAAAAATTACAAACTAACACAGAGAAATATCTATGAATATGATACTAAAATTATAAATAAACAGACTACATTGATTAATCCAAGAAATCATTAATCATGACGAAGGTAGGTTTATATAAGGGAGCCAAGAATGGTTCAACATTAGGAAAACAATCAATATAATTAATTGCACTAAAAACAATCATCCAAAACTGTAGTTTTGGTTGATTATCACAATAGATTTGGGGAAAGCCTTTGACAAAGTACAACACTCATTTATACTTAAAAACTCTACAAAATATAGGCACAGAGGGATTTTTTAATATAATTTTTTAAATCTATCTGAAACCAAAAGAAAACATTACAAACACTGTGGATTTACTAGAAGTTTTCCCAATAAATACAAAAGCAAAGCAAGGGCATTCAATTGTGATTTGATCATTCTAGAAATGCTAGTGATAGAAATAAGATGAGAGAAAAAAGTAAAGGTGCAAATAGGAGTAAAGAAGAGGTAAAACTTTCCCTCTTTACTGAGGCTATAATGATCTACTTAGAAAATCCTAGGGAATCAACAAAGATACAATTGAAGTGATTAATAACTTCAGCAAATTTACAGGCTAGGAAATAAAGTCTTAAAATCAACAATAATTCTTCATAACAACAACAAAATCCAAGAGGCAATAAAGGAAAAGGAAACCCAAATAGCTGGAAAATGCATAACATTTCTGGAGATTAATCTACCAAAGAACATAAAATAAAAGCTTCTATTACAAAGTGCTCCTTCAAGAAATAAAGAACAACTAAAAGGCTGGAGAAATGCTCAGTGTTCATGCCTGGGCCATGCCAATATAACAAAAATGATATTACCAAAGTTAATTTATACTTTTAATGACAAATCAATTAATTACAGTTTCAACATTACAGCAATAAAAATTATCAAAGTGATACTTTACAGAACTTGACAAAATAATAAAAAAATTCACTTGGAAAAATAAAATATCTAAAATATCAAGGAAAATAATGAAAGAAGGAAGGAAGAAGGGGAAATGGCACTTCCAGACTTCAATCTATATTATAAAGCAGCAGTCATCAAAACCATCTGTTATTGGTTTAAAAAATAGGGTTAAGCCAATTTTTAAAATTGATTTAATGAATCAGAATAGACAAAGGAGTGTAAGAAACAAAATTAGAAGGAACCTCAGAGGGCCATCTAATTCAAACTCCTCATTTTCCAGATGAGGAAACTGAGTCTTAAAGAGGTTAAGTAATCTGTTCATGACTACACGGCTGGTAAGTGTCAGCAGCAAGATTCAAAGCCAAAACTTATTGTCTCCAAGTCCAGCACCATTCTGTCTCTCAACCTCCTGCCTCCCAATCCATGGTTCTCTCTTTTCCCATTCATACTGATGTGTCCTTCTCCTTATATTCAGCCCGTCAATACACTAGCCATTCTTCCTTTATAATAGCTCTTGTCCCTTCTCTTCCCATTGCCACTGATACCACCAAGCCCAGCTCCTCATCAACACCTTCCTCCATAGATCCCTGCAGTGCTCCTAACTGTCCTCTCTGCAAGGCTGATTCCCTATAATCATACACCTGAACTTGGAAAGGATCCTAAAGGTTATCAAGTGAACCAGGGGTTCTTGATTTTTGTGTGTGTGTGTTACAGTCCCCTCTGACAGTATGATAAAGCATACAGACTTCCTAGAATAATGTTCTGAATACACAAATTAAAAATACTTCAGATTGGGGCAGCTAGGTGGCACAGTGGATAGAGTACCGGCCCTGGAGTCAGGAGGACCTGAGTTCAAATCCAGCCTCAGACACTTAACACTTACTAGCTGGGTGACCCTGGGCAAGTCACTTAACCCCAATTGCCTCACTAAAAAAATAATAATAATACTTCAGATTACAAAGGAAACCAACTATATTGAAATGATGATGGAATTTTTTTCCATCTAAGCTCACAGACCCCTGAAATGGTTAGTGGCACCCAAAAGAACCTATCATGTAGTCTAAACAACCACCACCACCCCTTCCTATGTTATAGTTGTGGAAACCATAGCCAGAAAGAATAGGAGGCAAGCTTAGAGGTGCTCAGTAAAAGAACCCACATCCTTTGACTTCAGATCCACTGCTTTTTCCCATGTTTCCCTTCTTGTCCTCCCCATTCCCACTCAATTCTTTATATCATCACTAACCTAATCTTCCTAAAGAGCCCTTCTTTAACGCCAATCCTAAAATAGCTTCTTTTTTATATTGCATCACATCTAAACTCCACTCCCTAGTATTCGAGGCCCTCCATTAAGGTAGGGAGTCCCACCATTAATGTAGGGAGCCCCACTTTACCTGGCCAGCCTTGCTTTCCACTACTCCCACTCCACTAATCAGGCAGTTTTCATGATCACGTGAACAACAGGTTCAAGAATACCTCTGCTTGGGGCAGCTAGGTGGCGCAGTGGATAAAGCCCCAGCCGTGGATTCAGGAGGACCTGAGTTCAAATCCTGACTCAGACACTTGACACTTACTAGCTGTGTGACCCTGGACAAGTCATTTAACCCTCGTTGCCCTGCCCACCCCCCAAAAAAAGGATACCTCTGATTTCATTGTTATGATCCCTCTAACCTGGAATAACCTTCCTGGTCACCTCCACCTACCCAAATCCTTGCTCAAGGGAATTTTTCAAGCTCCCTCCCTGACCTCCTACCACAGTAAAATAATATTTAGTCTGTGCTGTATTGTCTTGTAGGCACTTAGGTGGTACAGTGGATAGAGTGCCAGGCCTGGAGTCAAGAAGGCTACTCTTCCTGAATTCAAATCTGGCCTCAGATTTTAAATGCATAAGGAAGCCACTTCTATTAAAATAAAGATGTATTTTTTAATCCAAGTTCACTGAGCCCTCAGAAATCTATCCATGGTCCTCTTGAGATCTAAGTAACTTGGGTTCTAGTCCCAATTCCATTTAAGAAATCCCTTCAGATAGCTGAAGACCACTCCCAAATGAGGCAGTGTGGTTGAGTGTAAAATGTGCTGCCTTTGAACCCAAGTTCAGATCCTACCAATAATGCTTATTACCTATGAGACCCAGGGCAAATCACAAACACTTTGAGCCTCAGTTTCCTCCATCTGCAAAACAGGGGTGAGTGAACTAAACAGCTTCCAAGGTCCCTTCTAGCTCTAAATCTATGACTGATATGACCATGTCCCCCAAAGTCTTCTCTTCTCCAAACCAAACATCCCCAAAAACTTACACGATTTTTCCCATGACCTGGTTTCCAGATGCTTTGCTATATTGAGCAAGAGGCTTCAAATGAGTGTGATTCTTTCTCTAACTCACCAACAAAATCTCCACCTTGCTGCTTCTCTTGTGCGGTGCACTCTACTCTTCTGTAGACACCAAGCCATCTTCCACATAAAAGCACTCACTCCTTGACAGCAAAGAAGATGTCTCCTACTTAATCTGTCACTCAAGCACCTGGAAACAGGGCCATGTACCACCTCTTCCACCATGGTTGCCCATCATGGAACAGGACACAAAGAGCTTAAAACATCTTTGCTCAGTTTCTGGTTGTCCCAATACAAACAAAGGCAATAAGACCAGCTGGTAAAATGCTGAAATCCCTAATAATTTGCATTTGCAAATCTTTGGGGGCTAATCTGTATTGCCCTTCCAAATCCTACTTCCTATATACCCCAACATTACTGATGAAATGGTCACTAATTCAATTATTATTTAGCACATACACACTAAGTGCAAAACACTATTCTAGACACTGAGATGAAAAGATATAATGTTAATAATAATAATAACATTAATAACAACAATAATATTAACAATAACAAAAAGATATAATAATTACAACAAAAATAATAGCATTTATATACACTTGAAAATTTGTAAAGTGCTTGACATAGGTCATCTCATCTGATCCTCACAAAAATATTGGAAGATAGGAACTATTAATATTTCCATTTTATAGATGAAGAAACTGTGGCACTGAAAACTTAAGTGATTGATCCAGAGTCACAAAGCTAGTAAATGTCTGAGACAGGATTCAAACTCAGGTCTTCCTTACTACAAATCCAGCACTCTAATGGGTTAGAGTTAGGTTAGATATTGTCACATTTAATAAGCAGTCCTTGACCCTATGGAGATTATAATAGGTAGGGGAGGAGTACAGAAGAATACACACACACACACACACACACACACACACACATACACACACAGGGAGATTTACTATAATTATGCAATAACTACCGTTGAGCAAAGACTATAAGGGGCAGCTAGGTGGCGCAGTGGATAAAGCACCAGCCCTAGATTCAGAAGGACCTGAGTTCAAATTCGATCTCAGACACTTGACACTTACTAGCTGTGTGACCCTGGGCAAGTCACTTAACTCTCATTGACCTGCAAAAAAACTATGGGAATTTAAAATCCTATTTAAGCTAGAATCAGGGGCAGCTAGATGGCACAGTGGCTAGAGCACTGGCCCTGGAGTCAGGAGAACCTGAGTTCAAATCCGACCTCAGACACTTAACACTTACTAGCTGTGTGACCATGGGCAAGTCACTTAACCCCAATTGCCTCACTTAAAAAAAAAGCTAGAATCAAAAGCTAAAATAGAAAAGACTAAAAATGTGAGATGCAAAAGACTATACAAGATCTGAAAAAAGGAAAGTTCATTTTGGACTAGAAGGCTTCATGGAGGATGTGACACCTGAGCATGAAAAAAGAGAAGGATTTAAACATGGAGATGGGGAAGGAAGGGAGAGCAACTGAGACACTGAGGACACTGGGAACAAAAGAAGAAACAAAGACAGAAAAATTTGGGACGGATGCATACAAGAGACAGCAAGCATCCCCTAATGGCTGGAGCATAATGCCCAAGAGGGAGAGTTGTGAATCACATAAAGCTGGAAATGCTTGCTGATAAGCCCAGAATGCCAAATGGACTATATTTGGTAGGCAATGAGGGGCTTCCCATTCCCAGCCTGTGGACAATCCACAGTCCTCTATCCAGAGCTTCTGCTGCCTTGAGCCTCCTATTGCCCAGCACACACAACACATGGGGCACAGTAATCAAGGACTCCAGGTGGAAAAAGGCAAGAAGAACACTCCCTAGGTAAAAAAAAAAACAAAAACAAAAACAAAAAAAAACCCTGAAGGGAGCCCTTGTACAAAGCATCAGAAACCTCAGCCATGTCAGTCAAGTCAACCAGTTTTTGCATATCATTTACTGTGTCCAACGCATTGGGGATGAAGAGAAAAGGAAAAACACAGCCCCACCTCTGCTCTCAAGTGGCTCCCATTCTAATGGTGGAGACAGCATCAAACAAGAAATCTACAGGGTCAATACAGAGGTCCTAGCCATGAAAGGGAAGGCAGAGGGAGAGTAAAGCCTAGTGGCACAAATGTTGGGGAGGAAAACTTCGTATCTCTGAACTTGTATAAGATGCTGCTGTCTCAAGCTCATCATGCCCTAGGTGGCCAAGCCTATAGAAGGCAGTTGCTTATAGGCTATAGGCGGTGGCTTTCATAGATAATAACCACATATTTGGTCCTTCAGTTACAGACTAAAGAACGGAATATAGCCTCTGGTCTTCAGGGAAGATTTCAGTGGCATGTGGAATCAAGGGAAATGATTCCTATTGACTGATTACAGAAAAGGGAGATCTAACGAAGTGAGAAGAAAAAACTAAAATTTTGGTTTGTAAAAAATAAATCAATTTACACATACACCCTTTATGCTCAATTACCTGAAAGTACAATCATCCTGATTTAGAGCATTAATTTGTTCTTTTCAGATTAACTATTTTTATTACTATCTTTATAGTTTGGTCGAGCAGCTGAGTGGCTCGGGGGATAGAGAACTGGCCCTGAAGTTGGAAGGACCTGAATTCAGATCTTACCTCAGACCCTTACTAGCTGTGTGACCCTGGGCAAGTCTCTTAACCCCAATTGCCTTAAAATATCCAGAACCATCTCCAGTCATCCTTATATGTATCTAGCCGCTGGACCCAGATGGCTCTGGAGGAGAGGGTGAGGTTGGGGACCTTACATAGCCCTTCCTCACTTAAATTTAATTCACTGCAAGTCATGATATCACCCCAATGTGAAAGTCCTCTTCAGGAACAAAGGACAAACAACAACCTTACCATTTGGCACTCATGAAATACCAACACTGCTGTTTTAAAACATTATCCAGAACATCCCAATTCACCCTTTATGCACTCAATAAATATATAACAGAAGACTCCCCATTATACCTCTACAACATGGTCAATGATGTTATAGAAGGAATTCTGGGTGAAGGTGAGTGTTGAGGTAGATTGGTCCAACCCTACAATTCTATGATTATGGCTACCTTCCCCCCCCCCCTTTCCAGGGCCCATACTTCTTCCCCTTGTTTCCTTCTTTGATCCTCCTGGTATGTAATGACCTTCATCCTCAGACCTTGTATAATTGCTTTCTAACTTTATATACTTAGCATTATTTTGTTTGTCATTCCCTTATGGCTGGACCATTGCAGTAGGCTGCCAGTTGGTTTCCCTGCCTCAAATTTTTTCCCACTTAGATCCATCGCTGTCAAATTCATCTTCTTCAAGTGCAGGTCCAACCATATCAGCCCCCTATTCAATAAATTCCAGTGGCCCCCTATCCCGTCCAGAATCAAATATCAAATCCTCTGTTTGGTTTTCAAAGTCCTTCATTACCTGGCCCCCTCTGACCTTCCTAGTCTCCTTACACTTCATTCCCACCACTACTGCCTATTCTGAGATGCAGCATCACCAGGCTCTCTGCTGGGCTTCAAATAAGAAATCCCATCTTCTAATGCTGTGCATTTCCCCTGGCAGTCCCCCATGCTTGGAATGCCTTTCCTCTTCATCTCTGCCTCTTGGTTTACCTGGCTTCCTTCAAGTCCCCGCTAAAATCCCACCTTCTACAAGAAGTCTTTCCTGACCCCCCCCCCCCATGCTATTGCCATTCCTCTAATAAATATCTCCATTTATCCCATCTATATCTTGTTTGTACATAGTTTTTTTCCATGGTGTCACCCAATTAGCTCCCAATGGGCAGATCCTGGGTTTTGCTTTTTTTTTATCCCCTACACTTAACCCATTGCCTGGCACATAATAATAAAATAATTATATTAATATTATAATTATAATAAAGTAGATATTTATAATTATTATCACAATGCTGTATTAATTTGATATTTATAAGCACTTAATAAATGCTTCTTGATTTGACCTTCATCCTTAGACTTATTTTGCAATTTGTTTTTGTAAATCCATGAACTTTTCATCATTATCCATTCTATTTATCTATTTCCTTGTTAGTCCCCTTACTTACTAGGATTGTAAACTCCATAAGGTCATGGGCTCATTCTGTTCTAACTTTGCCATCTTCCCCAGTAACGTCTATAACAGTGGACAACAATATCCACCTTTGCCTTGTTCTTCCATTCCATATTTCTTTCCTCCTCTCTGAGCTCCCCTTTGCCTTATCCTTTTTCTTCTTTGAATCTCTCTCATTTTTCTGGTCTTGATCTGGAGTCTCCCTCCTCTTCCTTTACTCCTCCAGAGCCCTCTTTCTCTTGCCCCCCATCTTTCTCTTGAGTTCTAAGACCCCATTGTTTTCTATCATCATTTTCTCTCTCTCTCTCCCCCCCCCCCTCTCCTTCTCTCCCCCCCTCCCTCTCCCTCTCTTTCCCTCTCTTTTGCTGGCTTCAGGGTTCTTTCATACAGTAAAGCCTCAATAATTCCCTTTAATGGGAGAGGAGGAGGGGAAAAGGTTGGGCTGAATTAATGAAAGATCTGAGTAATACAATATTATTAAATTAATTCCATTTTATTATCTTCAAGTAAGAGCAGTCACACTGCTGACCCCAGGAAAAAGAGGCTGGAGAATAAGTGCTTTAACAAATAGATAAGAATCCATTTATAATTAACACATTCATTGTTTCAAATGTTGCCATTAAAGGTCTCTACTCTTTAAGTAGGTTAACGTTTCCCTGGCTAATACAATCGATTTGCTTAGCAAACTCACTTCTTCCTCTCAGATCAAGGTAAAAGCCTTTTACAAAGGGTCCTCTCTATTCCCCAAACCCAGGAGTTGAAACATAGTAGGAGTGCTTTTTGACCTACTTACAGCAAGTTGTACTTAAGGGGGTAATCCCGTGCAGGTGCTTTCTAGCTGGAAGGAACCCTTCATTTTATAGATGAGGAAACTGAGACCCAAGACAATTAAGTGGCTTGAGCAGTATCCCTGAAGGAATTCCCTACCTCCACACCCTATCTTGACACTTTTTCATGAGAGGGAAGGTGAGAAATAGGAATAGAAAGGATTCCCCTTTCACCAAAGGTGGGTAGAATTAAACACTTCTTTAGGTTGGGAAGGCGAGCAGAAGAGAAAGCTGGTCTCCACCAGGGGAGAGCAGAAAGTGAAATGTATTCTCCAGTTTCCTGATTTCCCAGGTGGAATTTAGGGTGCATTTTCTCCATGGAAACCACAGTTCTACTGATGAGGCTATTACAGACCATTAGAGCTCAAGGGGGTCTCAAAGATCTTGGACTTTCATTTTACAGATAAGGAAACTGAGACCCAATGGGGCAAAAATACTTATCCCAAACCACAAGGTTAGTATCAGGGTCTGGGAGGAAAAAAAGCACAGGTCTCCAGATTCACAGGCCGGCTCTCTTTCCATCACACCATGATGCCTCCTACTCAGGAGGTCAGATGCATTATGGGTTTCTGTCAGGTCATCTGGGAACTTACCTACCATTTATAAGATGGTTTCTATGGGGAAATATTTTCCAGGTTCCAAACAAGCCAACTTACAGGTGAACTTTTAAAACACAATCCCACTGCTCCGCCTGATTGTGCGCTGTCTCCATTGTACCGGGAAGATGAAAGAAGGAAGATAATTGCTGATAATTGCAGCTCAAGTAGCAATTATCCCTCAACTTCACTCACCTCCCTCCACCTCCAGTTATCCCGTCACTTCCATCTAAATGCTCAAATCCCCTTTCCCCGGAAGGTATAAAGATCCAGGAGCCAAGAGAAGAGTCATTAAGCTTTGCCAGATAGCAGTTTACTCCCTAGAGCTTACTTTGAGTTGTTTAATAATAATAATACATATCAACTTCAAGTTTTACAAAGTACTTTCTATCAGTTATCTCTTTTAATTATCACTACAAACTCTATAGGGGTGTGTGTGATTATTAACCCCATTTTATAGAGGAGGAAACTGAGGTACAGAAAGGTTTATTGACTTGCCCCAAGTCAAAGAGCTAATAAATTTATGATTTGAACTCAGATCTTCTTGACTACAAATCCAGCACTACTGTGCCACTTTTTTCTGCTCTCCACACATTACTAGGACACCTACCTTTCCATCACATCTTCTCACCCCCAGATGCCAAGGGAAACCTTCAAATACACCCACAGCAGGCATGGTGTAGTGAAGAGCATGCTGGATTAGAATTTAGGAAAGATCTGGGTTCATATCCCAATTCACACAATTACTCATATTTCATCCCCCTTCGCTTCTGTGGGCCTCAGTTTTCCCATCAGTAAAAGGGGGTTATTAATCTTTGCACTACCACACTTCACAGAGTTTTTGTGGAAAAGCATTTTGTAAACTTTACTTTTTTTTTTTGCAGGGCATTGAGTGTTAAGTGACTTGCCCAGGGTCACACAGCTAATAAGGCTGGATTTGAACTCAGGTCCTCCTGAATCCAGGGCTGGTGCTTTGTCCACTGCGCCACCTAGCTGCCCCCATGTAAACTTTAAAAAGCTATAGAAAAATGAATTGCTATTGTCCCCATTTCTAGTGCCTTCCCTCTGTTGATTATTTCCATTTATCTTGGCTATAGCTTGCTTGTACATAGTTGTTTGCATGTCGTTTTCCCCCACCCCACATTAGACTGTGAGCTCCTCAAGAGCAGGAGCTGACTTTTTGCCTTTCTTTGTATCCCCAGCATGGGTGATTAAAAAATG